>NC_069680.1:65363949-65666979 GCF_023699985.2 Odocoileus virginianus
AGTCCCTCCAATGAGTATTCAGGGTTGATTTCCTTTAGGATTGACTGATTTGATCTCCTTAAGAGTCCTTTGGACTCTCAAGTCTTCTCCAGCACCACAGTTTGAAAGCATCAATTCTTCAGCTCAGCCTTCTTCATGGTCCAGCCCTCACATCCATACAGGACTACTGGAAAAACCATAGCTTTGACTAGATGGACCTTTGTTGGCAAAGTGATGGCTCTGCTTTTTAATATGCTGTCTAGGTTTGTTATAGCTTTTCTTCCAAGAAGTAAGCATTTTTTAATTTCATGGCTGCAGTCACTGTCCACAGTGATTTTGGAGCCCAAGAAAACAAAATCTGTCACTTCTTCCACTTTTCCCCCTTCTATCTGCGATGAAGTGATGGGACTGGTTGACATGATCTTAATTTTTTTTAATGTTGAGTTTCAAGCCAGATTTTTCACTTTCCTCTTTCACCCTCATCAAGAGGCTCTTTACACATACACCCAATATAATGGGATTCAGCTCCGCGGAACTGAGCTGGTATAGTTTCTGGCTTATATCAGTTTATGTTCACAAGCTCACACTTATTGTGATAATTTTTCCATGTTTACTTTTTTATCCTTTGTACCTTTCATCAACTTCTATGCCTTTAGAAGCATAGCCCAGTGCTTTAATTTTCTCTTCCTAAGAGAAGGATGATTCCTTATTAGTGTCTTAAACTATGTGTCTAATAGATCTTCCTGGGATGGCCTTAGGAACCTCTCACCATTGACAATACTATTTATAGAGGAAATGAACCTCTGAGTCCCCAGAGACAACTTTTAAATTTATGCCTTCCAAAAGTTAGCTGGTACATGGAGGTGATGGTATCTGGTTGAGGGGAGGGGGGGGTTGTTGCCTCCTTCTTGTGGGAATCTTGTTCCAGGGATGATGCCCTGGGGAGTATTTGGCATGTGTATCTGTATCTGTTGGGTTTATCAAGGACTCTGTACAAATGGTGTTGTCTGAGATAGAACTCAAGGGCCATGCCTATAGCAGTGGGATTTAGGTGGAAGGCTAAAGTCAGCCTTGGCCCTGTGACCTGTTTGCCCTTTGATATTTGAGGATTCTATGGATCTCTGGTTACTTGTGTTTCCAGTTCTCTATTCAGACACACGTCCTCCTGAGCCATCTTAGTGGGTAGTGTGGTCTGTGGAAAAGGCATGGACTGGGAATGAGACGAATGAAGCCTGCTCTGGCCAAGAACTAACTTGGGGCTGTGGTCCAGCTTTTTCTCCTGTGTTAGCCTTGGTCTTCTTTTCTGGAAAAGGAAGAGAAATGCTCATGGGTTTCCAGACTTTTCCTTTCTTCCATAAAATGATCATGGGTTTCCAGACTTTTCCTTTGTCTACCTCATGGGTGAAGGGAAGCTGGGATGTAGAATGTGAACCCTTCACCTCAGCCCCAGCCCTTCTACCATGATCTACTTAAATATTAGACTTTGGCAGAGGATTCATCTAGGGAGAAATTGTTGCCATTCAAACAGCTTTAAAACTACTTCCATATTCACCCATCTGATTGGGGTTTTTCATTCTTGGGTCCCAATATGCCCTATGGTACTTTTTAGCATGTGGCCAGCTTATGGGGTTTTATTCTATTGATTGAGCTGTCCTCCTTCTCTCTCAATCACCCCTGGGGACCACAAGTCAGGACAAAACCAGAGAACTTGTTGAAGGGAAGCTTTGGAGATGAACAAAGAGAGAGAGCTTGGAAGGGAGATGGCATAGAAGACCATGTCTTTTATGCTGTGTCATCTCATCCCCTTCAGTCCTAATCTCAGCTCTGGACAAGTGGACAAGCAAAGAAACTGTGGAGTTGAGACTTACATAGTATCTAAAACAGTAATAATGCCTTAGATTTGTTCAGTGTCTTAACATCTTGAAAGCAGTTTCTTTGCCACTGTTACATTGGCTATTTTGAATAATCCCAGATGTAGGAAAAGCAGAAGTTACTGTCCTGGGTTGAGAACTGAGGGTGTGAATAATGCCTGTTATGCAGACATAAGGGCCAAAACCAGGACCCAGTCTCTCTGCTCTTGCTCCTATCATGTTTCCATTCCTCTTTTCCACAGTCAGGGTTTCTCAGTGGCCCAAATGTCAGTACTGGGACCATGCAGATGTTAGTGGAGAGAGAAGAGATTTACAGTGGTCTCTGGATTCCTGTGGATGTTTTCTTCTTCTCTTGGTTTCCCCATCCAAGAAGCATGTCTTTTGTTCTTGGGTTGGCTTTAGGCAGCCCCTCCATCTGCTGCTTTGCCTTCCCTCTCCTCCTGGCAGGAATCAGGGTGATTATGGAGCCTTCTCTTAGGCGAGGTGTTAAGGGTTTATGTAGTGCTTGCCGACGGATGGCTAATGGACTCAGTTGGGTTGTTTCAATGAAAGTTTCCCACGATCTGATACTAAAGTGCAAGCCTTGAGTGAAGCTTTTATCACTCTTTCACCAGGCTCATCAAGGACTTCCTTTTCCTCTCTGGAAATGGTATTTCATGTGGTGTATTTCTGATCCAAGTGTTATATCAATCAGCAGTTCAATGTAGGTTTGTGGTTCTCCTGGAGCGTTTTACAAGCAGGGATGGAGTTTCTTATGCTGGTCTGCTTGACTCTCTTGGTTGGACTCTTGGAAAAATACTCAAAGTGCAGTTTCCTTCCATCTATTATGATTTCTTTTTAGTTGCTATTAGAATTATTGGTTTTTCTAAGGCATTATCTTAATAAAGGCATTCCTTTCTGGGTTGTGTCTGACCTGTGGGTGAGATTGGGAATCTGTTTATTCTCATGGTTATTGTAAAGTTAAGGCTTTCGGAAAACTGAGAAAAATAGGAGCCTTTGAAATGTGATCCCCTTGGCCAATGACTTCTCTGTTGCTGAATGGATGCTGGATGCAGGCTTAGCTTGTGCCTTTCCTTCTAGGGTGATTTGTTTTTGAGAGAAGTCCCCCTGACCCCCGCCTCCTACCATGGTCAGTTTTTCATGTTTTGGATGTCAAAGAAAGAAAAAAGACATTTCAGCTACTAATAGTGGTGTAAATATTGGATGACAAGGAAGGAGAAGGGAGATCTTGGACTTGGGCACCTTGCCAGGCTGTTGGCTGTTGTCTGAATGTGTAACAAACATGTGACTGTGATGTGCCAGATCACAGAAGCCAGGGCTGGCAATCACAATGACTAATATGGTATTTGTTGACCGAAAGTCCGCCTAAGAGTTAGAATCTGAGGTCATGAGCTAGTCTCGCTGAAAGAAAGGAGACTTTGAAGTCTGGGATTTGCAATTTTTTTTTTAACAAATATTTTTTTAAAGGGTGATAAAATTGCTCCCATTCTCCAAGTAAGAATATTTAGCTGACATTTTCTTATATTGGGTCCAAAGAAGGGAATTAAAAAAAAAATTTTTTTTATTGGAGTAAAGTTGATTTACAATGTTGTGTTAGTTTTTGCTGTATGGCAAAGTGAGCCAGTTATACATACACATGTATCCATTCTTATGTAGATTCTTTTCCCATATAGGTCATTACAGAGTACTGAAAATAGAATTCCCTGCAAAGAGGGGAATTTGTCCCCCAGATTCTATCCTACTCATAGAAGGACTGCTATTAAAATTGGGGATAAATATTTTGCTCTTCTCAGTTTTTTAAATTCATCCAAAGCTATTTCGAAAAAAATCTCTCCCAGCAACTGTGACAGGGTATCGCAGCTGTCTGAAGGTTTTTTTTTTTTTCTGTTATCTTTCCTTTCTTTAAGGAAAGAGTCGTTTCAGAGGCAGCCGTGACAGCTCTGTCATTTCACTCACACCTCTAAATTTCTCTTTCTGTTGTCAGTCAGCAGACAGCAGTCTCAGGATTCTGATGGGCCTGAGTGATGTCCAAATACAGGAGAGATTGGAGAAAGGCCTGGAGCAGTGCGTCAGGAGCAGTCATCTTCTGCCTTTATTCTTAGAAGAATTGTCAGGAGTTTAAAAAGTTCCCCTGTGCCAGGATTCCTGAATCTCCATCGCTGTCATCTACAGCATGTGTGGGGTGGGGCTGGAGCAGAATTTCCAGAGATTCCTGTTAAGAGGTTGTACTGAGTTCCTCTGGCCTATGTGTTACCCTGGGGAAATTTTTTTTAAGACTCAGATTTTTTTCTTAGAGCAGTTGTGGGTTCACAGCAAAATGGAGAGAATGGTAGAGAAATTACCCATGTACTCCCTGCCCCCAAGTTATCTACATCCCCAGACATGTGTACTAAGATGCCCCAGTTGTATCCGACTTGTGACCCATGGTCTGCAACCTGCCAGTCTCTTCTATCCATGGGAATTTCCAGGCGAGAATACTGGAGTGGATTGCTATTTCCTTCTCCAGAGTGCTCCATTTATTACCACTGATGGACTTAACGTTGACACCTGATAATTACCCAAAGTCCGAAGTTTACGTGAGGACTCATTCTTAGTGGTGTACATTGTGGGTTTGGATAAATATATGATGACATGTATCCATCACTATAGTATCATACAGTATATTTCTGTCACCCTAAAAATCCACTGTGTTCTGCCAATTCATCCCTCCTTACCCCAAGGAAATTAATATTTCCAACTTCATTGAGAGTAAGTCCTTTCAGGATGAAACCACCTCAATGTCAAAACAGCAGCAACCATAGCAACAGCCTCTAGCCTTTCTGAGTACCTACATCCCAGGCACTGGGTTTTACATGCTCTACCCCATTCATTTTTCCAAGGCCCTGTGGTAGGTACTGTTTTTCATCCCGTTTGGGGGATGAGGTGCCTGAGACTCAGGTCCGTTGGACTTCAGTACCTTGCCTAAGGTTGTGCAGTGGGTGAATGACAGAGCCAGATCTCTGTGACACTGTTGCTCAACACCTTAAGCCTTAAATGGTTCTCACAGGCCTCAATGGTCTTTTTTTCCGTGGTGCCTGGGAACCTGGCAGTTGTTTTGACCTTCAAGACAGGTGAGGTTTGTCATTCATCCTCTGGATGAAGGTCTCTGGATTAAGAAGAAAAGCGATAGCAGCAGAGGGAGTCCAGGGGTAGTAAAGATGCCCCTCGGGGTGGGGAGAAAGGCTGCCTGTACCCAGAAGGAAAGCCTCTCTACTTGAAAGGGGGTGCCAAAATGTGTAGTCACATGTCCTTGGTTTAAGTCACGTGGTAGAGCCTAATTTACTTCTCGGTTCTGAGCTGTCCTGCCAGCACTTGGCTTGTGGTTTGAGCAGTCCCTGCCATAGAGATGCTGGCAGAATATGAACAACAGAGTTCCCATTTTTAAAAGGATCAGTTTTGCCTTTTACCTGTGGTGTGTCCTTGTCCTCAGGTTTTCTTCTTCTGTCTTCTGTTTATTTCTCCTGAAGATCTAGCATCCTCCATATCCATGAGTGCGTCCTGTGTTCCCCTGAACTGCTCCCTGGGGCCTGCCGTGGCAGGGAGGCCGATGGCACACCTTGGGAAGCCTGCTCCTGCCTGCCCCTCTCCAATGTTCAGGGCCAGAGCTTTCACACAATGAGCTCCCCAGCAAAGTGTGACGCTCATTTATTCCTTCTAACATATTTGTCAGGTAGCTGGTTTCTGGAGAGTAAGTCCACGGGAAGTTTGTTGAACTTCTCTGTGTCTTTGCTTCTAAAATGGGATGACAGGAGCACCTTTGTTTTTAAAATGGGGAAAGCTCATAGGATGGTTAAAGTGTTAGTTGCTCAGTTGTGTCTGACTCTTTGTGACCCCATGGACTGCAGCCCACCAGGCTCCTCTGTCCATGGAATTCTTCAGGCAAGAATACTGGAATGTATTGCCATTCCCTTCTCTAGGGGATCTTCCCAATCCAGGGATTGAATATGGGTCTCCCACATTGCAGACAGATTCTTTACCATCTAAGCCACCAAGGAAGCCTTACGTACGGTGGTTGTTACTGATAATCATGATTATAGTTAACACTTTTATAGGTGTTGCTTAGGCACAGGCCTGTTTCAAGAGCTTTACATTTATTAATTCATTTAATCCTCACAGCAACTCAGTGGAGTTATATTGCTTTCCCCCCATTTTGCCCTTGGAGGAGGAAATGGTAATCCCCTCCAGTACTCTTGCCTGGAGAATCACATGGACAGAGGAGCCTGGTGGGCTGCAGTCCATGGGGTCACAAAGAGTCAGACACGACTGAGCAACTAACACTTTAACCATCCTATGAGCTTTCCCCATTTTAAAAACAAAGGTGCTCCTGTCATCCCATTTTAGAAGCAAAGACACAGAGAAGTTCAACAAACTCCTTTAGGAGTGTTATTTCCCATAATTCTACATGGTAGATAATATTGTTGTTCCATTTTATAGGCACTGAGGATTAGAGAAGATGAGTGACTTGTCCGAGGTCACACAGTCAATGAGTGTTCAAGTTCAAACTTGAACCCAAGACTCCTTGACTGTTGATGTTTACTGTTGACAGTTTTTTCTAAGGGCTTCCTGATGCTTTCCTGAATGATGGAAAATGGGTCACCAAATGGGAATGAGATCATATGTCCCTCCCTATTTTTCCTCTTGGAGATTTTCTAGAAAGTAGGTAATGAGTTGGATGGATGCACCATTTCTGTTGAGTGACTGGCCTTGCTTCTTCAAAGTGGCCTGTGTTAGACCCTCCCCTTCCACCTCCACATGTGCTCATGTGGCCCTCTCTTTGTGGGACTCCAGTGACCCTGTACTCAGGGCCAGGGTGCCCTGTATCCTATGCCCTTCCTTAAAACCATGTTCTCTCTTTTCTTTGAACCTTGGACTATAAACTATGCGCTTAGATACTGATATCCCATTTTCTCTTGGTTCTACGTCATGTGTATTCGGCTGCTCTGACCAAGTATCTTTAAAGTTCTCATTGAAATACAAAGCCATCTGCTCAGTATTCCCCAATGTCTGTCACAGGTTGAGGAATAAACCAGTCCTCCCCAAACTAGGAGTCATTGCTGATTTCTTTCTTTCTTTCATCCCCACATACAAACCATTCCAAAGTCCTATCAGCTCCACTCCTAAATTATTTCCTGAGTCTTCGCAGGCAGCCCCTCAGGCCATGCCCAGGGACACATCTTTCTTGCTTCGAGGACCCTGGCAGCTTCCTCTCTGCCCCTTCCCCTCCCCTTCCTGTGTCCCTGTGATCCATTCACCATGTGGCAGCTGGAGTGGGCTTTTGAATTGCCCATCAGATTGAGTCGCTCTTGTCTTTCAGTCCCTGCAGTGGTGACCTGTTGCACTCTATACCTGTTGGTATAGTGTCCGAAGGCTTTCCATGGCCTGCAAGGCTCAGCGTGACTTGGCCCTGCTGAATCTCCCACCTCATCTTCTGGGCCTCTCCCTGTTATGGACCACCAGCCCTACAGACTTTGT
The DNA here is from genome assembly GCF_023699985.2 of Odocoileus virginianus. Taxonomy (NCBI): domain Eukaryota; kingdom Metazoa; phylum Chordata; class Mammalia; order Artiodactyla; family Cervidae; genus Odocoileus; species Odocoileus virginianus. The sequence continues at coordinate 65,371,311 of NC_069680.1, forward strand.
GCTGTCTCTCAAGGAGATAACAAGGAGGTAATATTTATTAAAAGATGACTATTTGCCAGGCATTGTTGTAAGCACTCAACCCATTCAGTTTTCACCATGACCCCAGGATGTGGATATTCTTGTAACTGCTATTTCACAAATGAGGAAACTGAGGCACAGAGCGTTGACAACCTGTATGAGGCTCAAGGTCATACAACTAGTGAGGGGCAGAGCCTCTGCACCAAACCAGGCAGCAGGTCCGCAGGATGTTGTTTTTAATCACCACATTGCAGTGCCTCTTGGGTAGACAGTAAATACTAATTGAATGAATTATTACAAAGAAGATGCCTGGTAGAGTTGTGCTGGGTGAGGAAAGCCATGGATTATTACGGAGATGTTCTAGGCCTGGATGTTGTTAGATACATCCCAGAGCAGAGGGTGTGGTGCTGCCCATGCGGGTATTAAATACCCTACAATCCAAAATGGGTTTTGCTTACACCACAGCTGCTATTTATACTTTCTACTTGATAGAGCCGTCTGGCTCGATGGTCCTTTTTTTTTTTTCTTAAGAGGAGAGAATTGTGGGAAATATTTTGTTTTCCCTGGGAGCCAGGCTATGTATTTACTTCAAGTTTTATTAAATGAGTTATAAATTTTCCCAGCAATTTACTCATAGCTCAAGAGGTTTAATTTGCATGTGTTGCCTTTTACAATATGCTTTTCGTAATGTTGCAGATGCTTCTTCCCCAGCTTCAGTAAACAACAGGCACTCAGCCAGGTTTTTGACTGAACATGTGCCAGGCCTTGGAAATACGAATTAACTCCGTGGTGGCTGTTGAAAGGGGGGTGGGGGCACATGCCCTACTCTGTCCAGGGCATCTGGGGAGCCGAGTACAAATTCCTGGAGGGCAAAAGGCAAAGACTTTCTGAATATGCCTGTTTTTTAAAATATTTGTTTCACCAACAAAGTCAGTCAGTCAATAAAAAGACATTTATTGTATGTCTAGTGTGATGTACAGACATCAGACTTGTATTTGGGTCTACTTAAAATACAGTTAATATGATGATTTAAAGAGTCTGTCAGGGTCCCCAGATGATTTTTAGAGAAACCAGAATCATCTCGGGTTTCATAGGATGGACCTATGGTCCATCACGGGGAAGATGTTTGAGCCACAAAGAAGCTAGCTCCTCTGAGAGCCCAGTGCATAATACCCCTTTGATTCCAGGAAAGAGCATTAGGGTTGAGAACTCGTTCTTTGGGGTCGTACTGTTGGGTTTGAGTTCTGCTTCTGCCACTTACTAGTTCTATGACTTAAACCCTCTGTGCCTCAATTTCCTCATCTGTATAAATGAGGTTACAGTGGTCCCTATGATGTAGGTTTGCTCGAAGGATTAAATAGACTCATGTATAGGAAGCATTTAGAGCAGATGTTTTATAAGTGAACACATAAGTGGCAGCACTTATTGCCCCAGGGTTTTCTTAGTTCTTTGAGTACTGAGGGAACAGATCCAAGTGTGGAGGTAGGTAGTTCAAGGCTGTGATAGTTTCATGTTCATGAGGAGTCCTGGTTCCTTCTCTTTGTGGTTCTAACTTAGTGTATTTTCTCATAATTCAAGGTGGCAGCTGTGTTCATGTCATCATGTACTTATTCCAAAAAGCAAGAGGGAGAGGAATTAAAAAAAACAGGTTCATTCTCTTTTAAGGAAACTTCCATGAAGTCCCACATAGCACAGTCCTTCAGTTCTCATTGGCCAGAACTTAATCATGAGCCAGAGGTAGCTGAAAGGAAAGTACACTCTTTTTACTTTTGCGGCCACCGTCCAGGTAAAAATCCAGGCTCTGTTAGGAAGGAGAAAGGAGAGAATGGGTGTTGAAGTGGGCAACTACCAATGAGTTGTTAGCATTGACCTGTGGTATTTTGGGCTTGAGGTAGAAGGATTTTCCAGGTGTCTGGAGCAGTATTTTTCTAAAGTGTGTTTCACTGATGATTTTAGGAAGTACATGGAAATTTCTTACTGAAATAATTTTGTAATTATTTTTTACATAAGCAAAATTGTAACTATTAAACCCAGAATTTCACAGATACTACATAATCGTATAATATCTTTAAAATTTTTAAGTGAGTCAGTCTTTAAGAAGTAAATGCAGGTATACAGAGATGAGAGAGATAGTACACTTATGAATTAGGTATGGGGTCTGGGGCCAGACTATCTGAATTTAAATTTGTGTCCTGCCACTGACTGGCCAAATAACCTTGCCGTTTCATGCCTTAATTTACTTATCTGTAAAATGGAATTAACAATAGTATCTACCTCCTAGGGTTGCTGTCAGAATGAAAAGAATTAATACTTTAAAGCTCTTAGAATGGTGCCAGGCATGTGATAAATACTCCAGGAAGATTTGTCATGGTTATTGTTGCTGTTGTGGGTCTCCTCCATTGCAGACAGATTCTTTACTATCTGAGCAACAGGGAAGCTCTATTATTGTGGTTTTATTAGTACTGTTATTACAAAAGGTAGCACTTGGACAGAGCAGAAATTGTGAGGATGGTACACACCCATGATTGAAATTAGGGGAACACTGGCTTAGAGGAATGAGGTTGACAATTAACTAGCACCAATCTTAGTTCAGTCCCTGGGTCAGGAAAATCCCCTGGAGGAGGGCATGGCAACCCACTCCAGTATTCTTGCCTAGAGAATCTCGTGGACAGAGGAGCCTGGTGGGCTACAGTCCATGGAGTCGCAGAGTCAGACACGACTGAAGAGACAGCATACAAGCACAATCTTAGACACAGCTACACATAATAATTTCATTAATGGTTAAAACTAGTGCTTTACAGTGTGAAATGGTCCTGTATGTGGTAATAGCATTGATTACAATTTGCTGTATGCCAGGTAGCATTCAGTTGCTTTAAAGATAACACTTTTAAAAAAGATTTTCTTGAAGTATAGTTTTTTGAGGCTTCCTTGGTGGCTCAGTGGTAAAGAATCTGCCTAAAATGCAAAAGATGTGGGTTCGATCCCTGGGTCAGAAAGATGCGCTGGAGAAGGAAATGGCTACTCACTCCAGTATTCTTGCATGGGGGATAATCCCATGGACAGAGGAGCCTGTTGGGTTACAGTCTATAATGCTGTGAAAAAGTTCATCACAATTTAGCAACTAAAACAACAACCACAGCTGATTTACAATATTGTGTTAATTTATGCTATATAAAGTGACTAAGTTATACATATGCATATTCTTTTTCATTGCAGTTTATTACAGAATATTAAATATAGTTCCCTGTCCTATACAGTAGGACCTTATTGTTTATTCATCCTATGTATAGTAGTTTGCATCTACTAGTCCCAAACTCACAATCCAACCCTTCCCCTTGGCAACCACAAATTTGTTTTCTGTGAGTCTGTTTGTTTTATAAGGTCATTTGTGTCATATTTTAGGTTCCACATCAGTGATATCATATGATACTGTCTTTCTCTTACTGTCTTACTTCACTTAATATGATAATCTGTAGATCCATCCATATTGCTGCAAATGGCATTATTTCATTCTTTTTGATGGCTGAGGCATATTCCATTGTATATATGCATGACATCTTTATTCTTTCATCTGTAGATGGACATTTAGATTGTTTCCAAGTCTTGGCTATTGTAAATAGTGTTGCTATGAACATAGAAGTGCATGCATCTTTTTGAATTATAGTTTTGTCTGGGTATAAGCCCTGGACTAGGATTTCTAAATGATATGACAACTCTATTTTTAGTTTTGGGGGGTATCTTCTTACTGTTTTCCATAATGGCTGCACCAATTTACATTCCCACCAATAATATAAGAAAGTTCCCTTTTCTCTCCACCTTCTCCCCTATTTATTACTTGTAACTTTTTAATGATGGCCATTTTGACTGATGTGAGTTGGTATCTCACTGTAGTTTCAGTTTGTCTCTCTCTAATAATTAGTGATGATGAGCACTTTTTCCCCCCATGTGCCTATTGGCCATCTGTATGCTTTCCTTGGAGAATAAAGATAATACTTTTAATTCTCCCAGCACTACAAGCTAAGTGGTTTTTTTTTCCTACTCTACAGATGAAGAAATTTAGTCTGGGATAGGCTGCATGTTGACAGGGGATCGGCTTCAAAGCCCCTCCTGATAAAAGCCTCTTTTCCTCCTCTGTGGCGTTTCCCCTGCCTTTTTGTGGTACAGTACTCCCCCTTTGCTCCTTGCCTCCAGGGTCCTCTGATTCTTCTTTCCCGTTTCCCAAATGCCAGCTAGCACTTATGCCAGCCATTTCCTGAGTCTCTCCCCACTGTCAAAAACCAGCCTGTCCAGTATCTGTGTTCCTGTAGGACACTGTATATGACAGCTTCCAGTGTAAGGAACTCATTTGTGAAAATGGACATTCATGGACTAATGTGCTGCCTCTCTTCGGGTAATTTATTTTAGAATCACCCTGGAGATTTCAGGCAGGAACAGTTAAGCAGCCTTGTAGGCCTGTCCTGCAGCCGACCAAGAAGTTAGGGGGAGGGTGTCTGTCCTGTAACATCTCTTAGGTCATTCTGTGAGGTTCTAACATGTCTCTATGGTAAAATCATGACAAAAATGGAACACTGAGGTGGTGATCTAGGGTGACCAAGCACAGTGGTGAGTGATCAGTCAAGGGCTCCATCACTCCCCTTCCAGTTCCCAACCCAGTGCCTGGCACATAGGGAGCATTTATTCACAATTGTTGAGTGTATGAATTACTTACTGGAGGGCTTTCATATGTGAAGGGAACAAGAGTTGCTTGAAGGACTAGGACAATGAATTACAGTGGGGAAGGTTTGGCTGGGCCTTCTGAACTTGATAGATTTTTTTGTTGGTCAGTCACACAGGTCAGCTTGCTGTCACCCATGGAGCCTGTGTGTTTGTGTTGAAGCATGAACTGAACACGAGCAGCACCATGCTGGAGTCGGGGAGCATTCACTCATCTTCTACTCCCTTCTCTGTCTTTAGAGCTGGAGGCTCAGTGTGTTCCTCTTGTGATGTCATAAAGCAACTGATGTCTTAGTACATCCTGCAAGAATTATTTCCTCTTTTACTTTTCCTACAAATTGTACCTTATGATTCATTGAATTTCACTTTCCTATTTTTCCAACATTTCTCATTTTCTGCCCTTTTTTTATCCTCTCTCTCAGACCATTGGGAAAAGGAAGCAATGTTGCTTAGCAACCAGTATGAAACTAGTCAATACTGTGTCTAGTATTAACCCATTGGTACCAAGTAAGCAACACAGTCCATGGGTTCTATCATTCTTCCCTTGTAGGTTTTAAACACTGGGTTCACAAAAGTTGGAAGCACAACTTAATGTTCTAATCACACACTTCAAGGATATTTATGGCTGGTTATAGATGCTAACAAGTTCCAAAGTTGCAAGCTATAGAAATTGTCTGTTTATTAAAATGGTTCACTTTGGGATTCTTAATTTAGAAATTTGCTGTGATTATTTTACTTTCACTTTTTGAAAAAAAATAAGGATCTGATCTCAGCAGGTCTTTGTGTGTATGTACTGTCTCATGTTTAGTCATTTAAGTTCATTCATCTGACAAATAGAGGATACATTTTCTGGATTGTATCATTGATTCGTCTAGTATTTATTGGGCTCTGCTCTGTGCCAGGTCACTTTGAAAGACACTGTGGAGTACCACTGTGAGCACACATGGTTCTTGGATCCATTTTTCTTTTTTTTGTAAGTGGAGTCCTTTTCCCTCTTCAGTTTCATCTATTGAAATAACTATAATGATGCCACGTCTTCAGATACTCAAGTTACTCCTCTACTGGAATGGCTTCTTTGGCTTTGATTTGATAATGTTATTCCTAGGTTCTTTAACCTTTTAGCAAGCGAGTAATAGGAAGCAACAGAAAGATCAGTATTGACCAACCCCTCCCACACATACAGGATGTGTGACCAGCACCCAGCGGTAAAGGTTTGAGAGCATGGCCTTGCCTTATACACAATTAGAATGTTAATGAGATTGCCTTCAGTGCTTCTTTTCTTTCATGTGCATCCCCCCCCTTTTTTTTTTTTTTTACTAAAAGTGACCTTCAAATCTCCCCAGATATCCAGCACCTTTAGGCCAGTCAAGGTCACCCCTAGTTGCTGGGTAACAGTGAACTGATCTCTCCTCCTTAGGGTGTTAATGCCTTTATTGAAGTCTCTCAACAAATGGGACATTTTGGGGGTGGATCAGAATTTCTCAGGGCACTCCTGACAGCAGCCTGAGTCAGCTTGAGCAGATTGCTTTCTTCCTCCTTCACTAATCAGGGGGTGATTCCCTCTTACATTGTAGCTCCCAGAGTATCTGGTAGGTGAAAGGGTTGACCATTCCGAGATCCTACACTGACCTGCAGAGTGATTCCACATGGGTTTCTCACATCCTTTGAGTCCTCAGAGTCTAGATAAACTAGGTCATTGCTGAGTTATAGGGGTGGTGTGGAGCCCCCTCTTATCTTGGGTGCCCAGTATCCTGTAATTCTTAGACTTGGTCCCTGTGAATTGGCTATTTCAAGTAGTGGAGAGAAGCATCTCTGATGACTAGATTCCATGAAGCCCCTAAAGCTGGTTCCAGTCTCAGTGGCTCTAGGTGCTCACTTGTTATTCATCCAGAAATTGTTATATAGGACTCATCAAGGTGTGGCTTTGAATTAGATTTTGGCAGATGTCGCCAAGAGGGATTGAAAGCCTCTGAATTATCTTATATGGGACTTGCCCTACTTCATTCGGTGCAGGAAGAGAGACATAGAGCTAGGCATAGGTGTAATTCTAGCAGCTTCTTTCACTGAGCACCTTCTATGGGACAGGCATTGTTCCACAGAGGCCCCTTGCATGTATTATCTTTCAATATTTCCAGCAGCCTTGCAAAGAAAGTATTCATCTTTCTGATTTGCTGGTGAGAAAACTGGGACAGAGTAAGGGTAAATGTCTTGCTCAAGGTCACACAGCCCACAGGGACCAGATAGTGATTTAAATACAGGCAGGGCTTGATTCTGCATCTCCTACCCTCTCCATTTGGCTGCACTTCCTCTTCTGCAAGTCAGCTCTCACCTGAAGATAGGGGAGAACTTGGAGGTTGTGTTGAAAAATTGTGTACATGGGGACTGTGGGAATCCATCCATGGACACTCTTGGGTTGGTTTTCCGTGTGCAGAAACTCATTCAGACTGTACCGTTGAGCAGCAGGAACAACTAAGGGGCTAGGAACTGAGTTAAAAATTTTAACTCCCTGACTTAGAACCTCTTCCTTGGTCTCTCATTTACTGTTTTGCTGTTTCTCCTCTCAAAATATGAACTGATGACAACAATTCACTCTAAGGTGGCTCCATGAGTTATGGTGATTCCGAGGATGATGATCATACTTGTTATTGTGAGTGCTTCACCCAGGCTTGCCACCAGGCTCAATGTTTAATATTATACAGAATGAAGTAAGTCAGGAAGAGAAACTCCAATACAGTATATTAATGCATGCATATGGAATTTAGGAAGATAGCAATGATGACCCTATATGTGAGACAGCAAAAGAGACACAGATATAAAGAACAGACTTTTGGACTCCATGGGAGAAGGCAAGGGTGGGATGGTTTGAGAGAATAACATTGAAACATGTATATTACCATATGTGAAATAGCTCACCAGTCCAGGTTTGATGCATGAGACAGGCGCTCAGGGCCAGTGCACTGGGACAACCCTGAGGGGTGGGATGGGGAGGGAAGTGGAAGGAGGGTTCAGGATGGGAACACATGTACACCCATGGCTGATTCATGTCAATGTATGGCAAAAACCACTACAATATTGTAATTAGCCTCCAATTAAGATGAATAAATTAATTTAAAAATATTATTTGTCTTCTGACAACTATGTCACATATGTGGTATAATACCTATTTTCAGCTAAGACAGAGGCTCAGAGAAGTTAGCAAACTTTCCCAAGATCACACAGCTGGGAAATTGCACAACTGGATTTGAACCCTACATTTTCTAGACTTCAAAGCCACTCTTAACTATTCACTCTGCTGATAAGGTAGGTGACCCTCCGGTCTCCTCCTTCTGGGGCTCGTGAAGCAGACAGAGTGTGTGCCATGTACATGAGCATGGGTGTTCCTCAGGTTAAATGTAATGTGTATTAATCATTTTTGTATAGTTAAAGTATAAATACCTGGTGGGCAGGGGCCATGCCCTAAATTTCTGATGGAATGTGTATAGCGATTGAACACTTAGGGTGTACGGTGTAAAATGGGGAGCTCACTGCTTTTCTTCTCCTGGGCAGCCAGCCACTCTGCTTTCTCCCCACTGCTACTGACAGAAAACTCATATCCTAAGGGATGAAGAGGGAATGCTATCAGCGGCTGGCCAGATAAACTTTAGTAGCTGTATATTGTATTGTTTTCAACCCACTTTGGATCTTTTATATCCTGGGAAACAGTAGAGCACAGGATTACAACTCTACTGATGTGCTGGGTCCCCTAGGGCGTGTTACCTAACCTTTCAACCCTGGATTCCTTCACTGTAAAGGATCTAAAATAGCACCTACATCATAGGTTGTGGTTCTGAGAATCAAGTGAGATAATACCTGTGAGGTCATTGGTGCAGACATGGACACATAGCCAATGCACAATCAAATAGAGCTCTTTGTGTGTTTTTTTATTTAATTGGAGGCAAATTGCTTTACAATGTTGTGTTGGTTTCTGCTGAACAACAACACTAATCATAATTATGTATATCCTCTCTCCTGCTTGATCCTCCCTCCCCTTCCCCCAGTGTTTTTTGTGTTTTGTTTATGTTTTACTCATGAATTTTTTTATGGACAGTTAAAAAAAAAAGGTTTTAATTTTGTATTGGGGTATAGCTGGTTAACAATGTTGTGATAGTTTCAGGTGAACGGGAAGGGGACTCAGCGGTATGTATACGTGTATCTGTTCTTCCTCAAACTCCCTCCCATCCTGGCTGCCACATAACATTGAGCAGAGTTCCATATGCTATACAATAGGTTCTTATTGGTTATTCATTTTAAACATAGCAGTGTGTCCATGTCCATTTCAAACTCCCCTATCTCTTCACCCCATTCTTCCCCCCTGGCAACCATAAGTTCATTTTCTAAGTCTGTGAGTCTTTTTCTGTTTTGTAAATAAGATCTTTTGTATCATTTCTTTTTGGATTCCACATATAAGGTATGTCATACACTAGTTCTCCTTCTCTTGTCTGACTTATTTCACTCAGTATGACAGTCTCTGGGTCCATCCATGTCACTGCAAATAAACAATTTTTATGAATTTATTCACATGGATTTTTCATGGCCAATTATGAAAGTACAGTATTGGGTTGAACATTCCTTAAAGCAGGGTTGGTAGGAATTATGATGGGATAAAAAGTTGGAGGTTGGGCAACAATTAAAGATATTCTTACCTTTTAAAGTGTATGAATTCTCCGTTCATCCATTTCAGTTCGGTTATTGGAATATGGACATGGAGGTAAGGAGTCTCATGCCTGACCTATCCCTAAGAGGATGTGTAGTAACAATAGCTTGTCGCATTAACTCCTCCCACCTGATAGAGAACAGGAATCTGTGCTGCTGAATGTGGCCCCCTTAACTTCTCCATGTGGTCTGCCATCCAGTTTCAGCAGCAAGAAACTAAAAATATTTGTGGATGAGAAGCAATTTGTCTCTTGTTTCTGCCTCTCCCAATGCCCGCACTGAGAAAGCAGCCTTCCAGCTGCCTTCACAACAGGGTTGCCCTCCGCTGGTGGTAGACAGAGGGTGTGGTACCTGGGATCCAACTGGGGCTGAAGCAGAAGAACTGATCTCAGAAGAAGAAATGAAGACGCCTTCTACTCCTTGCCCGGGCAGAAGGCAAATTCCTCTGCTTGTTCCATATGGAGGCAGAGAAGGGGAAAGAAAAAGTGAAGCCGCTCAGTCATGTGTGACTCTTTGTGACCCCATGACTGTAGCTTGCAGGCTCCTCTGTCCATGGAATTTTCCGGGCAAGAGTACTGGAGTGGGTGGCCATTTCCTTCTCCAGCAGAGAAGGGGAGCCAGTTGTGTAAATAGGATTTCCTTCCCCTTCCACTGCCCCCACTTTGTTTCTCATCTGCTCAGCACCTCACTGTCCTACACAAGAAATCTCTGCCATTTTTTCTTCCTCCAAATTTAGCAATCTTGCAGAGGACTGTACTCTTTGTGCATGGTCTCTTACTGAACTTGGGGCTAATTCACTCTACTGCCCACTCCAAATCCCATATTCTCCTCTGTGGGGATGAGTCTGAAAAACAGTTACTGCAGAGAATACTGCCAGGTTAGCTTCTAAAATTGTACAGCCCCATATCGGTGGTGGTCCTTAAACGTCAGAAAACTAGAAATAAATGTTCAAGTGCAGTTAGCAATGTGGCTTTGTTGGATTTAGAAGGTATAATTCACATTAGTTTGCTTAATCATTAATAGAAATAGAGTTATATGTATGCATGTATCCCCAAAGCATTTTTATTGTTCCCATATTAGCTCTCATTTATATTCAGAAGTGAAATACTTTAAAATACAGTGCATGTATATGTGTGTATGTCTGCTTGTGTATGTGGATGCATTCATTATGTTTACTTATGTGTGTGTATACACATATTTGCCAAAGGTGTTGCTGTTTCTCCTGCTTCCTCTCCTGCCCGCAGTGCTGCGCCTCATACAGAGGGCAGACCGGGTGGTGCGGGGGCAGGGGAGTGAGCTGAGCACTGATCACGCACCGTGAGGTCCTATGGAAACGCCAAGTCCAGGCCCATTAAATGACAGGCCTTCAGCAGCTCAAGGATGGAGCTGGGTTCTTGCTGAGCTCATCCGAGTGCTGCAGGAGGACAGGAAGGTGCTGGCTGTGGCAGGTGGAGAAGGGCTCACTGCCTGGATTTCCTGGGGATCGCAGAGATGAGATCGGAGCAGAAGCTGGAGAAGGAGAAAGGGACGGGCGTGTGGGGTGCGGAGGAGCCGTCCCGGCAGGGGCCCGGCCGGTGGGGCGGGAAGGAACAGTTAAGGCCACAGAGCTGTCAGCGTCTCTGCCACGCGTCCTCCCTCCAGGGCCTGCCTGGAAGCGCAGCCGTGTGGCTGGCCATAGTCCGCGCGGGGCCTGGAGCGGGAAGGCCGCCTCGTCATGCAGTCTGAGCAGCCGTATGCTGTGTGTGCCCATTTGTCCATGTCCCCAATAGGGGGATCAAGGGAATGTACCGACCCTAGCTTAGATGGATACATTTCACAGTCGGGTGAGGGGCTTATGTGATGTGAGGGCCACACTGTCCCGCTGTGGGCCGTGCGGAAGGATTTTCAATTCCCCGGGATGCATTTTGCAGCTCAGTGTCAGCAGGAGCTCTGCCACATTTTGCCTTTTCAAGCCCCCAGCTTGAGAGGAGCAGGCTCAAGAGCATAGGTTCTTCCTCACCCTCTGCCCAAACATCATTCTTAATAAACCTCAATCCATAAGTAAATGTGTTAGTCCAAGGCCTGGGACCACTAATGCATGATCATAGTCAGGATGACAATCCTTTTTCTAGTTATTTGTCTGACTATAGCAACAACCTTTATATATAGACTCTGTGCAAAGAGTTAACTGTAGCTGAACTACTTGTCCTCCAGATGGGGAGAGGGTTGACTGTGGTCTCTTGAGAAAGGACACCATGTTAGAGGGGACCAGACACAATGGGTTACCAGAATCATTCTTATATTTATTTTTTTCCAACTTTGAGGGGGAATTCTGAGGAAGAATGCAAAATGGGAAAGTAAGAGAGTAGGAAAAGTAAGAAGGAATGGTAACAAATGGAGAGAATGTAAACACGAGGGAGTTTTAAGGATATCAGCCATGGCATCCAGCACACTGAAAGCTTTAAGCACAATCTCAGCTCTAAGTTATCATAACTATTAATAAAAGGGAATTTATTAGTACATAGATCTGAAAAGACCAGATGTGCTATTGAGCATGGCTGGGTCCATGGGCCAATAATGTTCACAAGATGGTCTCCCTCTTCCGCCTCAGGGCACTGCTTTCCTGCCTGGTGACTCTCAGGCTTTCCCCTCCAGGAAACTAACTCCACGGCATTAACTCCACAGGACTTCTAAATTATCTTCCCAGCAACCTCAGTGGAAAAAGAGAGCCCCTCTTATCATCTCTTCCATCGTTGTGTCTTAAAGGCTCTGATTAGGTCACTTATCCATTCTGAACCATTCTCTGCCAACTGTGGGGTATGACACTCTGGTTGGCCAGGCCAGTTTAGATGGACCCCAAGGTGGAGGCAGCTCTGCAGAACTCAGTGATGGGTAGTCTGAGGTGGGGTTCCTTGGGGACCATCAAGTTGCTCTTACCAGAAAAAAAGGTGAATGCATGTGGGGCAGGTAAAAACCCACCAATGAAAAATGCATCAAAGCTAGAAGAGTTTCTGAAAAGAGTTAATGCAATGGTTAGGGAAGATGGCCTCCTCGTGGCTCAGGTAGTAAAGCGTCTGCCTACAATGCTGGAGACCTGGGTTCGGTCCATGGGTCGGGAACATCCCCTGGAGAAGGAAATAGCAACCCACTCCAGTACTCTTGCCTGCAAAACCCCATGGGTGGAGGAGCCTGGTAGGCTACAGTCCATGGGGTCGCAAAGAGTTGGATACAACTGAGCGACTTCACTCACTAGGGAAGATGGAAAACCAAACCTGGCTACTGTTGGGGGTATGCAGAGGCTGAATGATGGAGCCGATATGGCAGAAGGGCTGTTGTCTCAAATAGGAGGTTGAGCGGGATGTTTTCCAGACAACACTTTAAATTCTGAGCATTCCCCTTTCTCCCACTGCAAGGCTACAGATCCAAGGTATATGGTTGTTTGAATCCATAGATCTTAACAATTTCTAGAGCTAATTTTCTAGAGGGTTCAGAAAGTTAGTGAGGAGTGCTTGTTATCAGTTGGGGATGATCATATCTCGAGTTATCAGACACTGGTCATTAAGTCAATATAATATGGTTTCTGCTTTCTTTCTGAGGTATAGATAATTTTACAACAGCAGTTTTTTTTTTTTTTAAACACTCATATTCTTTGATGAAAAGGAAATACTTTTTTTCCCTCTATGACTGAGTGACTCAAGCTGTGCTCCCTGAAGAACCGTGGGATGACTTTGTGTTCCACAAAGAAAAAAAAAAAGATAAATGTGTTTTGGTAAGTTTGAAAAGTGTTGCATCTCTTTTCTCCTAGGGAAGATTGACACATGCAGTGCTCATTATTAAAGACCTGGAGAAGTTTGGCAATAAGAAACCCTTCAGGTTTTATACAACTAGTTGCTCTAGCTAGCTTATGTGGCCGTAAGATATTCTTCTCATAGTGCAAGGGTAGTGTTGAATAATGGATCATAAAACAGTGCCTAAGGAATCAGCTGTATTTTCTTTGATTTGCACATGCAAAGCCATTTGGAAAGGTTTTCATCACTCAGACTCACCTTGTATGTTGGAAGGGAGCACCTTACACTAAGAATCTCTGCGTGGTGTTTTCCTACCTGTAAGCCAAGCATCTCACCATGACCAGTTTCTTGAGAGAATGTGTAATACAAGTAACACTGGCTTATCAATGCTTTTGTCTCTTCAGGATTTATCGTTAGTATAAATAGTCACAACCATACCTGTGTTTTGGCTCTGAGAAGACTGATTGAGATTATCTCTGCCAATATCACTTTCTGCTGGTGGTACCCAAGATGATTTGAGGAGGTGCACAGATGCATCAATTGAAAGATTATTGTTGTTCATCTGCTAAGTTGTGTCCAACTCTATGACCCCATGGACTATAGAATACATGCCAGGCTCCTCTGTCCTCCACTATCTCCCAGAGTTTGCTCCAATTCATGTCCATTGAGTTGGTGATGCTATCTAACCATTTAATCCTCTGCCACCCCCTTCTCCTCTTGCTTTGGATCTTTCCCAACATCAGTGGTTTTCCAGTGAGTCAGCTCTGTGCATCAGGTGGCCAAAGTATCAGAGCTTCAGCATCCGTCCTTCCAGTAATATTCAGGATTGATTTCCTGATGGCTTAGTGGTAAAGAATCCTCCCGCTAAGCGGGAGACTCGGATTTGATCTCTGGGTAGGGACGATCTGCTGGAGAAAGAAATGGCAGCCCACTCCAGTATTCGTACCTGGAAAATCCCATGGACAGAGGAGCTTGGTGGACTAGAGTTCATGGGGTCACAAAAGAGACAGACAAAACTTAGTGACTAAACAACAACAATTAAAAGATATTCCCTTTCATTTCTTTCCATTCCTTCTCCATTATAGGGAGAAGGTCTTAGTTTGGAGCTAGTATATCTTAAAAACAACAACAACAACAACAACAACAAACAAACCCAGAGCAGGCCACTATATCTAACTCAAATTTGATAGTATTTTGTTTTCCTTGTGTATACTTTATTAATTTATAAATTAATTTACTTAATTTCTACTTAAGACTCTGGACACTTTCTACTTCTTACTGGTGATCTCAGTCCTTCCATTGTGATGGTTAGGTAGAATTTTAAAATAAATATAGGGGAAAATGAGTCCGCTTAGAGCAAGGTTTTTCACCCTTGGCACTAATGATATTTTGAACCAGATAGTTACTTTGTTTGTTGTGGGTGGCTGTCCTATGCATTATAGGATATTTAATAGTATACTTGGCCTCTACCCACTGGAAGCCAGTTGTGCTGTGTCCCTCTAGGTTATGACAATCAAAAAATGTCTCCAGACATTGTAAAATATTCCCTGGGAGATGTGCTTATCCCTGAGCAGTAAGAACCATCAATTTAGAGCCAAAAGAAGTGCATAAGAGTAACAGTGGTACATAAGCATAGCAAAGTTGTAAATGTGGTTAGGGATCCATGATTTAGAGCCTTTCCAGATGTGGCTTTATATGTGTGTGTGTGTGTGTTCATGTTCAGTCGCTCAGTCATGTCTGACTCTTTGCAGACCTTTGGACTGTAGCACACCAGGCTCCTCTGTCCATGGGATTTTCTAAGCAAGAATACTGGAGTGGGTTACCATTTCTTCCTTCAGAGGATCTTTCCGACCCAGGGATTAAACCCAAGTCTCCTGTGTCTTCTGCCTTGTAGGCAGGCTCTTTACCCTTCAGGGAAGCATCTGCAAATCCCAGCTCTTGGTGGACATTTTGTAGAAGAACCAGCTTTGATCCTTTTGCCTAGACTTGCCCGCCATCTGCAGAAGTGGCCAAGTCCAGGAAAGGAGCATTACACAGCCCTGTCCCATGACAAATGCTGCATTGCCAGAAACCAGAAAAGGAAAGAATTCTGAGTCATAATTTCCTTCATGCAGAAATTAGCTTGTACTTTTGAGATTTTGAACTGTGGTGCGGCTTGGGGCTGGTAAAAGAGCAAGGTTTAAATATTCGGTGAGGATTGCTGGATGCTTTCATTAATTGGCTTCAGGTTGTATGTGTTTCATTTAGAAGTAGCTGCAATCACTAATGGAATGACCCCTGTGGCTTTTCTGTTCTGAAGCAGGAGGTGAGGTGGCTCCTCCTATTACATCGTGTTTGCCACTGTGCTGACACTGAAGGCTGATAATATAGGGTCTGTGGCCTTCAATGAAGTTCTTTTTGTGAAAGAAAATTTTGTTTTCATTTTTAATGAAGAGACAGGCCCCAGGCTTCAAAAGCATGATGCTCATTGACTGCAGCAAAAACATGGGATGGGGAAGAAGTTTTCTTATTTTCTCCCACTGTTCTTCCTTGCTATAGCTCTCACATCCCAGCAGGATATGGGCAGGCCTGGGTTTAGGAGGCTGCTCCCCAGGCTCTGTTTGACTTGGGGTTCACTTGTCCTCAACTCTTGCCTCTCTGTGGCCCATCCACTATAATCCTATCCATGCTTCATTGTTTTGGGCCTTTAGAAAAGAGTAACCTGAGACCTTTTACTTAGCCTCCTTCCCATTTCCCCTTCTGCAATCAAGATGCACTTTTGATCAGAAAAGGTTCTTGTAATCACATTAATAATATTAACTTGAGTAGTATGATGTTTGTTTTTTCTTCCCAGCTCAGCAGCTCCAGAGTGCTCCTGTTAAAATGTTATGTTTGTTATGTTGTTTACGTGTCTGAATCTTTTGCCACCCCATGGAGTGTAACTCACTAGGCTTTTCTGTCCATGGAATTTCCCAGGCAAGAATCCTGAAGTGATTTGCTATTTCCTTCTCCAGGGGATTTTCCCAACCCAAGGATCGAACCTGTGTCCCCTACATTGGCAGATGGATATTTTACCACTGAGCCACCAGTGCATGCTAAGTCACTTCAGTCATGTCTGACTCTGTGACCCTGTGGATTATAGCCCGCCAGGCTTCTTTGTCCATGGGATTCTCCAGGCAACAATACTGGAGTAGGTTGCCAATTCCTTCTCCAGGGGATCTTCGTGACCCAGAGATTGAAATTGCGTCTCTTACATTTCCTGCATTAGTAGACGAGTGCCCACTAGTGCCACCTGGGAAGCCCCCTGAATCATCAGGGAAGCCCAGTAAAATGCTAATTTAGACCCTGTTATATTCCCCTGCTAAAATCCTCCCAAAGGCTGACATCATCCCGAGGTTTCATGAGACCTCGCCTTCCCACCTCCCGGTTGCTGCCCTAGCTTCCTGTCTATTCCCTGTCCCTTGGCCATAATAGCTTCTCTGTCTGCTTGTTCTTGGTGCTCCTCAGACACTACTTGCAGGCCTTTTTCCTTGGGTTTCTCTCCTTTATATGCCAGCATCCCAGAGGCTCCCTTTGTCTCCTCCTTCCAGTCCAGACTTAAAAATTGCATCCTCAGTGAGGCCTTGACTGTGGAAAGGAGCCACTCTGCTCCATTCCCAGGCCTGCCCCGACTGCCTCCAGTGCTTAATTTTCTTTTCCATCCTTTCCTACCCTCTGTAGTTCTCCTTTTTCATGAGGTTGCTCACGTGCTATCCCCAGAATCCAGCTCCAGAAAGCCTGGATCTTGTCATTTCTGGTCACTGAGGCATCCCTAGAACCTGACCCACAGAGCATGCTCAGTACATTTTGGGGGAAAAATGACAGAACCTGATTACTTCTAACAGGAGATTATTTGGGAGTGGGAGGGTTACAGAGTGCATCTCTGTGCATTTTCTCCTTAGTCTTCACCACAGTCCCAGGAGATAGGCTAGGCAGACATTATTATCCCCATTTTACAGATGGGGAAAGTTGAAGCCCAAAGATATCCAGGGATCTGTTCCAGTTCACACAATTGGTAATGATGAAACTTGGACTCAGTTATTCTGTTTCCTGCAGTACTGACCTTTGCTCACTGCCATCTCTGATTCTGATCACCTTGTAGAATTCTAGGGCAGTTGCAAGTGAAACTAGCAGACATGGGTCATGGGACCTGGTAAATGAGTACCGCGGTGAAATCCCTTCTGTTCATGGGCCCCTCCCAGACAGGCTGCCTTCCTCAGGCCTTCAGTAAAATTAGCCTGGAGGCCTTTGGCCCTGATGCAGCAACCAGTGAGAAGCTATCCATTACTGCCATTCATTAAGACAGGCGACACAAGATGAAATATTTTAGGTGAATCATCTGGCCTAATTTAGAAAGGCTCGGTAGGGCCAGCACCTTTGATTTATCAGGGTGAGGTATCTGTTATCAGAGAGATCCACACACGGACTTATTTATTATCCAGAATCTGTTTTTAATTTCAGAGATTGTTTACCTAAACTGCTTTGTGTCAGCTTCCAGGACAGATTTCTGCTTAGCATTTAATTTTAGATACTTGCCATGGCGGACAGTTAAAAATGGGTCTCCAGAATTTGTAGTTTCATTATGAATCTTACCTCCTGGCAGTCCCTACTAGTAGTTTGTCTTTGAAATCTCCTTGGTACTTGTTAACCCTGCTCTGCTGTGAAAGAGATATAGCTTATTTATTGGACTTTGCCCATTTATGAAAAAGTACAGAAATTATTAATGGTTTAGTATCTATTAATGCATTACTTGGGTGGAATTCAAATTCTAATATTTATGGTAAACCCCTTTATAATGAAACGGGCAGAGCATCAGCTCTTCTGCTTCTTAAATTTGGAAGGCTCTAGATGCCATTGGAATGACTCCCTATGAAATATGAGCCCTGCTGGCTTTATATTTACACCCATAAATAAGAAATAAGTACTTTGGGTTGGAGAAGAAATAATTAAGAATATTTGTGTAGATAATAAAGAAGAAATGGTCCTGTTTGGTGAACTGTGGGCTTGGGAAATGCCAGGGCTGCCTGGACCTGGATGAAAGATCTGGGAAAGACTGGTGCTGGAGGAGGAGCAGGGGGCGCTGGGACGGAGGAGGAAGGGAGCCCTGTGCAGGGCATCTGCAGCCTTGGGAGCACGTGGGCTGTGTGCACAGGCCTCAGAGCTGGGAATCGGAAGACCTTGTTTGGATTCCAACTCTTCCATGCTGTTGAACTTTTCTGGACCTCAGTTTCCTCATCTATAAAATGGAGATAAAATCTTATAAAATCGGCTTGAGGATAAACAGTATAGACTTAGAATTGCCTAAAGTAATAAATGTACCTGAGTACATGAGACCTAAAGAGATGACCTGATTAGGGAAAACAAAGTGTCAGGGCAAGATAGAAAAAAAAAAAAGATGTATATTACATATTCACAAATATCTATGTACATCTTAAGGGGTATGTGTATAGTTGCTTGTTGAGCAGGAGATAGAGAATATAGGATGTATGTGTATAAATATGAATCATGAGTCAACATGGAAATTTTTAAAAAATCAAGGTTTCAGAGCATAGTCAATGAATGGGTACCTCTTACACAAAAGAACTCTTCTGCCCAGAAGTTTGGAATTGGATTTCTTGAGGTTTTCTTAGTCCAACCAAAATTTCTCCCTGACCTGCTTCTGTATGAGCTCCTGGTTTGGTTAAATCTCTACATCCCTAAGCATCTAGTAAAGGGTTATAAAATCATGACATATCATCATAGGAAGAAATCTCAGGGAGCATCTAATTTAGAAATGGCAAATAGATTTCACTGTATATGAAAACTCTAACGGTGTTTCATATACAGTGAAAACTCTAACGGTGGCTTCAAGAAGAACTACACAGAGACAAATTCTGAGTCCCAGTCATGCTCAGCAGGGAAGAGTTTCCAGATTGACTAGTAGTGCTTATCAGGATCGATGGGTTAGGAAGTGGTGTTGATCTCCACAGTCTCTTGTTTTTCATTTTTGTTTTTAAAATAAGGAAATAAAAACCTAGTGTGATCAAGTCAACTGGCCAGGCTCACACAGGGAGTTAGAGATGAGCCAGGACTAAAGTTTGGTCTCTGGTTTCCAGTTTACTTATGTCTTGCCAACGCTGCCCTTGTTACCATGCACAGCCTCCGTATTTCTGCAGACCACCCACGAGTGCTATAGTCAGCTGTCCCTGACTTGTCAAAGCACAGTTCAAGAGGACAAAGTTTCAGCTATTCTCCATTCTGTGTGTGATGGCCTGCGCAGACAGCCAAGGCCAAGACACTGTTTGGATTGGATGAAGTGACGACGATGATGACAACTCATTACTTAACATTTCCATATCACAGGCTCTGGGCCATGCATTTGATGTATATTATCTCATTTAATTACCACAATCTTATCATTGTGGGATACTCTTTCCACTATGCACATGAGGAGAATGGGATCCATATCCGTTAAGGAATGCTCCAGAGTCACAAGCTAGCAGGTATGCAGTCTCTTAGATCCCAAAGCATGTGTTTGTGATCACTGAACCTATATGAATACATCTCCTCTGGGCTTGTGAATGGTACTCTCCATAGGTAGCATAGATGTGTCTTTTGACTGTTGCAAATAAAGACTCTCATTTGAAGAAGCAAAGGAATCTTACATGGTTGGTGCTCCTGACACATGACATTTAGGGAAGAAGGTTTTTTTTCCCATCTAATGCAGAACTTTCCCGTATTTATTTCATCTGTGTTCTATATAGAGATTTCTTATATATTGTCATGACTGAAGCAAGCATTGGATGTGATTGGGTAGATCATATCCCTAATTCTTCATTTTTGTGTATTGTTGGCAAGAATTAATCCCATAATGAGTCATAACAGTGAAATTTCTGGTTGAGTGTACATGCCAGACTAATTGGCTAAAGGGTACAGATGTTTCCTGACTTCAGAATAAAATGATCCCTGATACTGGGCAAAGGAAACATCTTCTGTCTAGCAGACTTAGACCTTCTCTTCCCTAAGTGTTTAGGGAGCTTGAGTTATCAGTCTTATACTTGGAGGCTTAAGGACAGTCCCATGGAGACTCAGGGTCAGATGGGTGGAGACTGTTGAGCATCTCTGCTATGTGGCGGTGGCAGAGGTCTCAATCATTGTTTTCTTAATTTTACCTGAGTAGCTGTAGGCAAATAGCACCGGTTTAGGAGTCAGCTTCAAATCCATTTGTCAATCAGTCTTATCCTCTGGTTATGTATCAGCTTTTCAGTATGCAAGTTATAGGGTATTATCTAAGATAAGAGTTAGGTTAACCGTCAAATAAAAATGAAAATTAATAAGGTGGGAAAAAAAGAAGAGTGTTGCTCTACTTACAGTTCTTATTGGAGCTGTAGACGAGCTCCATCTCAGTCCAAGCTCTTCTCACCTGGGCAACAGGCTTGCTGCCCTGTGAGGGCCAGTGTGTGCCATATGGGCCTCGTCCTCATGGTTGTGGGATCCAGCCTGAGGCCACGAAGCAGGGAGCACAGAAAACTGCATTCCAAAGCTGCTTTGCCTCCCCGGAAAATGTGTTAGGGGGATTCTACTTCTCCCTCAGAGAGCCATGAGGATTGGGTGTAAACTGTTAGCTGTCATGAAGAAGATGAAGCTGAGGAGGAGAAAAGGGGGAGGGGAGAAGAAAATTGTTGTAGTATCTGTGGAGTAGAATCATCATCTCCAGACAGGCACTGATCTAAGTGCCCATACAATCCTTCAGTATCAGGTTGAGGGTTGTTAGAATTACTGTCCCCATTTTGCAGTTCAGGAAACTGTGGTTAACTGATTGCTCAAGATCTTGGTGATGGAGTTGGCCTCTGATTCGAATCTGTGACCAAAAGTACTTGTTTGGATAGGTATGCTCTCCTTGCTCCATCAGTCTTCAGCTTCTTTCTCTTCTCTTCGTTGAGATTGTTTCCCTTTTGATCAAGAATAGTTTCAGAGAAAGGAGGGAAAATACACCCAGAGCATCTCAGCAGGCCCCTTTTATCAGGTCTTTTCTCTGACTTAACCTGTCTGTCCCCCAGGCCCCTCTCCCTCACCTGGATACACATATACTCATGTGTATTTTCCCCTGGCAAAATCAATTCTCAAAATTCCCATTCACCTTGTTTTAGGTGATTCATCGAAACTGATTGTGTTACTTATCCCAGTAATATTTGTATTTCAATTGTAGCCAAAGCATTGAAGGTGGAATATCAGATCTAACCAGCCAGGTTCTGCTTTCCATTCTGATGAGCCTTTTTTTAACTCTAGGCCAATCTGAGATCCAAAGTTAGGAATTCTGTTAAAAATGGCTGTCTCTCCTGTTCATTCTAGCCTACAAGCCAATCAGGAATACATACCAAAGGTAAACTAGCTTGTAAGAATGGAAGCAGGATTATAACCTCATCCCGTAGCATCTTCTGGATGTGATTGCTGTATTGCTCATCCAGAAGCTTGATGAGCCTGAAATTAGTGGGCTTCACCTAGCCCAGCTAAGGCTGCAGTCAGGAAGCTGGTGGAGGGAGTATTTGTCAGATGCTGGGACCAGGAGGAGAGAGCCTGGCTGTTCCATGTTTCTTGGGACCACCACCCTGTGAACTAAGATGGGAAAGAAATAATACTCACCACTGGGAAGTCCAAGTTGTTGATGTCCTGCCTCTCCTGTTTAGGGATATTCTACCTATGAGGCCATCGCCTGAAGGCACTGTGTTTTTATATATAACATTTTGTCCCTTTAGAAATTATCATGATGCATGTCAAGAGTGTTCACACCGAAAAAAAAAAAAATATGTCACATTAGCTTCCAAGTTTCTGATTGTCTAAATAACGCAGCAACTCAACATACAGCTGTCTGGCATTTTGACAGTACAATAACCCATAATTCTTCCTGCCACTCAACACTTCAAGGTTAGCATTTTGTAGTTTGCTCTCAAGGAGTATTCATTTAAATTTTCAAGAGCAAAGAGTTGAATTTGGCTGCCTCATACCTCTCTTTTGATCTTTCCTTTAGTTACTTGGGGGCTTTTCCAATTTATTACATGTCCTTTATGGGATGCTTACATATGTGTGTTTAAACACTTTTTTGAGAGGTGGAATGCTATTCACCTTACTGTGTCTCATTCTCTCTATGGTTGGGGATAAGAGTGGGAAGGAACTGCCAAGCTTCAGAGGGCAGCTACACTGTCTGCAGTTTCCAAGCATTTGCCATGGGGTGGAGCACAGAGGGCCTGGGGAGAGAATGGACCAGTTTAGGACTCTTTCCTGCCTCCTTTCAGGTGGCAAGTGAAATCCTCATAGCAGCCTTCTGAGGAAAGTGAAAGTTTCCAGTTTTCCACTTTCTCATGAACAAAACCTTCTTGCTTGGTCCTACCTTGATTCTTGAGTCATGAAACAGATTCTCGGATACTCAGCCAACACTTGAGACTTAGCTGCCAGTTTTGAATCTTCCTCTCTGGTTGCCACTGGTCATTCTTGTAGGCAGGTTGACACCCCTAGTTGGGAGGCCAGATTATGAATCTGGCTTTCATAAATTTCCTGCCTAACCTTGGCCAAGTCAATAATTTACCTCTTTGAACTTATTTCTGAAATGTGGTTAGTCATCCTCAACATACCTGCCTTTACAGGCTCATAACTAGGTCAAACTGAAACAATAGAAGTTCATGTGCTCTGCATTATTAAGAGTTGTACTAACTGAATATTAGACATCATTGTGTTTCTTTTTTTTTTTTCCTTTTAATCCATTGCCAATTTACTTCCCTGATCTACATCCCTGCCTATGGTAATCAAGTGGCTTATTGAATCATTTTCTAAGACAAGGAAAGTGAATGTAAATGTCTTGTGCCATGAACAGAATTTATTTATTAATCCTTTTTGGACCATATTTGAGGGTGAACCTTTGGATCTTGGGCACCCTTAAGACATTTTGAGGTCTAAAATTCCAAAGGTAAAATAATTTTCAGATTGGTGACTGATTCAGTAGATGTGTTTTGCTTGTGAAAACCCTAATTCTCCATGTCCTCCGATGTACTCTTAAGCCCATGAAGTTAAGCACCATTTAAAAGCCTGGAATGTGTGTGTAAAAAGAATCACTATGTTGATAGGCAGTCGGTTTACACTTTCAGAGCCATTAGAGTGATAAACATTTTACCACGCTTGAGCCCTGCAATCTCTATAACACAGTTAGCTTGTAGAAAACTATTGGAATTGATGCTCCTGGCAGGGGGATTAACTTTTCTTCAAGCAGCCTGGGACTGACTTTGATAAAGTGGACTGGGGTGGACTGCTCGCTGGAAATTATGGAATGCTTGAATGCCAGCTCATGGTGAATTTTTAGTGTGTGGAATTTCTCTGGTTGGTTGGTTTTGGCGGGGAGGAATCCGGGTTGACAGTCCCCAGGCTGTTAGAGGTTTCATGAGTTCTCTTCTTCAGAATTGGTGATCTTATCTGCCGTACATCAGCTACTTCTTAATACGGAGCTTGAAGTCTTGTGGCATCTATTTGGATAAGATGGTGGAGTATTACAATTCCATGCTTAAAATAGCCTGGGCCCAGGAGGAGGACAGCTTGGTGAGATTAATCACGTGTTTAGGTACCAGCAATAATGCAGTAACTTGAATTACCCCTCATTCTGTACATTTCAAAGGGCCTTTGCATCTGTTACCACAACTGATCTCAGAATAGCAGTGTGAAATAGAAATAATTAGGGTTTCTGAAATTATGTTAAGAATTTTTTTTCCTGATTATGAAAATGGTCCATACTCATTATAGAAATTTTGGAAAATACTGAATGTGATAAGGAAATTAAGATTGCCTGTAATTCTCCACTTTCCAGAAATAACCATTGAAACCATTTTGGTGTATATCCACCCCTGTATAAACTTCATTTTGTATGTATTAATACATGAATCTGTACTATATATAATTATATGTATGTAATTTTATTTGGGATCATACTTTGGTACTATCGTGTTACTTTTACTTATAAACATTTATCCATGTTATAAATAGTCCCTGGAAATTGAATATTTAATGTCTGAGTAGTATCTGTTATAAAGAATGAATCCTGCTGTTGTCGAATAAATAGGTTATTTTCCATTGTTCTCTATTCTACTCAGCACCATGAAGTGTGTACCAGGACACACATCTCTCTTCATTTTAAACACATCTCTGCTTATATCCCTAAGATAAACTGTTAGAAATGTTCTAGCTGTACCATTTCTTTCTACCTTCCAAGGATTGTTACACAGATGTCAGATTTAAAGGCAGATATTTTATCATCATTTTCTAGGTGGGAAAATTAAAGAACAGAGACTTGCACTGACTTGCCTAAGGATGCACAGAAAGTCAGTTGAGGAACCAGTTGCCCCCACGGTAATATACCTGCTTTACCCCTTACATCTGGAAGTGAGAACACCTTCCCCTGCAAGGGTGAACTGTGTCACATGTCCTAGTTGTGGGCTTTGTTTACAACCCTGCATTAAGTCTGCTTTGCTGGCCTGATCACTTCACCCCCACCCAGGAGAGATGGAGATTAAATAAATCTTCATCCCAGTTCATGTCATAGCTTCTTAGGGCTTCCTGGGCTTTCTGTCTCAGAAGCTTTCTCTCCAGTCCAGCCCTATCTCAAGAGTGATGGCCAGGCTGCTTGCCTGGCTGCTTGCTTGCCCCTCTCTTGATCTCAAACATTTTAGTGGGGGATGCCTGTCAAGTTGCAGGCCCTGTGTTAAATACAGGGGCACCAAGATGTGTTAAGTTCAGCCCTGACCCTCAAAGCTTGTCTGGGATTAAAGCTGAAATGCAGACAGATAACTGTGATGAAGTAGGATGAAGACATGGTCCCAGGACTGTGGAAGAAATAAAAATGTCCTACTTGGTGAATTTCATAGTGATATCACCAGGTACAACAGAAGTCTACTTTGCAGCCACAGTGTGTCCTTTTGGTCTCATGCCAGAACATTTGTTTTGGCCAGATCTGTCCCCGCAAAGTCTCTCCACTTTCCCTTCCTTTTGTCTCTTATCTGCTCCAACTCATTTCCCATTGTTCATGTACACACCAGGCATTTAAGTAGCTGATGGAATGGCCTGACCATGTGGCCCCTGCATACCCCCATCCTAGCCCCATTTCTGCTACTCATAAATTCGTAAGGAGCTGTATCTGCCTCTTGAGTCTCATTTTCCTGAAATGGATGATAATAGCTATTAAAATAATACTTTATTATAATAACTTATTGAGTACTTACTGTGTACCATACACCATTGTAAGGGCTTTACACATGTTAACTTATGTAAGCTCAGAGGAGGAGGATCCAGGGTCCATGGCCACACAGCTGGGTAATGGGACCAGGAGGCAACCTGGCTCTGGATCTTGCTCTTTTGACACTGCACTTCACTATTTCAGGACCCTTGCCTTTTGCATCCATCCCCCTGCCTTACACTGCACTTGACATGGGAGTTTAATGTGGGCAGTTGGGAGAGCAGAAACTCTCTTGAGGTGGTAACTTATTCCTCCCCACCACCCAGGCACAAGGATGTCAGGACCTTGGTCATTCTCCCATAAGATTATAGACTATCCTAGAATAAGGGAAATGTGGGACTGAGGGTCTCTCAAGAGACCCAAGAGAAAAATCTCCCATTTTTCCAACCATCTGTTCACCTCTGTGCTCACCAACCTCTTGAGCTATCTGAAGGTCATGATACGCTGTGATGGGCAAAACAAATGTGGCATCTGCTCTTGGAGAACTCTCTATCCAGAAATTGGGAAGTAGGTTATACAGCTCCTGGGGCTGCTGGGAGGGAAAGCCATAAGGATGAAGATGTTCCCAGGTTGAAATGCCCAACTTTATTCAGACTTACAGGCACGTATTGATTCTGATGCAAAGACTGTCTTCTCTCCAGCTCACTTTCTTGGTATTACAAGTCTAGAATGAGTAGTAGAGAGCTTTTGTTGTCCAATGGACTTATTTGGAGGATAGGTTTTATTGTTGTCATAGTACCCGAATTATAAAAAATAAGCTTCATCATAATGGAGAGAGAAGAGGAAGCAAAATAATGCCAGGATTTAGATCAGTGTGGATATTTTTTCTCCCTATTGAGATTCATAGTAAGCTCAAATGCCTGGCACTTGGATTGATTTGAATGAGAATATACACACACACTCACACACACATATATGCTTGCTTGAACAATGTCAGGCTTGTAGCTTGTATCTAGTTCCTCTGTAAGTCCTCAATCCAGGGGTTTCTTCTGCAGCTTGATTCCAGCAAAAACGGGCACTGCTTCAGTATTCATTTCAGTGGCATTGACAATACTGACAATATAATTGACCTAAAAAGTTCTGGATTTCCTGTTAATGCACTTTAGAAATGTACATCAACTACCAAAAAAAAAAAAATCATTTCTATCTACATTTCACTTGATTTCCATTTTCAAGAGAGAGGCTTCATCATTATTATTCTATTTGAATAGCACTGATATCTTGAAGGATGGAAGGAGATTTCTATTGTATGCAGGAGTACTTTATTTCGATATTTTCTTTGTCTGATTATACATGATAAACACACATTAGTGACATTTCGTGCATGTTTGGAAGATAAATGGGGATATCTCTTTAAACCATTCCTGACACTTGCTAACCTGTGAGCTTAATGGCATTTTCTCTTTGATTCAATAATTTGTCTGTCAAAAAAAAGCTGGGCTGACATTCTCCTTGTTGTGGGATTGAAATGGAAAGAAATCTCTTCTCTTGAAGATAATTTTTTTAAATGGAGGGGAACATTTTAGGATAAAAATGTTTTTGAAATTATTTGGGTTTTTGGTAGTGGAGGTAGGGGGCAGGGATGGAGAGGGTGGTGCTGATGAATGCCAGAGCCCTGACATTTTATGTGTGGCAAGTGATAAAAGGGAGACGATTACCTCTGTCTGTAAGTTCTCTTGAAATAATTGAGGAACATGTAAAATCTTGCAGATGAACATGGCTTCTACCACTGTGTCTTGTGGGAGGCTGTCAGCCTTGCTCCTGTGGAGGAGGTTGGGTTGGAGTGTGTATCCACGTGCGTGGGGATGGCTCTGACTCAGTTCTCCTGCCTTGGTCCCCTCAGCCTCATTCTGGGTGGGGAGGGGTGAGGCAGAGGGTTCGCCATGCATCATCCTGGTGAGGCTCTAAATACAGGAGGTTTTTTTTTCTTTTTTAGGAGATTTTGGAGAAACATGTTCAGGGGCTGTGGGGAAAAAGAATCCTAAAGATGAACCTGGTGGGCTGGGAGGTGGGAGCTTGGAGCTGTGGAGGGAGCCATTTGAATTTGTGCTAAAAGTGACCAAACATGCTGGGCATGAGGTGTTTCAGAGTTGGATCATGTGACACTCCTTCCCCACCACCCTACCTTGTACTGCTGACCCTGCTTCCTCAGACCCCTCCCAGCCCTGCATCAGTGGGCTCCTGGGAAGTCTGAGTAGATAAAGTTGATGAGAGTAGGCAGGTGGTCATGGCTTGGGAGCAGGATGGGGAAGATTTGGGGGGTTCAGAGTCTGCTTATCTCCCTGCCCACTTCTCCTTCCCAAAGGGTCTTTAGGTGTGCCATTGGAAAACACTAGCACATTAAAATGCCTCATACTGATTCATTCAACACGTTTTTCCTGTGCCTCCTGCGTACCAGGGATGGCTCTAGGCACTGAGGATTCATCCCAAGTCCCACAGTTTGGCAATAGTGAAGTTGGGAGTAGGATCCAGGTGTCTTAACTCCTGATCTGGTGCTTTCTAGCCCTGCCTCCCCAGAGACCCTGCTTCCTATAGGAGCCCAGGGGTCTGAAGTTCTTTCGCATTATTTGGTTGTTCTTCCCAAGGCTTTCTTTCTCCCCACATAGCCATGACTTTCCTGGTTTGGAATCCTGATTGAGTCATGCTGGATTGCCCTAGCAAAACGCCATAAACACAAACAAAGGTGAAAATGTTAGCTACCGTGTGTATTTACCCAGTCTGGACTTCCCACCAACAAGCAGAGCCATCTTTGAACATCCTGAGCACTTTAGTGCCCTTATCATATAGTATAACAAACACATTAAAATGAGCCCCCCCAATCTCATATTAAATATGATTTAAGAAGTTTCAATGTGAAGTTTTTGGAAGTATTATAAAACTCATTTTAACAATTTTGAGGCTTAAGGCTGAATTCATTTTCCTAATATTTAAACTTGTTATGTCTATATGTAACTGTTGAGCTGGACTTGATTTGCATTTGATTGGCCAGTAAGCATACTGTTTCTTAGAAACTTATTTAAACATTAATTTTTCATTTTTGTTTCACATTTTTGTGTCATTTTCCAGCTCTTGAACATTTTATTAGCCACTAAAAATGTTAAAAGAGAACCCTTGACTCTGTGCCTATTGCGCTTCGTGGATTACAGGCCCTGAGAAAGGGTCTCCTGTCGCCGACCCACCTAAAATCAAATCCTGGACCTCAGCGGTTGCTGCTCCTCAGGAGACTCCATCCAGATGGACTGGGTTTCTTTTTAAGGCTTCACTCAGCGTGCCCATCCCTGCCCTGCCCCCCAGCCAGGCACTCGCCCAGGTGTCATAGAAGTGATTCTGTAGATTCAAGGAGAACTCTTGTTCCCACCTGCTACAGTGTCTGAGTCAGCTCAGGCTGTCATAACAACATACCACAGATTGAGGGGCTTGAACAACAGACACTTACTGTCTCAAAGTTCTGGATACTGGAAATCCAAGACCAGGATGCTGGCTGATTTGGTTCTTGGTGAGGGCTCTCTTCCTGGCTTGCAGATGGCCACCTTCTTGCTGTGTGTTTATGTGCAATAGGCTCTGAACTTTACAAATCTCACTGGTATCTGGGCAAGGAACCAATGGCCAGCATTTAGAGAGCAGTCAGAACAGGGCGGGCTACCCTTGGCTGTCCTTACAGCCGTGGGTCATGATAGGAGAGTAGTCTGTTTCTGAGCATCTCACTATCAGAGGGCATTGGCAGGTGGAAAATAAGAGGAGGCTGATAATCCCCCAAATCCTTCCTCTTGACTCATGTCTGTTGGCAGCTAATTAACCTTCCTGACTAACTCAAGTCAAGCCTGGACCATGGTGGAAAGAAAGTACCAGCTTTCTCCGCTTTCTTCCCTCCCTGTCATCCTTTCTCACTCAACCTGCATGCACAGGGAGTATGAGGCACTATCGTAAGGGCTTGCTTCATGTCTGTGGGCAAAACTGACAAACATTCCGTGGACCTTATAATGTATATTAAATAGTCATCACAATACGTGAGTGAAATATATGGTACGTTTGAGGGTGATAACTGCTGTGGGGATAAACAAGGGAACAGGTAATGAAGTAAGTAGTGCTGGGTGGGGGTAGCAGAGAAGGTTGGATTATTGAGCAGGGTGGTTGGGGGAGGCTGTGATAGGAAACTGAGTAGACTGACGGAGAAGAATACCGTTGAAATGAGTTTGCTGTTTCTGAACTCACAACGTCTGGTAGGAAAGAAGGAGTCAGCCAACAATGGAATTCCTGGAATATAATTTTTTCCTGACAAATTGAAGCAACGTGGTTACTGAAGATGACAAGAGATGACGAATGGCCATGGCCATGCCTGTCTGCCCTTAATCACCTGCGTGGCTCTTGGTACCACCATGCAGTGTTTGGTATCCAACGGAGATTGGGAGGCAGGTTGTAAAGCCAGAGTTCTGTAGCCCAGATGGGTTTTATGGGCCTCTAACGGTTCAAAAATATTTGTTGGATGAGTTTCTGAATGAATGAGTGAATGAATGAAGCAAAGAGTAAATTAATGAGTAAATCAATGAAAAATGGATGAGTAAAGACTGACTAAAACTCATATCTCTGTTAAAAACAAGTTATTTTTGAGTTCACACTTGTAAGTTACTAGTGGAATATCTGACTTTAGTGGTAATTGATTTAAGGTACTTTGCTTTAAATATAGGCATTTGTCCCCCTGAGTAACTTTTCAAATAATACAGTGAAAAATTATTCAATTTTCTTTTAAGTATGGTTGGATATTATGGTGCAATCCCAGCTTAGGTTTTCACCTAAGGTAAAGGGTATTCTTGGGACCAATAGATGACTTCACTCATATTTAATTTAAGAGCAGGCTCTGATTGATAACTGAGTTAATCACTGTCCCTCAATTATGGACAAGGCCTACTACTGGTCTTTAATCATGACATAGAGATAGAGGCAGATGACTGATGATTGGATGTCTCTTTGGTGGATCTCCTGGTCTGGTGGTTACCAAACTTTTCAGGTTATTAGAAAGTCCTGAGACAACTTATAGACAGTGTCCATACTTTAGGTCTATTGTCAGAAGTTTCAGGTATGGACCTCAGTACCTATATTTTTAAATCCCTTCACAGGTAATTTCATTTCAGATGATATAGGATTTAGGAACCACTGTGCTAAAGTCAACTTTGAGGGACAGAAACTCTTTTTTTAAAAATCATTTTATTGGTGTCTACTTTCATACTAAAAAAATGCTGTAAATCTTTATTGCTGGAAGCCAAACAAGACAGATTCATCCCCCTCTATCAGAGTAGCATTCCAGTCCATTCTTTTGGTTTCTTCCCTTCCCTCTCCTTTTTCTCTCCCTTTCTTTTACCCCAAACATAGGATTGTTTTATAAATATTACTGTATTGTTTTCTTTCTTTTTATAATACATTATACATCTTGCTCACTAGTTTTTAAAATGACATGATATTCCAGAGTATGGAAGTCACCCAGTTTTTTCAACTTGCTGAAACCCTGTGCTTTACTCAGTGTTTTCCGCATAGAAAAATGTTCGTGAATCTTTATTGCCTGAAATACTAGGAAGATACAGCTACCCTGTGCCATGCACCCAGGTCCTTATTCCCAGTCTTAGGGCAGAGTAGCCCTTGCTCAAGCTCTTACCATCCCCCCAAAGAAGCTCGGTCGTAAAACACATTGACCCTTCTTCAGGGATGGCCTGGGCTGTCATGAAAACCCGTCCACCCCTCTGGCCAGTTTCAAATGGAGTTGTTATTTCCCAAAGTGAAGGAGACTAAACCAGCCAGTCAGAAGTGCGGATGCTGTAGTAGCCTCAGATCCCGACTTTGAGGAGTATAAACCATTTAAGAAGATAAAACTTTGTCTTCCTGGAGAGTTAACCCAGTAATACAGGGCAGTGTCTGTTGAGGATGGAGGACCAGGCAGTCCTCGTGCTTCCTTTGGACTGGGGAGAACAGAGAAGCCTGCTCAGAGGAGTGACAGTTTGGATGGAGTTCTGAGGAGAATCTGAATCAGCTCAGCTGAGATAAGGCTCTTGGCTTCTTTGCCTTGTACGTAGGTAGAAACAGCTGTTCTGCCTCGGTCCCACCATAATAACCAACTGGATGGTCTGTGGGGCTCCTGGAAACCAAGTAGTTAAGACACCAAATGAAGTAATCATTCTCTGGGCCCTCTGAGAGGGGAAACAGCAGCACCAGAAAACTCTGCCCTCAGCCGAGTCAAGCTCCAAGAGCCCCTTTCACAGACACATAAATATTTAATAATCATCTGTCTACAACCAATCTAGAGGAAAAAAAATCTTTAAATAGACTGCTCGAAAGGCCAGAACCTGAATTTTAATTGAGGTACTTTGAATTACTCCCATTAGTCAGTCGCTCTGACTTTTTCTTAGCGAGGGGTGGATTGTTTTTGAAAGGAGGATCAGAATTATTAGCAGCCCTTAAAAAAATAAAAAAAAAAACCACTGTTCCTACTAAATAATAAACTAGGCTTCTTTTTAAAAAGATGTGGCATTTTCGGAGCACAAAGCAAGAGGGCAGGGTATGATGAGCCCGCAGATTAGAGATGCAATTTGAAAAGCTGTAAGGGCGTTCAGATGCCATGCTAAGCATTTCCCTGCCATGTCACCTCTGTGGTTCTCCCAGATCCCACTGAAGTTTTCAGGACATAGGAGGCATGTGTGTGTGTGTGTGTGTGTGTGTGTGTGTGTATTTGCTTTCCCTTTCTCTGTCCCTTGAGCCTAGAGTCTCCTGCAGCTGATGTAACAGTCCTCTCCTGGAGGTACCCCAGTATCTCATGCGAGCCAATTTCGACAATCTAGAGTGCTTAAATTGAGCCATTTTGTTCTCTGTAAAATAAACCCTGGGCCATTATGCGTAGTTTTTCATTCACCTGCCCCCTTGTCTCTCTTTCCTAGGCCCCTGTCTGCCCACACCGTCCTCCTTTCCCATGCTCTGCCTTCAAGCCCCCTTCTATGAATGGGAAAGAAGCAGGCAGTCTTTAGGGGAGCCCTGTTTTCAGCCCAGGCATGTCAGCTCCACTCTGGCACAATTTGCTTTGAGATCTGTGTCATGGAGCGGGGCCGCAGGGTTACCCCCCACCATAATTGATCTTGTGTGTTCATTGGCTTCCCCTGTATCTCCCTCATCCCTCACTGGCCTTTGTTTGGATAAAATGCTTGAGGCTTTACTGTGGTACTGAGAGCTGCCTGTCCCCGTACCCTGCTGCTTCTTCCATCCTGGGTGAGATCACAGAGCACCACTTAGGGAAGAAAGTTCTTCTGCCTCCCCTGCCACATATTGTTCCCCACC
Source organism: Odocoileus virginianus (assembly GCF_023699985.2). Taxonomy (NCBI): domain Eukaryota; kingdom Metazoa; phylum Chordata; class Mammalia; order Artiodactyla; family Cervidae; genus Odocoileus; species Odocoileus virginianus. Next base: position 65,404,083 of record NC_069680.1, read on the forward strand.
CCACCCCCCATCCCATACACTTGAGGACAGCTCCTGGTGTCTCAAGTAAGGCAATTTCCAGACTGATTTACTATGCGATCACTTTATATGACCCCTCGTGCACCGGTATGAGAAATGTTAATTGGTGAGTGAGTCTGAGATGCTCTTCCTTGGGATTTACTGTTGTGAGCAAAGGAGGGGAAGGGAAGCTCTGTCTGTCTTTGTGATGGCTCCAAGTCCACTCTCACTGGCTCCTGCTTATGTTAAAACCAATGGTAATGATAGATCTGAATCCAGTAATTTATTCGATTTTGGGTCATTAACCCTTGTTCTGCTTATGGCAGCAAATGACTTCATCGTCAGAGATGATGAGTGTTCCAAACTACGGGGATACTTGGCTCTCTGGGGCTTTCATCTGAAAATCAATTTTAAGCAAGAGGCAGGCATTCGAAATCCTCTCTGCTTATAGGTTTCTGCGGCATTGCCTCTAGGATTTGAGGAAGCAGGAGGGCAGTAGGGGGGGAGAGGACCATCGCCCCCCCCCCCCACTTCCGAAGACTTCTGTTGCCAAAGAGTGTGTTGAGGTGGCTCATGTCATGAAAAAACTGCACAGTAGACTCTGTCAAAAGCATCCATGGGAGTGGGGAATGGATCACAGTTTGGAAACAGGGGGAAAGGAAAAGAAAGGAGCAAGCCTACATCTAAGTGATCCTGCTTGTAGACCGAAGAAAATAGCTTGAAATCATTGTTTTGATTTCCATTGACTGAAGGCTGGAGGGACTTTACTGGTTAAGCTTTTTAAAGCCGCAGCAGTTTAAAACCCTTTTTTTTTTCTTTGCCTGATATACCCTTTCTCCAGTTGACCTTGAAACATATTAACTCATCTTTGGAAAGAAACAAAACACCTTTTGCCTTCAAATCCAAGGCTGCCTTCTGTCTTGGAGTGTTACAGAAATAGGTGGCATTGCCCAGCGTCCCTGACTGCAGGGCAGAGGCGTGCTGTGGTCAGCGCTGGCCTGGCTCCAGGCAGAGTACGTAACCAGACTCCCTGCGGCTCCCCCAGCTGTGTCCTTCTGCCACGAGGGGCAGCTGACAGCACTGTTGGGGTCAGTGGATTCCTTCCCCATCTTTGAGAATGGAACCAATGTCTGAGCTGTACTGAAGAGCTTCTGAGAATGAACCTACCTTTTCTGTGTAAGCCCTGCCCTTGCCTTAAAATGTAGTCACATGCAATAACTTCCACTGCTGTACTTTCCAGGTGAAATATTTGGGGGGAAATAGAGATATTTAGAAACTTTTCAGTGGAAGAGCTTAAGTAATCATTTAACCAGCTTCCCATAGTTTTGTCAATTGCCTTAGTTTTGCAGATGAAGAACCAATGACCCACAAATGTGAAGTGCTTGTCCAAAGTCACATAGATTGTAGCAAGCAGAAGGTGTGCTAGAAGCCAGGGCTCCTGAACAGTGGTGTACCTGGAGGTGAGGGCAGGTCACCCCAGGTACAGGCAGTAAGGATGTACCTGTCTGTAGGGGACATATAAACAATAACAAAGCCCCTGGCTCCAACTTCAATCGCCACCGTGAGCTGACTATTCCAAACAATGTCAGTGACAAAATATTTCTCCTCCTAAAGTGGACACTCTCAAGCGAACCCTCCCCACCTTTTTGGTACACCACTGCTCCTGACTCCTGGTTTCTATCTCCCCCACTAAACCAATAAACATACTTATCAAACAAACCCCAAGCAAACAAAGAACAAATCCCACATTAGAAGTATGCACTCCTGTTTCTTTTGGAGTTCAGGAAGGAAAAGAGCATTCTGGTGCGCTTACTTGACTGGTGTAGGAAGAGTGTGATGCCTTAAATCCACATGTGGGGACCCGAGACAGCAGTGCTGGGACTTGCCTCTGGTGTTTGGATGTGGGGTGTTGTGTCCTGCTCTCACTGAAGTTGGGCCAGGAGCTCCTAGCCCCGGGTCTGAGTTGGAACCCACAGAGCTGGAGACTCTCTGGATTAGTGTCTAAATTGAATTCTCTCCCAGATACTCAGAGCCTTCAGGGGAACTCTTGGTGGTCTGAGGACCTGATTGGCACATGTGTATGTGTGTGTATGTGTGGTCATTTTGACTGCCGTCCGGGCTTTTCCTCTTCTCCTTAGCCGCCCCCTAGATTGGGTGGGTAAATATTCCAGGCTGCTAAGTCATCAGTTCTGACAGACGGCTGTCTCTTTGCAGCCACCCCTCCTTTCCCCCCGAGCCCCTTATTTCATCTTCCCCCTGTCAGAGCTCACCCTTTGGCAGAAATTTTTTCTGAGAGCCAAATGTGAGCCTCAAAGAGATGCCGTCAAGGTATTTTTCATAATTTTCAAAAGTAATTTCCCTCCCTCCCTCCACCCCCTCTCCATTGTAATTATGTCTTAGCAGCTACCCAAACCAGCACCACAGCAACCCAGTCCTCACCCTCTGTGGGGACAGCCTTTTCCCCAGCAGCTGGTCTGGGGAATAAACCCTGGAAGAGAAATACTGGATAACACAACTTCCTCACCATTAGCTTTAGAAGTGAGGTGTTGGTGTTGTTTTACCATGAAGAAGGAAAACTCAAAACAGTCTCATATCCTCTGCTCCAGCAGAAGGATCTGAGGGATTTCCTTATGATCCAGGTCTGCAGTAGTATTTAAGGTACTCTTAATCCAATTCATGTGCATCTCTTTAAGAGAAGAGGACATCCATTCCAGAATATTCCCTGCCATTTCTTGACTCCCCTCCTCCTCTCCCTCTCGGGTTTCAACCTCATTCCGTCAGGAAGCAGTCAAGGAAAGACGTCACTTGTCTCTCTGTACCATGATCTCTGTTTCCACCCACCTTCGAAAACCTCCCATGGCTGGTTCTCAACAGGAGACCTGGCCACAGGAACAGGAGGAGGGCTGGTTTGTCTCTGGTCCTTTCCAACACTGGGTACGGCCAGCCCCATCTGAACAGAGATCCTGGGGGTAAATTATCCTCCACAAGGAACACTGGGACTTGACATTCAAAAATTCTATTCATTGAAAAGAGACACTAGCCTGAAAACCTGGTTTAGTAGATAAAATCTGTGACCAGAAGAGGATAAATCTAGTTTGGCTTGTTTGTACTGGTCTAATTTAATATGATCTCCCTTGGAGTTTCCAGCGTCTAGATTTTCTAGATCATTAAATCCATTACTTTTCAGCAGTAGCTTTTTTTTGGGGGGGGGGCGGCTGTTGGGGCAGGGAGTGGATATAGATTTTAATGGCATCCCACACTAATCAGGAGAGCCTCATCAAAACCCATTTGGGGTCTGGAGTGACTAACTCCTGGTCCTGCAACTTGAAAGGCGTTTCTCTGCCCATTTTACCCAAGACCCCAGCAGCTGAGTTAGAAAAAAGCGTCTTCTCGCTGCAGCCATTGCTGTCATAGGACCACAAGAGGGGTGGGGGATGGGGGTCAGCCCCAACCTCCCAGAAAAGCTGGGTGTGAGCATGAAGGTTGTGAGAGGATGTGAGCCATCTCATTTCCCCACCTCTGGGATGAACTCAAGAGCTTGGGAAGAACTGTTGTAGACTAATGTGTGACCTTGAGCACACGGGCCACTTCGGGCATCCGTAGTACTGCCCTCATTGAGGCAAGAGGAGCAGTTCTCACACCTGCCTCTAGGGGGCGGTGGGCTGAGGGGGCTGGAAGCCGCTCTGAGGAGGAAGCAGCCATCCCTGTCTCAGTCTTCCTATGTGTAAAAAAGAGATGGAAGGGGATTAAGTGAGATTTTAATACCGTCTACCCTTTCCGTGTTTATTCTTGCTAAGTCAAAGGTGAGGAACAGAGTCCCAGTTGCTCTAGGCTTTAGTCTGTACCAGCTTCCTCCCCTCCTTGACCTGATGTGTCTTGCCAGCCAGACCACAGCAGCCCTCTTTGTAGGGACAGGTGCTTGTGGGCCTTGATGTGTCTGAGAAGCCCTAGTCAGGGCTGCACCTGCTCCAGGGCGGGGCTCCAGCTCAGATGCAACACCCAAGCTTCCATGGCCCCTGCTCCCATGGCAAAGGGTCAAAGGGGAAACTGTTCAACTGGGAATTTGAATCCATGGCTAAACATGTGTGCAGATGTGTGTTTCCCTTTAAGTCTTTTTCAAACTTTGCTAAGATGGTCCTTTAACTTTTTGACATTATCCTTTAAATAGTCTATATGGATATTTCTCTGCCCCATAACCCCTCCAAACAAAACAAAACAAAAAAGCTTGGGGACAAGGCAAGCAAGGAAGCAAGTTTCTGCAGCTTGTCAGTTTGTGCAGTAAAGCAGCGTGTGTGTGTGTGTGTGTGTGTGTGTGTGTGCGCGCGCGCGCACACATGTGAGGGTGCATGACACTGGAGAGAAACACTTCATCATTAAAGGCTATCTTTTCTTGGGCTGAAGAAGACTCTGCACGGTGTCTCTTCCTGCATAATTGGCCTGTCTTTTCATACAAGCCAAGATGCTTGTTTCTGTCTAAGCCCATGCACTCCCCACAGGTCAGGAGCGATAGTAAAAACCTGTTGTCTGGCTTTGTATTTGAAATAATGGAGTCACTAATCTACTTGATCTGGCCAAGTCAGATAAAGAAAGTGAGGGATGCCCGTGTTTCAGGGATGGAAGGTACTTGTAAAAGCAGTTTCTTTTGGAGAGGGGGAGCAGGGGGAGACACACAGGAAAAAAAAAACGGAGCAAAGACTGTTGGAAACCTTTTAATTAGTACTAATTACCTCAGCAGAAAATGTTGGAAGCTTGAAAGGATTTGTGTCAGCAAGTGAAAGATCAAAGATTGCTAGGCTCGCATTTTAATCTGTTGGCTATAAAAAGGAGTGAGGGGGGTGGTAATGGGACCCAGGAGGATGGCTGCCCAGGTGGTTCTGCCCTTAATCCCTTCTTTACTGCTGCAGCCTGAGGCCTAGTCCCAATTACATAGTAAGATGATTTAATTTAATGTTTTTTTTTCTTTGACATTAGTTAACTGGGGTATAGAAGGAGGGGGACCTTTTTGTGAGGATGGAGTGCGTTGGCATCAGTGATGCCATAGCTGCACAATCTCTTCTGTTGACTTTCCCAGTCTTTTCCGCAGCCAACCAACATTTTAATATCAATTAAGAAACAGGGGAAGATGTTCTTTAAGGAGGAAGGAGTCTCCCAGTGTACTCAAGGGGTGAGGCTTCCGATGTGATCCGGACATGGTTAGGACCTCTGGGACAGCAGGTAAACTGTGTTACTGGAAAACTCTACATGCTGTATTCCTCATGGTGACAGTTCCTCAAAAGTCCAATAGAGCATAGAGAGAGAGGAGAAACACTGCCCATCCTAAAAATCCTCTGTGTTTGCTCCTTTCCTCTTTTTCCATTACCTCCCTCTTCCTGTCCTCTCTAAGAGTGGATTAGGCTGGGACAGGGTCTCTGTAGCTGTGAGTGCCCTACATGTAGCCCCTGGGCACTCACCATTCCTGTGTGCACCAAACTGCTGCTCTTTTCTTGGGCCACGGGAGCCTGCTCAGCCCTCAATCAATGACTGATGGGAGGGGAGAGATAAATATCCCAGCTCCCTCACATCTCATTGGAGATTTTGCTAAGGAGTGGTCCTCATTTAATCCCATGCTACTCTAGAGCAGGAGTTGGCTCCAGGGTCCAATCTGGCCTGCTAACTGTTACTGTAAATAAAGTTTTATTGGAACACACTTATGCTCATTCATTTACCTTACTATCTGTGGCTGCTTACACAGAGTTGAGTAATTGCAACAGTGATGATATGACTGACGTATCCTAACATACTTACTATCTGACTGTTGACATGAAAAATTTACTGATCCATACCTTAAAGAGGGGTTGATCCCAGTGGCCTTCAGCAGTAACCTACCTCATCATACATCCTTTATTAACTTCTTTCCCTTTCTTAACTCACTTTCTGATGCTTTATGTGATCACCTCCCAAGTAAAAGTCTTACTTTTATGTCCTCATCTCAAAGTCTGCTTTGGGGAACTCCAATACAAGATCTTGTGTAGGTGCTCACACAGAAAGGCAATCCCTACAGTGAATTCTGGTTTAACCCTGTCCCTTCCAGGGTCCAAAGTGTACACTTTCAGAAGTGGGTGGCCTGACCCAGAGTAGCAACTCAGCTTTGAGAAGGCAGAAGTTCTGCAGACTGTTGCCACTTCGACTCACGGACATGAGCTCAAGTCATTGAATCTTTTTGTTCATCAGGTTGGACTCATTTGTAAGCTTTTAGGAGATGGTGTCCAGGAAAAAGCCTGCATAGTATGATTGATACCCCTGGCTGTGGATCCCTGAGTGTGGCTCTGTGCTCTAGGGAATGACACATTTACATTTTTATTTATGGGAGACCTGACCTAGAGTGTCCCAGCTCCACTTCAGGAGGCCAGATCCCTGGACACAATGTCTGAATATCTACTTCCTCTAGGACAGGCTACTAGGGGAGATTTGGAGACCAGATCACCTGGTGTTTGGCTTGTGTCTCTCCACTCATAATGTAAACTGACTGACACCCAAAATCTAATGTATAATCACTACTCATACATAAGTATTTTTTGTTTTCCTTTGTTCTTTTTTATCTCCTAATCTCAGTTAATTTCTTCTGATACCCATTTATCTTGAGGATGGAAAGGCAAGTTAGATAATTAGAGGCATCAGCACCTTGCCCTTTGTATTAGTTAGCTGCTGCTGTGTAACAAATCACCCCCCAAATTTAATAGCTTAAAACAACAAACATTTTTTTCACAGATTCTGTGGGTCAACAGTCTAGATGTGACTTAATCCAGTCTTACAAGGCTGCAATTAAGATGATAGTGGTTTAGTTACTAAGTTGTGTCCGACTCTTTGTGACTCAATGGACTGTAGCTTGCCAGGCTCCTCTGTCCATGGGATTTCCCAGGCAGGAATACTGGAGTGGGTTGCCATATTCTTCTCCAGGGGATCTTCCCGATCCAGGGATCAAACCTGTATCTCCTGCATTGCCAGTGTATTCTTTACTGCTGAGCCACCAGGAAAGCCCCAAGATGACAGACAGACCTGTAATCATCTCAAGGCTCAATTAGGGAGGATCTATTTCAAAACTGATTCATATGTTATTGGCAGGATTCCGTTCCTCACAGCTGTTGGACTGGGCCCCATTTTCATCCTGGGTACTGGTTGGAGGCTTCTCTCAGTTACTTGCCACCTGGGCTTCTTCACAGGGCCACTGACAACATGGCAACTAGCTTTCAAGGAAGTGAGTGAGGAAAGGGGAAAAGAGAAACAGAGCCAGCAAAGCAGAAGTCATGGTCTTTTGTGACCTTATCTCGAAAAAAAAAAAAAAAGAGAGATCCCATCACTTTGCTATATTCATTAGGTCCAGCCCACATTCAAGCTGAAGGGATGACATAGGGACATGAACACCAGAAGGAAGGAATTATTAGGTGTCATCTTGGAAGCTGCCCCCCAATACCACTATCAGTCCTAACAGCCCATCCCTGTCATTCTGGGGTCATTTAAGAGTGAGGTTTCCAACTTAGGCACATTTTACTAGTTGTCTTTAATTATTAAATAATATTTCTTCTAAAATCTTGCTAAAACCTCTATTGCCCACTCCTCTGTTTTCTTAAAGATATGATGCAGTATATACTTCTATACTTTTAAAATCTCCGTTGAGCATCTACATCATTGGAAGTGTCATTCCTGGACTTCTAGCCTAAAGGAATCACTCCCTCCAAGCTCCTGTACTTATTTTCTATATTGTTTATTTGGCATATAATCATATATTGCTTTGTGACAGTTCTATTGTGATCTTAAATTACTCCTTAAATCTCGTATTGTTTAATTTCCACATGTCGACATCTTGTCTCTCCATGAGAATTATAAACAATTTGAATGCAGCAACTGTCTAATACTTTAGGCATAAGCAAGGCTGGGGATATTCTCTTAACATATGGTGACTTTTTTCCTTTGGTGTTGGTGATCTCTGACTCATGGTTGTGCCTTCTGACGGCTGCTGAAGTTTGTAGCATTGATGGCACCTGTGCTGAGGTTCTCAGTCTGTTCTAATTTGTTAGCTTTGGTGCATTTGTTTATTTTAGTAGGTCGTTTTATTTTCCTCTTCAGTCTGTTTTTCTTTGGTGTCAATACAGTAGCCATGGCTTCCCTGCCTTTTCTTAATTTAAGCCAAGGATTAACGAGAATCTTTAAAATGCTTCTTTGTTTGAGAGTCACAGTTTTCTGAATGAATGCCCAAGATCCCCTTCCATGATATCCTGGGTTTGTGACATCATCATTGGGACTGAGAGGGGAAAGAAAAAGGAACAAACCTTTACTGGACATGGACTTCATGCCAGCATTATTCACTTACCTCTAGGCTCATGGCTGTGTCTCAGAGAATGAAGATGGATGCAAGTGTGAACTTTAGATAAATAGCGTGCTGTATTTTTAAATTCTGAATGATGGTTGTGTTAAACCAGGAATAGGAAGCCAGGTCTGGGGAAAGGAGAGTGAAAATGAATGTGGTTTAAGGAGCAAGCGTGGGGCTGACTCCCGCAGCACTGTTTATATTCTGAGGCCTGGCTCAAACGGCTGCTCACAGAGGCTGCCCTCATGGCATTACTTCCCTGGGCACTGATGAGAACCTTGGCACTCTTGATGGGAATAGTAATTTAGGAGATGTTATAGGGTGACTGTCTCCCCCACGTTCATATATGGAAGGCTTAAACCCCAGGACCTCAGAGTGTGACCTTATTTGGAAACAGGAGTACTTTAGACATAATTAGTTAAAATAAGATCATGCTAGAGCAGGGTGAGCCCTTAATCCAGCATAACCAGTACCCTTGTGGAAAGAATGCCTTGTGAAGAGGGATCCAAACATAGGGCAAATGCTGGGAGCCTCGGCACTAATGATGTTTGGAGACGTTTGGATAAGTCTTTGTTGTGGGGGATTTCCTGTTCAGTGTAGGATGTTTATCAGTATCTCTGGCCTCTCCCCACTAAGAGCCAGCGGTACCTCCCAGCCTGACAACCAGAACTGTCTCTAGACTTTGCTGTATGTCCTCGGGGGCGGAGGGAGCAAGTCACCCCTGGTTGAGGACCACCGATCACATCTTTTCAAACAATTGTAGGGATCACTGTGGGGCCCTGCCAGGCAGATGTGGAGAGGTAGGTGAATGCTATAGGCATTAAGAGGTCAGCCTTGCTTGGAGTTTTAAAGATAGAGGTTGAAAAATAGCTTCAGTGGATGCATGGTGTTACAGATCTGAGTATTAGAATTAATTGCGTGCTGGTCATCACATTACCCAGGGGTTTCTATGCTGCTTACGGGTAGGGTAATTTCTGTCCTGGTTGGCCCAGGACTATTCTAGTTAAAGCCTGTTTTCCTGGCATAACCAGTTACCCCTCAACTCTGGGAGATGCCCTAGTTTAGACAACAAATTATTTGGTTGTCCTGCCCATGGGCAAATGCAGCCTACTGCTGCTTGTGGACAACACCAGTACAAACGTGGATGCCTTTGGGTAGAGCATGTACTCTGATTTCCTCGGTCCTCACTACTCCTATTGTCCTACCTGCATTTTCTGTATCTTATCTCTTCTAAGATATATAATCTTTTTTCACATTTTAACATCCCTGAATCCATCTTAAAATTGATGACTACTTAAATTCGTCATTGGCCATGAGGCAGCTCTCATGTCATTGTCAGTACACATTCCAACTTGGTTATAGTTCTGATTATTTTCACTTCAGTTGATATATATATATATATATATATATGTATATAATCACTTGCTGTTTGAAAATTCACTGTGATTTGACATGCAAAGACAAATGAATTGTGTAAATGGAGAGGGTATAAACTTGATATTAAACTTGATATTATAAAGCAAATATTTGTTGTTGGAGTAATGATCTTGATTCATAGTTTCTTGCAAAGCAATGAACAGGATATCAAAAAGGAAAAGAATTCCTGAGGCATTTTCAGGTAGGAAGCATTGGGTCATTTTTAACTTATAGTGGTTTTTCTTATTCATGAAGACATGGAATAATGGTATCTCTGTAATGGATAAACCTTGGATTCATTGAAATACAGGGTTTCCACTACAATATTGTAAAGTAATTAGCCTCCAACTAATAAAAATAAATGGAAAAAAAAAAAGAAATACAGAGTTTCAATTCCTGACTGGTCCCTGAAGGTATTTGAGTTGGAGGACCCCTTCTGTGTACATAGAAATGATGTGGGGAATTAACTGTACACATCCAGTCTCCACCCATGAAGAACCTGATTTGTAGGTTAAGGTGGACCTTGGCCTCTGTGTGTTTAATAAGGATCTCTGAGATTCTAATGCACACTACTAGACACCTTGGTAATATCCCCCCTTTTGCTTTATTCTGCTCTGGAGGAATCTGAGTCCCAGAGAGGGGAAGGAAGGGCCCTGCTCACACACACAGCATGTTGAGTGAGTTGGACTAGAGTCTGGTCTGCTGACTACTAGTATAGTGCTCTGCCCTTGAGGCCTCACTAAACATGCTTTAATGGAGCCATGGGAGGACTGCTGAGCTGTGTGACCAGCTCAAGGGAGCTTTGGTTTTAGAGTCTGACTTGGAATGCAGCAGCCTGGGCCTCCTTGCCTGACCTCTGAGTCCTCTGTACGGTATATGTGCAGATCCTTGGAACCTGGGTGTGTACCTGTGCTTTGGTTTTCCCAGTGATTTTGTTTGTTTTGTATGTTATGAAAAACCTATGATCTTAAAGAAGGTCAAAATATTTTTGAGGCAAGGGAGCAGAATTCTCTAGGAGAATAGCTAGGGAGAAGTGGGAAGCAGAAGATAAAATCTCCGGGTGAGGGCAGCAGGGGAAGAAGACAGGGTTGGAACAGGGATGACTGCCCCTTACATCCCCAGTGCTTTCTTGTCTACCAAGAGCTCTTCCCAACTTGCGTTTGCGCATCCAGGTTTGAAGTGGGGGCTGGGGGTTGCCCAATGTTAGTATTGTCATCCCCCCTCCCCTCTCCTTTATAAGGGGAGACTGGTCAGACTTCCAGCTACTTCCAGCAGCTACTGGACAGGAGCTTCTTCCTGGCCCCTGGGCTGTGATGGCCACTCAGGAGGCCCTGGGATGGTGCCCAGACATGGCCTGTTAGGAGTACGTCCTCCAGGCTCCCTGGAAGTTCCCCTCAAACCCCTCCCTGGGGGGGGGGGGGTGCACTTTCTCTCAGATTGTGCAGAAGGAGAGGGCTGCACTCATGTGCAGGTTTCTTCGTAATAGCTTCCCCCCAAGGACAGCCTTCTTGCTGTTTAAAGAACCTGAACCTGAGAAGTCAGAATACAGACTGTGGTGGGTATATGCAGGACACATACTTATTTAGTAATTCAGGGCCTGAGGAGAGACAGCCTTGAGTTTCCCCCTGACTTTTTCTGTATCTTGTGCCTTTACTGTTCTTTCCTCATTTTGTCTTTAGAAGTAGTATTTTCCAAGGTACCTGAAAAGAAGTAGGTGAATGAGCCCATGTTGTAAACATTTCTCCGGCTCTTTTTGTCCCTTTCTTATGGAAAGGAGACAAGATCAGAATTTGGGCCTGTGTTCAGGGCAGGTAGGTAGGTCTTTCTCTCCTCCTACTTAGCTGTCATCAGGGGAGACATAAAGAGAGAGAACCCGTTGATCCTGTAGGCCCAGAGCTTAACTGATTGTCAGGGAGACAAGAGTAAGACACTGGGACGGAAGGAGGACACACCAGGTCTGTGGCCGCTGGTGGAAGGAGCGTGCGGTGTAGCAGCCCTCGGGCCTTGAGTCCAGGCGTGGTTAGCTGGATATGCCTTGGCCAGAAGTCCCCCTCCCGGGAGGAGATGTTTAGGCTCTGCTGTGGACTGAAGGTGAGAGGTCCAGCAGCAGAGAATAGGTGGAGGCACTTTAAGTGATGATAAAATCACCAGACAGGTTACCCAGTCTTCTATCCTTAGAAGGTGATAGGAATAGTCTGGAGGTCTGACTTGAAAGCCGGGTCAAGATGGATCAAAAGGTTATTTTTGTCAAAGGCTTTGGGCCCATTCTTACCTATAGACAACCCCTGGCGATCCCAAGTCATGAATCCACCTGGAGGCCTATCCTGACCTGAGTTCCCTTGCTTTGAAGTGGGCTGTCCTCTGCAGAGTGAGGAAATAATTTGCTGCCTGCTTCAGTGAACCATCAGGAGAGCCAGCAGACCTAATGACATGTGAGAATATTAACCTCCTACCACGAAGAGCTGTGAATCTTGAGCGGCAGTCTATAATTCACCCTGGACTCCTGAGCCAGACCTCTCCAGCTTTCTCTCTCACTCACTTTCTCACTTACACCCAGAGAGAGGAGGAGAGACCTGCTCATAAAACTTTATATTCTCCAATAGTGTGAGCCTTGCTGAGCTGTTTAGTAATGAGTGGCTTTCCTTTTGCAGTCATGGAAAAAAGGAAACACTCAGAGGCGGGAAGGAGGAGGTGTTTTTTTTCCTCGGAGTTGTGTTTTATTTTTTTTCTTCCAGTTTTGTTGACTTAGTGGACACACAGCACTATATAAGTTTAGGGTGTACAGTGTAATGACTGGACTTACCTACGTCATGAAGTGATTATCACAATAAGTTGAGTGAACATCCATCATCTCATACAGATACAAAATTACATAGAAGAAATTGTTTTTCCTTGTGATGAGAGCTTTCTTAACAACTTTCACTTGTAACAAGCAGCAGTGTTAATTCTCTTTATCATGTTGTACATTACACCCCTAGTATTTAATTGTCTTGTAACTGGAAGTTTTTACCTTTTCACCACCTTCATCCAATTCTCTCTCCCCCACACTTTAGTAACCAGAAATCTGATTATTTTTCTATGAGTTTGTTAGCTTGCTTGCTTTTGAAGTATAATTGACCTACAATATTGTGTTAGTTCCTGAAATGCAACATAGTGATTCTGTACATTACAAAATGATCATCACAATAAGTCTAGTTACCATCTGCCACCATACAAAAGGAGGAATTATTTTTAATGTTACATTTTGCATTGGATTGTTCTAACATGGGGAAAATGCACAATATCGTGGAAGTGACTGTTAGAATGCTTGGATAACCAAACTTCTTTGTAAGTCTGAACTTTGTCTTAAAAATCAAAGAAAAATAGATGTTATAACGCTAAATTTAGGACAATTGGAGCATTGGAAGGGAACTTAGAGATCTTTTAAGGTCATCAGAGGCAGAAGGAGCACTTATACCTCTCTGTGTTGTGGTTGTGTGTTTTTGCCCTTGTTTCATGAGATCTTGGGCCCCTTGAGAACATGAGGATATCTTAGCCAGGTTTGGACTCCCAGGCCTATCAGAGTGTTTGTTTTCTCAAGGCCTCAAATAATTTTAGTCAAAAAATGGAGCAAATCATCTGCTCCAATCCTTTATTTTATATATGGAAAAAGCCAAAGTAATTTATTCACAGGCATACCTAGAGGCTACTTGGGCTAAAGCCTGTCATTCTGGTTCTATGACTGCTGCTCTTGCTGGTGAAACACCACTGTAGTACTTTCACAAGCAGCGTGTTGTTCTGATGAAGATGACCTAGTAAACTAAGTGAAGCCCAGCACAGATGTATGGCCAGAAGACTAAAATCTGGAAATAAATATAGAAATTAGAAATTCACTTGAAGCAGGGCATGTCCAAGGATGTACAGTCTTTGCTGCATCGCAGCGACACCTAGCATAGTAGGAGTCCTTGGACCTGGAGAGTGTTCCTCACTTTGCTGGGAAAGCCAGCCCCACCAGCATCTACTGTGGATGGGAGCAGACCTGTTTCATTGACCCTAGGTAGGGGATGCTCAATTGAATTTTGCTGATGGTGGAATGAATGATCCATTCTGTGCATATCAGGATACTTTTCTGTTTAGGCAAGCCATTTAATTTCTGTATCTCAGGGTCTCTGAACAATACTGGGTACAGACAGTCTTTTTGATGACATAAGGTTATAACAAAATCACCTTTTTTCCTTCTGCTGACTTGACAAGCACAGTGAATGGAAAAACCAATGGTTAGTGTCCACTCTGGATATTTGTAATTCTCAGCCTTTCTGGTCCCACCAAATTGCTATTGTTCTTCTTTTTAAAATTAATTTTATTAAAACAAGTCACATGCAAACTGTTCCTGTCCAGAGCATCTCAAGGTCCATTCATTATGGCTTCTTATCTTGGCAGGCGATCGACACGGGAAGGCAGCTCAGCCATTATGCACATACAAAGCCTATCACTTCCCTACCAATGGCCAATTCATCAAACATTTATCTTTTGCCCTCTGAGCACTGTGTCACTTTGCCTGTCACTCCCTAGTCTAGGATGCCATGAAAGATGAAAAAACAGGGGCGGAGGGGTGGTATTTTTTTCTCCCCCGACTTTCCCCTCTCAGATAGTCCTTGTTAATCAAACTTCATACCTGAGACTTGAAACTCTCCCTGCACCCCTGCCTTTCAACCCCATTTTGGGGCCACAGGAAGGTTGACCTGCCACATTGATGCTGAACTTTTTAATGAATAGTAGTATAATTAAAGATATGATAAAACTTTGGTTTTGTTGGGGTGTTTTTCTCCGGCAACACACTTCAGAGCAAAGAATGTTACAAAGGGAAGAGATGTCTGAAATAATTGAATCCAGCCCCCATAGTTTACAAAAAAGTAAGGGGCAAGGATGTGACAAGAATCAGGGTCTCTCAGAGGGATCGGGTGGAGAGGGAGGTGGGAGGGGGGACTGGGATGGGGAGTACATGTAAATCCATGGCTAATTCATATCAATGTATAACAAAAACTACTGTAATGATGTAAAGTAATTAGCCTCCAACTAATAAAAATTAAAAAAAAAAAAAAAAAAAGAATCAGGGTCTCTGATCGTTTTTCAAAGATTCCCCCAAGATCCTCTCCCTGTTTTGATTCTGAATAAGTGTTAGTATTAGTATCTCTTGCAAAGCTTTGGCCACTTGCTTCCTTTTTTTCAGTAACTAATTAACCTCTATTGAAAATATGCACATTATTGTTTTCAAAACAGTCTTTCAAATGTCAGCAACCCTTATATTTATCTAGGCTTGTTTAAATATACCTTATCCCTTGTCTTCCCCATTCCAATATATGCAAACTATACAAGTCAGGGATTTTCTTGCCCCTGTGATGGATTAGAAAGTTAAACCTGAGTGGTATTGTTTTTCCAAAGTCTTACAGCACATCTAGGACTTGAAAATAGAGCTTCTGTCCCCTAATTTAGTGCTGTTACTTTCTCTACTCACGATGTTTGTGTTTGGTTCACTGAGTTGACAAGATCAGAACACCACATGCCTTGGAAAATCACCAGTAGGACATTCTACCCCCAAGAGCAGCAATCAGATAACCAGAGAGGCAGACAAGTATGAAAGAACTTCCATTTAGTCTCAGGAAACCCCTTGTTCATCTCTGTGCATCTGTAAGCACCGGCTCTCTCCTCTTTGTTCCTAGCACTGTCACTTCTGTTAGGTGTTGGTCCTCAGGGCCCAGAATGTGCCATTGTATGAAATGGAGTGCAAACCTGACACAGTTCTTTGAAAGCTTTTGCAAAGCACAGAGCAAGAGTTGTTAGAAGATGGAAAAAGGCTCCAGTAGCAAGCCACTTTCAGAGGTCACCATATTTCCCAGGGCTTTCTTTCCTGAAGGAGATATAAAGCTATCTTGTAGTCTGGGACAGAAAACATGTTTTCACCTTTTTCAGCCAACTGAGACCTCACAGAATCAGCAGTTGGCACATTTTTGCTGGTTTTCCTGGCCCGATTCCATTCCAGGAGGCCCTGCCCATGGGGAGCTGGTCTTTGGGCAAGTATTTGATGAGGGCCCCTCTGGGTCCCTAGGGCCCGGAGGCCCAGCCATGTAAATGTCTACTTTTCTGGTTGGTTTGCAATGAGTAGACACCATCTGTTGAATTAAAAATTCCCTTTGTGGAGGGTGGTGAAAGGCTTGTGTGGAAGAGACACTGTTATCTTTCAAGCAAACAGTTCATGAGGTTGAAGAGCTGTGTTCTTGGCCTAACATATGTTTGCCCAATGGCTGTGGGAGCCTCCCCCACCGGGCGCTGGATTCCGCCCCATGGCGACGTGCACACATACCGCGGCTGCAGCACACCATGTCCGCGCCCTTACATCTCCCCAGTAAAGAAAACGTCCATTTATAGAACCCGCCAAACAAACTCACTCTTTAGACTCTTAAAAACAAACAAGAACCCGAGGCCTCAGGCTCCATGCGTGCATGTGTGGTTTTGTAAAATGTCAAGCCGTGAATCAAAATAATTTTGGAGACATAGTCAAAACCCAGAACCAAGCCCTGTCTCCAGGGTGGGAGAAATGTAGGAAAGATGGGCTGAGAAGAGAAGAGGACAGCCAGATGGACAGAGTGATAGGAACAAGACACTGGGGGCATCTTGCGTGTTCATAGGGAGGGTACATGTTCCTCACTTCTGGATTCACTTGCTATAATGACTTCAGCAGAAACATAGTTGGGTGGACCAAAAAAGGTGACCACTAATACCTGAATTACTTTTCTGTCAACATCTAGAGCCCATCTTGCCCAACTGCTTAATATATGCTCTCCCGTATGACTTCTCCTTTCAAGTTCAGCTTCTTTTCTCTCTTCCCACAGATGATAAACACACTGGTGCCCTGACTTGTGCATCCTTCATATCCCCAGATGAAGGTGCTCATTGAGAACCTGACATGCTGGAAGTGGCTGTCACAGACATGCCTTCTGGTGCTAAATAAGCTTTATGGAATGTCAATTACTTGCGTGCCAGAATCGAGTTATCTCTTCTTCTTTATGTTCTTTCACCACCAAATTTGGCACAGAGTACAAGTAATATGCTCAGAAGATGAAAATTCAGTTGAGTTGAGACTTAGCTCAAAACCTGTCTTTGAAGTCTTCTCAAACCTAGCTCTCTCCTTCCTCAGAGTAGGACTCGTCATCCAATTTAACCCACTATGCTGCTTCCCTGTTTGTATCTACTACTTAACAGTTGGGGACCATGCCTCAGCTATCTTTATGATCTGAGAGTTTAGCAGAGTGTTTGGCACCAAGTGGGCACTCAAAACATTCTTAAAATGAATGAATGGATGAACTATAAGCTATATGCAGAGGGGACCATTATCTGGTAAATTTCAACCCAGCTCTACCTAAAACATTCTTAACCACATGAGAGTCACATTAAAAAAAAAAAAAAGACTATAAAAACTAGTTTTTCAGGGAATTGTTCTTGGAGAGCTAGGAAGTGATTATAGATAGAAAGGAAAAAGAATTTGAAGACCATCTAGGTTGATCATTATACTTGAGGACATACAGTGAATGAATTGGATGGATAAAAGGGGGTGGCAGTGGTGAACTTCTATTTCTAGACCTCCACTAGAAATTATTTAGAGGTAGTTTATCATGGTATAGTTGAGGGAATACTGCACTGTATGTCCAAAAGTTCTACACATATCTTGGTTACTATTTATGGTTTCAGTTAAGCTGCTTTACCATTCTGAGCACTAGTTACTTTCTGCAAAGTGGAGGATGAACACCCTAAAATTCCCCTAGGACTCAAAGTCTGTAAGTCTATAAAGAAGACTATGATGGGTATACTGCATGCAGACGATGCTATGGCTCTGAAATCTAGTTTATTGCCTGTGTGAGGCTGTAAGTTTGTTGACATGTGCCTTTTTAATTATGAGGATGTCCCTACAGTTAGGGAAGCATTAAAGTGACTTTTCACAATCCCACCCAGAAGAGCAGAATAAGGCACAGAGTTGAACGTGATGGGGAATGACAGCTAGAATTCTGCTGCCCTCTTGCCACCAGGCTAGGTCATATGAGACCCTTCTGGCAAGGAAGGAGCAACTCTTGGCAGTCCTTGAAAACTGTGGTTATAGCAGGAGTCTAGTCAGAGAAGCACAGAATCTGAGTAGAATTTTGGAAGTCACTGAGTCTCATATTCTCTCTGCCGAAATTCCCTGTAAACATCCTTTATGATTCCCAGTCTCTGATCAGATGCATATAGTGACTTGCAAGGCAGCTCAATCCTTTGGCAAACAGCTATTTTTTAAAAGTTTAAAAAAGAAAAAAAAAAGATTCAAGACTTGTTCCAAGTTATATCGTTTTCTCAAATCCACAAATTTGTTTTTTATTTTGCCTTCTGGCATGTCATAGACTCAGTACTTCGAAACAACTAAGCCTTCTCTACTTCTGGTTAGATAATCTTGACTGTCTCAATCACTGTTCCTTATGCCCTTCCAAACCGCTTGATGGTTCCGGTTGTGAAGTTTCTGAATGCTGATGCTTCTTAGAGTCTGGCACCAAGAATTGAAACATAGCTCCCAGTAGTTTCTTTGGGGCCAGGAGTGTGGACTAGGATCAAATTAGCTTCTGTGGTGGCAGCCCCACTTTGGAGATTCATACTTACTAAGCCTTCTTCATACCCACTCCTCTTTATCCAAGACTCCTCCAACTTCTGTTTGGGGAATTGTCTTGTTTTATTTAAAGGTAATAGAAATTCTGTAGACAGAGGAGCCTGGCAGGCGACGGTAAAGAGCAAAGGGCATGTGTGAGTGCTAAGTCACGTCAGTCGTGTCCAACTCTGTGTGACCCTATGGACTGTAGCTCACCAGGCTCCTCTGTCCATGGGATGCTCCAGGCAAGAATACTGGAGTGGGTTGCATGCCCTCCTTCAGGGAATCTTCCTGACCCAGGGATCGAACCTGCATCTCTTACATCTCCTGCATTGGAAAACTAGCACCAATTTACCACTAGCGCCACCTGGGAAACCCCAAAAAGCAGAGTTGGAGACAACTCAGAAATTAAACAACAGCAGCAACCGATTTACTGGAGCGTGTCCTGACTATAAACTAATCATGATAGAAAATGTAATAACTAGGAAAAGTATAAAAGGGAAAGGGTTAGTGGTGTATATCTGGGATTTATCCAACCATCCACCCATAGCTAGATATGTGGGTATATATGTGTGCATCAAAGTGTATTTGTGTGTAAAGAATTGTCGTAATGTTACAAGGCACAATTTGGTAATATTAACAGGAGTTTATAAACTAGAAACGGCTAACAGAATAATGACTCTTAACCATCAACATGGAAGATGTGGTACGGATGAAAATTTGTATAGGAAATGGAAGGGAGCACATGGATGACTTAATTTCCACTCATGAGATCTTTGTGTGTGTATTACATGCATTATAACTTAATTTAGGTTCTTAAATTGATAATTTTACTGGCTCAGTAGATATCTGCCTATAATATCATTTTAAATTATGATATCATTTGCTGCATGCTATTTATCATATATATATATATATATATATATATATGGAGATTTATGTAATAATTCCTTTACCATTGGGCATTTAGGTTTGTTTACAATGTTATTATAAATAGTGCTGTAATGAACATATTTAAACCATATACACTTCTTTGATATTTGCTGAATGAATTCTTGGAATTTCTGGATGTAAAGGTGACAGTTTTTAAGGCTTTAGTATAAACTGACATCCAGAAAGGTTAAAATAATTTCATTCTCCCATTAGTGCTGTGTTAGTCTGTTACTTTGAACTTTTGACAAGACTTTGTTAAGAGTTAAGGAAACAGTGAATTTGCTAGTTAGGTGAAAATATCTTATTTAATTTGAATATTTTGGGTTCCCAATGAAGCTGGAATTTTATCCCACACTTTCATTATTGACCATTTGCATCACTTGTATGTTTTCTATCTCCATCTTTTGATTGTTTTCCTCTTAGAGCTTTCAGCTTTTCCTTATGATTTTCAAACACTCTATTAAGAATGTTAAGCCTTAGACTGACTATCAGAGAGATTGTAAATGTTTTCCCTAGTTTTCATTTGCCTTTTAATTTTTTATTTAAATGTGTATTTTGAGGTAGTTGAACTTTATATTTAGATCTTTATGATAGACATTGATAAATGTCATCCTGTGGGCTGAAACAGTGAGCTGATTCCAGCAGGATCATTTTGAATCCTACTGCATCCTTTTAAACATCTTTCTAGGGTGATGGGAGCTTGGTGACTCAGGCAGTGAAGAGTCCACCTGCAAAGCGGGAGACCGGTGTTCAATCCCTGGGTCGGGAAGATCTCCTGGAGAAGGGAATGGCAAGCCACCCCAGTATCCTTGCTTAGGGAAATCCCATGGACAGAGGGTCCTGGCAGAAGGGATCGCGAAGAGCTGGGCACACCTAACAACGAACACTTTGAGGGTGATGACCTCCATAGATATGATAAGCATGTTTGTAACCAAGGCATTGGCAAAACACCAGGACCAAAGTTTCCAGAACCTTCTCCCAGAGCAAGCTGAGCCATTAATTAGTATTCTTCAGGTACATTCTTGAACCAATTAAGATTCTACCTACAGTGGTTATATTCTAGTCCATTTTTGCTTTTCTGCCACAAGGATATCATTAGAATTACCAGAATTCTTTGCAAAGACATTTTGAAAAGGAGATAAGATATACATCCTTATTCTTAGTCACCCATCCACATTCATTGCTTGTCTCACAGAACTTGTCCTTAATGCACAGAAACTGCATGTTTGTGAAGTGAAGCTTTATTAATTTGACATCTTACCTCATTATATGAGGGACTGAGCTAGCCTATTAGAATTAATAAAATGAAAAACACTGATAGACTATAATAATTTTATAAATCTTGACATTGAAGTTTGAAAGCAGATATAGAGACCATGGGGTGCTACCTTTTTACAGTTGGGTCACAGTTTAGCTCTGAGCTTCCTAACAACAAAAGTGAAAAGGGTAACAGTATCACACACATGACATATTGCCTTACAGTATAGGACAAGCAGATACTGACTCCTCAGAGCTATAGTCTGATGCAAGTAAGTTTATGAATTTATTAATCCAAATTTCAAGAAATTTTACATCTCTTTTCAAATAATTGGAAACACAGGCACCCACTTCTAGGCTTCTAGATCCTTTCTCATTCACCATAATTCTTGAGGGATCATATTTAACAGCTTTTTAGTGTTATTAAGTATGGTACCTGATGGCTTTAGACTTGATCCCACTTAGAGGTAACAAACTTATAGCTAACTACCTTAGATTTTTGACTGGTCTTGGATTCACATCTCTTTTACTATTGTTGAATTTTATCCTCTGAAGCTCAGGGACACTCCATCCTAACAGGGGCTCAGTAGGGCTTTGGAAGTGACTTTGACAAATTCCATGTGATATACTGTAACATGGTGTCAATATACACAATCTTACATAGCCTAGAACCTTTTCCACATTCTATTTTTAAAAACACTTTCACCCTTTACTTATATAGTTACAATATAGAGGCTTGATTTCTATTATTATTTGCACATACATCCTCAGTTATGTGACCTGAATGACAGAAAAAATATGTAGAAAATATATAGTTATAACTGTATATATCATACTATGTATAGTAGTATACTATAGTATATACCATCTATAGTAATATACTATAGATTATATACTCTCTCTAGTTATATCCACTTAAATAGGATATGAGAAGAATTTTATGGCAGAAATAAAGTATTCCACTCATGGCCTAGATGACTGGGCCATTTTCTGGGACATGAGCAGGCCTATCACGGGTTTCCTGTTCTCATGTTTCTTCCTTTATCCCCCACATGTAACTATGTGCTGTCTGTCCTGTCCTTGTAGCTTTGGTTGTGGCCTCTGTTCTTGTCAATGTGCAGGTATTTCCCAGGGACCTGCTGTGTGCTAGACACTGCACTTGGCATAGTGGGAGGCAGTAAGAGTACAAGCTGCTATTTCTGCTTTCAAGGGTGATGTTTAAATTATTGAACAGTTGCACTGACCAATCAGAATGATCTTGGCTGAAGCAGGGTCCTTAAAAGCCCTGTGCAGTGAGAGTGAGAAGGTCATTAACCACTTAGTTGCTGAATTGTGGAAAGGTCTGGGAGCTCTACGGGAGCGGCCAGGGTAAGAGGGTGGGGCACCCTGGATATTCAGAGCTGCAATTTTGTACCAACTGATAAGAAAATATTGAAGTAGTTTAATAACCAGCCCTGCTGTACAGGTGCAGACTTACTGAATACCACTTCTGCCTATTCTCAGACAGTTGGCCATGGGGTAAAGAGAGGGAGGCCCTCTGGCCTATGAAAAAATATGAATTGAGGGACTGCCCCCCTAGCCCCTGACTTACTCTTAAGTTTACTCAAAGCTTACTCTTTGTCCTGCCCTTGGAATACTATTGACAGCTTTTTTTCTCAGCAGTTCACAGGCTCCTGGCTGAGCAGGAGTCAGTTGGCAAAGAGGCACTGAGCCCTTAGCATGTGTTGAAACTTCCCAGGTTGCTAGGGAGGTTGCAATGAGATCCTTTCGGCTGGGAGCTGGGTGGACAGTAGTCACACGGAAAGACCACTGAAGAGCAGGCAGGGACTGACCTGGGAAGCTCTGTAGGTCTAGCCAGTGTGGCGGACATCAAACGTATGGGTCAGGTCCTCTAGGTCCCAGGTCTCCCCATTTTCTCAATAAAAAGTATGTATGTGGATGTTTAGGTAAGTATCATAGAAGGAGAGGTAAAGATCTTAGTGGAAATCTTATTTTCTAATTGGTTTGAGACACCCCACCCTCTGGTTCTGGATCAGAGGTGACCCTGGTTCCACAGAGACACTTACCTTTCTCAGGTTCCGTGCTTACCTGTCTTCCTGTTCCCTCTCCGCCTCATGTCAGGCAGAAGTGTCGTGCCCGCTATGGGCTGGGAGTTGAGGACAAGGGGATCTAATTCTTACCACAGCCTGCACCCCAAGAATGAGCTGCGCAGCTCTTGAACTGGGAACTCTGGATGTGTCCTTTGGTGGGTTTCCTGACTGGGTTTTGGCTGGGGGGCAGGGAGCTGCATTTGAATAGGATATAAAAAGAGTTTTATGCCTGAAAGAAAGAATTCCTCTCATGGGTTTGACAACTGGGCCATTTTCTGGTACATGAGCAGGCCTATCACAGGTTTCCCATTCTCATGTTTCTTCCTTTATCCCCCACAGGCAACTATGTGCTGTCTGTCCTGTCCTTGTAGCTTTGGTTGTGGCCACTGTTGGAAGTCAGTGTGCAGGCATTTCCCAGGGACCTGCTGTGAGGGCTTCTGCCCCAGACCTTCCAGGCCCGCTCTGCTGCAGAGGCCTTCTCCTTCCCCATTCTGATGAGCAGCTAACTTTTGGGAAAGGATGGAGACCACTGAGCGTGTGCCCACCCGGGCGCAGAAGAGGTTGCGGGTCTGGGAGCAGCACCTCCATGGGCCCAGCTGCCCCGCCTGAGGTCCCTCCGTCCTGGAGGCTCACAACCACTGCCTGGCTTGCAGAGGGTGAGGAGCCTGTTTAGTAACACTGTTTTTATAAGCTAATGAAGGCAGAGTGGGAGCCACGGGCAGTGATGCTGGGATATTAACTCTGACAGGAAGCTTGATCATAATTATCTTAACGAGGATAGGGTTAATTACAGTGGAAACTTAAAAGTTCTCTCTGTTTGAATCTGCTGGAGCTGAATGCGTTCTGATGTTTTGTCATTTTGATGTGACTTTGGAAAAGGCGCAGGGACTCTCCCGGCGGCCACAGGGGCTCCTAGGGGAGCCCAGCCGGAGCCCTGCCACCCAGGGGACTGAGATGGTACCTGTGAGTGACATCGTGGGCAGCCTTCCTGCTTGTGCAGTGAAGGCAGGCAGCCTGCACTGTGCTTCAGAGGTGCTGATTAGGTGTCTGGAGCAAACCACCTGCCACAGACCAGACCACACATTAGGTCTCCCTGCCTGCCCTTGACATCTCTCCACTGGGCTGAGAAGACCTTTGTCCAGCTGGCCTGGCCTTGCGCTCCCCGTCCAGCCCCTGACCATGGCACTCAGGTCTGCTCAGCCTTCCTGGCCCACCTCTCAGGCATTTGTACCTACAGCCAACCAAGCTGGTGGGTGCCTCTGGAGTGACAATCACCTCCTCTTCCAGGGTTCCTGGGTCTGGGGTGTATTTTACTGTCCATATACAAGGTTATAACAGAGATCTTGGTCCTGTCATCTTTTCCTTGTACCATAGCTGTCCCTTGAACAGCATAGATCTGTGTGGACCCTTAAAGCCTTTTTTGCTTTGTCATTTTATTTGATAGCATGCATCTCTTTGCAGGCATCTTATATAGAGGGGTATGAGATAAAAGATTGACCCACATAATTTCTTCCCTCTTCTTCCAGGAAAATGTCAACAACAACACAAAAGTAAAAAATTTTTAAGGTGAAAATTAAAGGCATCCTCTAAGCATCTGTTTATTGCCTTCCACATGCCAGCCAAGCTCCAGAAATCCTGTCCTCTCCAGTTTTACCCTTCATTACGCTCTTTGCCTCCTGTCCCCAATCCCTCAGCCCTGAATTTAGCTGATTAAATCACCAAGTGCAAATCACACTGTTGACATGAAGATAGCGATTTATTAATATGCACCCCCCCCTCCCCCACATAACAAGGTTCCCTTTTAAATGAGCAGCTAATCACACGGCATGGCAAAATAGGATCTTGATCCAGGCAAGTGACAGGGGATTTGGGCCTGAGCTTCTGAACTGCTCTCTGAAGTTTTCCTCCTGTTTGGAGTTCTGCCCCAGAGCCCACCACCCAGAGGGAAAGGCATCTCCGCGGCACTCCTTCTCGTGTTTCAGGCTTTGTCCTCACTAGACTGTGTCATTTTGTTTTATGCCTCCCCTGAAGCACTCTTGGAAAGGAGCTTTCTTCGGCTTGCCAGTTGCCAACCATTTGCTGATTCTCCTGATAAGAGCATTATATTTGCATAACTCTGGAATGGTGTGTATTTGGATGTGCCTTTGACCAGAGCCCAGCTGATGTTTGAGCACAAGGACTTATTACCCATCTGTTAGGTGCCCTGATGTGGAGGTGGCCTCGACTCCTCTAGAGATAAACAGGGGCTGGTTGTGAAAAGCACTTTGGCATCAGCACTCATTAACCCCCAAGGTGGAAGGGACTTCAGGAAAGGCTGGCATTTCCATGAGAAGCCACCCTCACTACACACCTTTGCACATCTATTTCTCTGCACATCCCCTGCATCGGGATCCCTGACCAAAGGTCAGGGCTTCCAGAAAAGTCAGCTAATGAAAGGAGGAAGGAAAAGAATGAAACCAGTATTTGCTAGTAAGTTGTTACTCCTTTCTCACTTAATCTCCATAAGATTCAACGAGCTAGAGGCAACATAGATGAAGGGAGCTCTTGGGGCTTATTGAGATGCCCAAATTCAGGCTGCAAGTAAATGACGGGACAGAGGTAAAATACCAGGGCTTCCTGACTGCATATGTATAACTTGTGTGTTGCCTTCCTGAAACATGAGGAAGAAGAGAGAAGAGGAGGAGGAAGTGAAACTTGATGACTCTGTTGACCTTTGACCCAAGATGTATGTAGTACACCCCCACCCCCTACCCCGCTGTGGAGTATACAGTGTCAGTTACAGGGATTCGGTGTGGTCTGGGTGCTAGGCCCTGGCGAGGGCCACCTGGAGGTTTGGGGCAGGAATGGGGCTGCTGGTGGAGCTCTGGGCCCAGTGAAGTCTGGGGGTTGAACTGCTTCTCTCACCTCCCAAGTATTGCCTATTAATTTTGGAGTCCTTTTGGATGGATGTGACAATAAAGGTCTGGTACTCAAGTTCACACTCACACCACAGGTCCAGGCATAGGATAGGCAAGCAAGGGGGTCTGTAATGGAAGTGCTATCAGTAAATGCATAAATAGTGTAGACAACATCTCCCCGATTGGTTACATTTTATAGAATAGCCAGAGATCCCCTGCAAGCCAGCCCTCTGGCCAGCATCGTAGCTCAGCTGTCAGCCTCTGCAAGCTCAGCACAGCTCTTGGGTCTGGCAGGTGAACGAGCTGGGAGCATGTGGCCTGGCCCTGTGAGTGCCTCCACTGGGCGGCTTTCTGTAATTACCGTCTGTGTGCAATGGACAGGCACATGCACACAACAGCCCCTCGCAGCCTGCACCTCATGCAACCCTAACCTTATGAGTTAACTTTCAGCTCTGCCTATTACCAGGGCTGTTTTCCCCTTTCTGATACTTTTTTACCCCTGAGCTGGGTACTTTATTCTTTCAGATGTCTGTTTGCTTTACTGCTTCCACATCTCCATTGTTGCATTCGATGCTTTTTTTTTTCAAAACTAAAGTGAGAAATCCACTATGCATACATTAAAACAATAAACTTCAAGCAGGGAGCCTTGAGGCAGAAATTCCCTCATCCCCTTTCTTAACCTACCCCTGCCTAACAAAAACAAAAAGAAATCATGAAAGAAAAAGAAAGCCCCTCGGACTGGAGTGATTCTGTGCTTCCTCGGATGTCTTGCCTTTGAGGTAGCCACTGGGACACGGGGCAGCAGCAAATTAAGTGATTAGTAAAGAAAAAAAAGCAGAGGTGGGGGAAAGTCACAGGCGGTGAATGCAGAGAAAGGAAGCCTTCCCTGCCGGTTCCTAGGACTGCGCAGAGGAGAACCGCTAAGAAATGATACTTGAAGTTATATTTATTATTGTAAGAGGGTATGATATTTCTGGGCAGGAATGATGGATGACAACTTAAATTTGTGTCCAGGGAATGAAGGTGAACTGTGACAGAGTTATTTATCTTGGGAATGGAGGTTAGGGTCAGCCGAGGCTGGGTGCCTGAAGGCACAAGACATTGACAAATTTATCCTGCAGGCCGTATCTGAAGCCCTTTGTTTTGGATCCTGGCTACTCACTAAGTGACCCTCATCCTTCATGTTGGCAATGCGTGAAGGATGCGGTGAGTGCCAGCGGCCCCTTCTCCCCCGCCGCCCCGCCCCGGCTCCCTCTACTAATTCTTGTCATTCACTTTGCTGACAGGCACCAAGCCCAAACTATTCCCAGTCCTGAAAGGGAAGGTTAAAATATTTATTTCGGCTCATAATGGCCTCCCTGATTTAGTGCAGGATCATTTTTCCTGTTGCCTTTGTCATTGCAGGTCACTGGAAGGACTGAGCGCGTTCGGGAGCCTGGAGGAACTCATCTTGGACAACAATCTGCTCGGCGATGACCTCGTGTTGCCAGGGTTACCCAGGCTCCACACCTTAACCCTCAACAAGAACCAAATATCCTTGGCTCTGCCCCTGCCCCCACTCCCTGCCTGGCCCCGCAGTGGTCCCCTCCCACAGGCCACCCCCCCCACACAAATACCTGTGAAATGTCAAATGAGTTTTATGTGTCAGCTAAATTAAAGTAGGTGAAATACAGTCCGTGGGCAGACAAAGCGTTCTGTCTCCTGGCACTCGGGACACTTCAGAGTAATTTATTATAGGTCATTCATAAATGAAATGCACCATTATATCTTCCTGTTGCTCCATTTTAGTGTAGAGATCTAAGTTATGGCTGTGAAGAAATCTTTTTAATAGATAAAAATAGAGAAAGAAAATAATGTCACTGCTGCCGAGAAGGCAAAGCCGGCTTCTGTTTGCTTGGGCTTGTGTGGGAGGGCGACCTCTGGTGGGGAGCAGAGGGTAGTGCGGCCAAGCAACTTCAGCCTTCACGGAGGTTTCTGGAAGGCTCTGGGGCAGGCTTGCGGAACCCTTCTGACCAAAGAGAGGGGAAAGGGGCTCGGGTGGAGGATAAGCGTGAAGCCCAGGCCCAGCTCTGCCCCCCGTGGTGTTTACAGTACTGTGATGATGAGAAGGGCCAAGGAGAGCCGATCTGGTGTGTGGTTTCTCCTTAAAGTGGTGAGGATCTAGCAGCCTGGGATGATACTTCAGAGGGATCCATTGTTTTGGATTCTGTAATGAGGCTGAGAAATGAATCAAAGGGTTATGCAGCGTGAGGCACACAGCTCCTCCCAGTTAGAGCTGTAGACCTCTATGCCGGCTCAGTGCCGCTGTGTTTAAGCAGGGTGTTTTGTCAGTTTTGTTACTTCTTATATCCTTCACACCTGGAATAATATCTGGCACAGCGTTGAAGTTTAATAAATGAGTGTGGGATGAAGGAATTGTTTGGATCAGTTGTTCTTTGTTGAGCACTACTGTGGATGAGGCACTGTGCTTGGTAAGTTTAAGTGTATTTGTTTTCATTCTTGCAAACCCTTTGAGAAGGGTGTGGTTTCTCCATTTACCTAGATTAGCACAGAATTGAAGTACAGGCCCACAGCCAGATGTTTAACAGGATACCAGGCCCTGGATTCAGTCTCAGCTGAGGCCACATCCAGAGTTCTTTCCGCTAGACTGTTGCCTCAGACTTGAAATCCAGTCACCTTGTTTCATTGATCGAGTGTTTGAGACCTGAGGTGGTTGAATCACATGTTTGTGTTCACGTGGTAAGTTAGAAATAGAAACAGGATGGGGCATTTCCCCACAAAGTATGAAATAAAGCTAGATATATATGTTAAGATTGGCATATATGTTTATGTCAGCTGTAAGAATGATTTGCAAAATTATTTATTAACCACTGCTTATATGTTATAAGTTAATATTTTATTTATTCAGTAAAGTATGCTGTTTGTGGCCATTATTAATTGGTACTTTCTTAGAAGAATGAGAAGGTCTATAAGTAAATATCAGTCTTTATCATAATGAAATGGTCATGGATTATTTTTTCCTCTCCTATCCTTTGGTCAACCAAATTTCCTAGTTGTTGCAAATATTAGCAAAGAATTGAATAAAAATTATTGAAAATAATTTTTCAAATAATTATAGTGTGTCTTATGGCTTCCTTGGCCATTTGAGATGATCAACTGCTAGATATTCTCATATCAATTAAGAATAAAAGGATAATTAGACTAGAATTTGAAAGATATGTTTCCTCCTATGGACCCCATGCTCATATTCTGTGTCCCACATTACTGTAGAGTGTTGGAGTTGTTGGACTTGAGGTTCATGTGTCAGTTTAATTACATTTGACCATGGCCACACAGTTAATCTTCTAAGAGCCTGTTTCTTTCTTTCTTTCTTTTTTTTTTTATAACATGTGAATTTACAGCCTTCACCTGCCTGTTAGAATAACTGACAAAGAGGAATGTATGAAATTTTTTTGTGTGTGTTGGAATCAAAGTACAACGATGACATATGCAAAGCAGATTTTTGCGTGACTATAAAACCAGCTGCATCTGCCCTGGGATATTGTCAAGAAAGCAATATAAGAAATGGTGCAGTGAGAAGGACTTCCCTAACAGCCCACAGATGAAGCCACAAAGATTGTACAGCAAATGCTAATCCAAAACTCAATTCCTCTCCTCACTCAACAGACTTCCTGGCCACTTCTCTGTAGTATTAGTTGGTGCATACTGAGACACGTAAACTCATTTTAGCACCAGCCTCAGCAAAACAGTTAAAACAAGGGCATACCCACTATGAGAGAATGTCATTTCATATAATGACGATCTGCAGATGAATTAGTGGGTGATATTTTTGCTCAATCACTGATTTGTATAATAACTATTGGAAAGTATTTTTTGGATACCTATGTGTTTAATATACACAGGTTATAGTATTGCTTTTTTCTATTACCACTAGTAGTCAAAGAGATATTGAGCAAGTATTGATGGCTGACAGATTACCTGGTTAGATTAAATAGGTTAGATTCTACTAAGATTCATGTGAACTTACTAAGCATTATTATCTCTCATTTTAGAGGATTCATTTTCATAACCTGGTTTGGAATAGGTTGAAAATGTGCAGGGATCCACGTTAGAATTCATTAATTCATTCACTAAATTTATTTAAACTAAAAGCAACAGCAACTAAAATAGTTCACCATTTCTCCTACCCTCCACCTCCCTCTTCTGGCAACCACCAGTCTATTCTTTTTATGTATGAGGTTGGTCTTAATGTTGTTTTTGTTTTAAATTTCACGTATAAGAGAGATCATATAGCATTTGTCTTTCTCTGACTTATTTCACTCCGCATAAAAAAGTTCTTGAGGTCCATCCATGTTGTTACATATAGCAAGATTTTATTCTTTTTATGGCTGAATAATCTGTTTTGTGTGTGCATATGTGTGTATCACACTTTCTTTATCCATTCATCCACTGATAGACACTTAGGTTGTTTCCACATCTTGGCTATTGTAAATAATGCTGCAGTGAGCATGGAGCTACGCATATCTTTTCAAGTTAGTGTTTTTGCTTTCTTTGGATCAATATCCAGGAGTGGAATCTTGGATCAAATTCTCGTCTTATTTTTAATTTTTTTGAGGAACATCCATACTGTTTTCCATAGTGGCTACACCGGTTTACATTCCCATCAGCAGTGTTCAAAGGTTCCCTTTTCTTCACATCCTCACCAACAGTCATTGTTTCTTATGTTTTTGATAGTAGCCATTCTAACAGGCATAAGGTGAAATCACATGGTGGTTTTGATTTGCATTTCCCTAATGATCAATGATGTTGAACATCTTTTCATGTACCTGTTGGTCATCTGTATGTATTCTTTGGAAAAATGTCTATTCAGATCTTCCATACATTTTGTAATTGTAATTTTTTTTTTTTTGCTATTGGGTTGTATGGGTTCTTTATATAGTTTAGGTATTAGCTCCTCATGAAATAGTATTTATAATTATTTTCTTCCATTCAGTGAGTTACCTTTTTATTTTGTTGGTGGATTCCTTTGATGTGCAGAATGTTTTTCATTCTTAAAAGGATAAACTAGACTGGCTGATGGTTTTATTCTCAGTGTGGCTATCACCAGAGATGAACAGGCTTCTTGTTTTTCCTTGGTTCAGTCCTTTCCCTGTTCCAGCATCTCTGGTCTGTGGCAGTAATGCTGAGGGACCAACGTTGGAGGTGTGGAAGGGACTGCAGCAGAAGGCAATGTGTAGCTGTGGAGCTGGCCAGCTGTATCACTATACTGTTGTAAGTGCTCTATTGCCAGTATATACAAAAAACAACAGTTGACTTTTTCATGATGGAGCATGTCTTCTTTCTCCTCTGGTCTACTGGTTCGATCCCAGAGGTTGGTTTACTTACCTTGTGTACTTGACCAACAAGTCAAAAAATGAAAGACAGGTAAAAGCAGCAGTAACACTATGTGCCATTCTCTATCTCTTCAGCCACTGACTCTCCTCCCTGCTTGTTTGAATACCCAGGCTCTACAACAGCTATGAGGTGCCATGATGCTGCTCTGTGAGACACCTTAGACTTTAGTTCTGTCCATTAGCTTTGCTGCATGATAACCCACTCCAAAAATTAGAGTCTTAGAAACAACAGTATTTTTTTGTTTACAATTCTGCATTTCAGCTATTTGGGCAGGGCTCAACTGGATGGTTCTGCTCATCTTCCTTGGGTCACTCAAGCAGCCACAGTTATTTGGAGGCTCTGCTAGGGCTGAATGATCTGAGATTGCCTTGCTTATATGTCTGGAGGTTGGTATTGGTTGTTAGTGGAACTCCATGTCTCCAACAGGCTAGCACAGGCCTCTCCACGTGGGAGGGATGCCCCAAGAGCGAAGCTCAACATGCAACTACTTTTCAAATCCTGTTTGCATCATACATGTTGCTGCCCCATGGCCAAAGCAAGTCACATATCAAATGTAGAACAAATATGAGTGGGATTCCAGAACCCAAACCAAGTATGCGGCACATTTCTTCTAGATCCACCAATGCCTCCCTTCCCAACTGCATGCTTCCTTCTTGACCTCTTAACCCTTTGTTCCCTTTCTGTTCAGCCCTCAGCTTTTGGCTCCTGTTCTGGCAGACCTGGTTGTCTCAGGCTACCTCTTCATCTCCTGTTCATTGCTTATCTCTTCTCTCTTTGGCTTGTTTAGACTAGCACTGTTGTCACTAGCCATGGTGTTGACTTCCTCTCCCCAGCACTCATATTCTCTCTCTCTCTCACTCACCCACTCACGCATAAGCATGGACAGTCTCAGCCGTATCATATCTAAATACCCAGCCCTGAATAAGGGAAGAACTGAAATGTCAGGAAAAGATAGTTAGCCAAATGGTTCTCTCTCACCTGCCTTTGCGGGTGGGTAGAGGAAAGGTGATAGCTGACTTCATTTTAAATCACGCTTCATTTCATTATTTTCTGATTCTCTGTTGGCTTCAGCACATGCAGGAAGAGACAGCTGTGAACGGTAGTGCCAAGAGGAAGAAAGAAGAGTGCTGCATGTTTCACAGCGGGGCTGTGGTTAGGAGACCGGTGAGTGGAGTTAGGAGGCCAGACTGGAGTTCCCATAGCAATTCACCGTGTCATCTTGAAGAAGGGGCTGTATCTTGTCAGAGGCTTCATTTTCTTTACCTGTAAATTGAGTATTATACATCTGAGAGTATTGTTGAGAGATTGTGCTGGCATAATATATACAGGAAATCAGTTTAACACCCTGAACCTTTACGAGTTCCTTGCACATTTTACTGTTAGCCAAGGCTTTGATGCCTTAAATGAATGATCCCAGATCGAAAGTAACTGAGGTACAGAGTACAACTGGATGACAGCACCTGATGATATTCTACAAAAGCGTAGAAGACTTCTCTCTCTTTTTTTTTTTTTTTAATTCCTCTCTTTGTGGCCCCTAGAGTTGTCATTTTGCAGGACCTAGGTCTGAATATAGACTCTGTCTTTTAGTCACTGTGTGATCTTTGACTGCAAGTTTCCTTAATTGTTATCTGGATGTGATAATCTTTCAGATACCTGTATGAGTGTGAATCAAATATGTCATGTAGGCTGTTCAGTATTTGAAAATCTTCTATCAGGATAAGCTCTAATTGAAATACCCCCAGGAGTCATAGGTGCTGCCCTTTGACCAGGAGTTGAGCACAGAGGGAGAGACATGCCCATTCTCACCTGGGAAGCAGCTTCAGACCTGTGCAACCCAGCATGACACCATGAGATTCCCCTCCTCCCTTGGGCTCCAAACTTTCAAGGCAAGATGTGGCTTTGATCTTGGGCCCTCTGCAGAAAATCTCCCTTGGCAAACCTAGCCAGGACAGCTGGGCTCCGCATTGGCAACTTTCTGTAGACAGCACTGAAAAAAATCTAAATGGCAAGTACTCTAGAGAAGACTTGATGAAGGAAACCAGGTGTGTGTTGAGAATCCAGCTGGAGAGAGTTGAAACTGTGCCAGATAACTTCACATTTTACAACGGAGAGAAAAAAAAATCACTAAGTGTCTTCACTAAGGTAGTATTGGTTAGCTGGAAACACCAAGTTCCCTCAGCTGATTGTCTCCAGTTAATTTTCTCTGCAACTTGACAGAAAGGAATGTGACAAGTTCCATCTCCAAGAGCACAGTCTGGCAAGACAAGGCTGTGCTCATCCTTATTGACCCAGGAGATGAAGAAACCAATGGAAACTTCTCACATTTCAGTCTCCACTGGTGGTGTCAACATAGTGATGTTGTTCTTGTCCAGAGCATCCATGGCGCAGGTGCTAGTGATTCCTCACCGGTGTGGATTTGGGGGTACCACCTTGCCCAGCCCAAATGTTTACTTAGCAGGTAGTTGGAAGGCTTAGGAAGAAGAACTTGCTTCTGCCACACAAAATATCCTAAAGGAGGCAGACTCTGAGACTCCAGTGAATCCTGTTGGGTTCACTGGCACAGAATGACTGAAGCTTCTTGAAGCCTCCATACATTTTGCCCAAGAAATTCCCATGATCAAGACATTTGAATGAGTTTCCATTTCCACAGCCTCCTGCTAAGAGGCAGATCCATATTTTGTGTAGTGTGACGCTTACATAATTTGAAGAGGCTCTCTTAAAGGCAAAGACTGTATAATTACAAACACAAAATTAGGTATGGAGATGAATGTGTATTTGGAATAAAAAATGTGTCAAAGCATATTAAACTTTTTTAAGTTGACAGATACCATACATTGAAATATTTAGAAAACAATCTCTTTTATACTATGTATGAGAACTTTTTCAATTTTTTTTTCTGCAAATTCCCTTATAACTCCATTATTTAAGTTTTACAGGTGGCTCAGATGGTTAAGAATCCACCTGCAATGTGGGAGACCTGGGTTCGATCCCTGGGTCGGGAAGATCCTCTAGAGGAGGACATGAAAACCCACTCCAGTATTCTTGCCTGGAGAATCCCCATGGACAGAGGAGCCTGGCAGACTAAAGTCCATAGGGTCGCAAAAATTTGGACACGACTGAGTGACCAAGCATACACACACATACAGAAGAGATAATTGCGTCTAATTGAAAAGTGACTTTTATTTTTAATATTTAGGGATATTCCTTTCATCTTCACTCTTCATTGGTAATTTCACTAAATTATTGGTAAAAATGTTAGAATTAATCAACTTTGGGAAAACACATATCTTTCATCTATGAGTTAAAAGATTTCAAGATGTTTCAAGTTAGTTGTGTTTGTGTGGTGCATACACACTCAACAAGTTAACCGTAAATATTCTGCAAATTGATAAAGCTCATTAACCATTTTATTATCATTTTTATATTGGTCTCTGTGTGTGTGTCAGCATGGTGGGTAGCAGGAATATCATGCCACATGCCTACTGACACAGAAACAATTGCAAACCACAGAAATAAACCCAACTGAATCCTAATTCAGTGTCACTCCATTGCCAGTTTATCTTAGGTTCCAAGAGTTCCCACAGCCACTCTAGCATCACCCAACTCAAGCAGAAATGTGACAGAAGTCCTATCAGAGCAGGGAAGTACTCTTAACTGACTGTGGTTCAAATAACCTACTTTTGCAAGTTTTGTAAAAATAAGTGACCGTGTGACTGTTACCAGGGCTTTTGCCAGGGTCCTGGGAGAGACCTATGTAAGCACACAGCCTTCTTGCACAAGCTTATTAGCTCTGTGATACGTTCATGTATGATGAAGATTTACTTGTCTTAGACTGGGCCTACGTCCCTGGTAGCTCAGTTGGTAAAGAATCTGCCTGCAGCACTGGAGACTCAGGTGGGTTGGGAAGATCCCCTGGAGAAGGAATGGCAACCCACTCCAGTATTCTTGCCTGGAGAATCCCATGGACAGAGGACCCTGACAGGCTACTGTTCATAGAGTCGCAAGAGTCGCTCATGACTTAGCTACTATATCACCACCACCACCATTTCCCTGGATGGTAGAATGCAAGCCTTCCCATCGCTAATTACCAAATGTTGAGGAATGACTGGGATGTCAAGCCAACTCTGTTGTCTAGTGTTTCTCTAACTTGGAGATCTTGCCAGTGTTGAGTTCCATTTCTTCACATTCTCACCTTTGTGCAGTAGATGATAAAAAGATGAGTTTAAGTAATTTGTCTCTAAGAGAGAAATAGGTTTTATCTGGATGGACTTTACTGTCCATAGTAGAAAGGGCTTCCCATGGATTCTCCAGGGCCATTGTCCACAGAAATACTTTGAATCGCTTCAGAGCAACACATCAGTGCCATTTTGGTGGCCCACTCTCTTGGAGTTTTACAGAAATACAGTGCTGGCCAGTAAGAATGATCAGCTTGTCTGGCTGCCCCCTTGAATGAGGACCTGGCTTGAGGCTTCTGGAAAGCCTAATGGGTATGAGTCCTGTTGTTCTTTGGCACATTCAGTGGGTACCATATGTGGGCAAGAAGGCTGGAGAGAACCCTGAAGGGGAGAAACCAGGACTTGGGCTGAGGTGTATGCAGGTCTTAAGTCAAGGCATGGAGTATCCTCCCTGAGTGATGCTGCTGGCCCTGGCCCATCCTGAGTTCTGGACTAAGACTGAGAAATTTTTGAGGAAGGCACTCCAAAGCACAGGGGTCTCTGAGATGCTTTTGTCTGGGTCGAAGGACAGCACTCGTAGGGTAGAGTACTGGCAAGATTCCTTGTTTTTCCTTTTCTTTGTTTAATGTAATGACATCCAAAGATAAAGCTTGCTGGAAAAGTCAAGTTTTTCCTGAAATTGTTCATTGTCATTTTAATTAGTTTTATTTAGATAATTTTCTTAAAGAGTGTGGTGATTGAACTTTAAGAAGTATTAAGTATGTTTTGTCTTGAGTGATGAAATACGTTAAGGTTTTGACTCCTGGTCACTTGCCTTCTGTATTTCAAGCTTACCTCCTTGGTGGGACCTTCTCACTCATCTTCTCCATATGCTTCGAATCTATCATCCTCATTCCAGTGATCCTTTGTGGTCGTTCCTGGATATCATTTGTTGAAGATTTGAAAGATCAATAACTTGATTGTACAGTGTCCTGTCTTTGTTTAGGAAATGAGGATGATGTTGGCCAGTAGAAACCCACAGTCTAGGAGGACACTCAGACCCTCTTTAACTAGTTTTTCCCTCTCTTGCTTCTGAACTTTCCCTTTCATTGTGTTGGTCTTGCTCCCTGCCAATCTAGTGCTTGTTCTTCCATATGATCTTTACATGGCTTAGGTAGGAATAGTTCTTGAAGGCACTTAGTTTAGAGAATGAAAAGTTGAACGAAGATATGTGAGCCTCAACCATCTGAAAGGCCATCACATGGAAGAGAGGAATTACTTATTCTTTGTGACCTCCCCAACTAGCTAAATTGAGTCCCTGTGTGGGAATTCAGTCTCTGGGGGAATAAAAACTCTCTCTCATGGTTGTTAGAGATAGTTTAAACTTCCTTGTGGTGATCCTCTGGCAGATATGTTAGGGACTGGATTCAGATGTTGGTTGGATTTGGAGTTCAATTGACAAACTGAAGTATGGAGAAAATTGGGATAACACCCCACAATTAGGTAGCATCCTCACAGAGTAAGGGCAGCCCTTTTATTTCATTTGACCTTCTTTTCCTGGAAATGGTACCCCGACCCGACTCTCTGATTCTTACAAGTGGCATCTACCATCATGTATTTAGCCCCTGTATACTCTACCATCATTTCCTGGTAAGGGCCCCATTCTGTCTGATGATTTAATATCAGCTAACTCTTTTCATTGGTAGGCTCCTGGTAGTCATGGCCTCTATTCATGGCCTACACCTGTTCTCTTTGTCTTTTCTTCTTAGCTTTGTACTCCTTTTCACCCAATGTAATGTCTTATTGCCACCAGTGAGGCCACTGAGAAATGCTTAGCTCCACAACAGGCTCTCAGATCATAGAGGAGGCCAATCCCAGTTTGCATCCATGCTATTCCCATGTTTTAATGATGGACTACCCCCAAAGGAGAAACAATATATTTCTGATGAGACCTTTGGAAGTAATTTCTTGCTTTCATTAAAAGTTGAGCCGTGTCACCAGTGGGAGTGAAAAACTAACCATGTCAGACACTCACAGCAAGTTGATTTCAACCCCTACCCATGTCATGTCCTGGGAGCAGACGGGGTTCATCAGCGGCTAGGCTGTGCCTGTCAGTTACGGTCTGTGCCTGTCAGTGATGTCTGTGTACCTTGCTGAGTCTTCTGTCTTTCTGGATCAAGATCCTTAACCTTTTTCACATCACTGACTTGG
This sequence comes from Odocoileus virginianus, assembly GCF_023699985.2. Lineage (NCBI taxonomy): Eukaryota > Metazoa > Chordata > Mammalia > Artiodactyla > Cervidae > Odocoileus > Odocoileus virginianus. Next base: position 65,441,423 of record NC_069680.1, read on the forward strand.
AGTATCTGCTTGATCACCTGGCAGAAGTTACACCAGCTCTGGAGTACCTCAGCCTCCTGGGGAATGTGGCATGTCCCAATGAGCTCGTCAGCCTGGAAAAGGATGAGGAAGACTACAAGAGATATAGGTGAGTATCTAGGGGTTTGAGCATGGTATGAAAAGAGAAAAATGACATTTTTGGAGAGATAATATTATCCTCTGGGGTGCATAATAGATGTCTGGTAAGCATCAGTGGTCCCTTCATGCTATATTAAATTTTACTCCATTGGGTACCCTATAGTCAGAGTCTCCCTTCATTGAGGGTAACAAGAGCCAAGAAACATGAAAAGATGTTGAGTGATCTAGCCCAGGGGTTAACCAATTTGTCTGTAAAGGGCTGGATATTAAATATTGTATGCTTTGAAAGTCATATGACTTCTGTTGCAACTATTCAACTCTTCTACTATAGTGCATAAGTAGTAATGAACAGTTGGTAAATGAGTGGGTAATGCTGTGTTCCAGTAAAACTTTATTTACAAAAACATGCAGCAGGCCAAATTAGACTCATGGGCTGTATTTTGCTGGCCCCTGCTCTGTGTTGTAAGATCTTCCTGTCTGCTTCAGTGTCACATCTTGGAGAAAGAGGCCTTCCCATGAAAGTTTAGGGAGCTTATATACAGTCTCAAGAGAAAGTTCCATAAGACCCACTACTGGTCTTTGATGGACTCCAAAGTGAAAATGCTATTCTTTCTTTTCTCTACTTCTAAACTATCAGCTTTGAAATACCTAATCTAAAATTCTCTTTTTTGATCTTACCCATTTTACCAAACTCATTTTATTTTTGCTCTTCATTTTAAATTTTGTATGCACTCGTTCTTGATTATTGTTTTCTAAATGTTTTGAATGATGTTTTCATACATATAGCTTTATTTTCAGTTATAATATAAGCTCTCACTAGCACCCCACCTGAATCAATGTACGAGGAGGGAGGGAAGAAGAAAGGTAGGAAGGAAAGAAATATAAGGCAGGGAGGACTCAGTTCAGTTCAGTTCAGTTCAGTCACTCAGTCATGTCTGACTCTTTGCAACTCCATGGACTGCAGCACGCCAGGCTTCCCTGTCCATTACCAACTCCCAGAGCTTATTCAAATTCATGTCCATTGTGTCAGTGATGCCATCCAACCATCTCATCCTCTGTCATCCCCTTCTCCTCCCACCTTCAATCTTTCCCCAGCATCAGGGTCTTTTCTAATGAGTCAGTTCTTCGCATCAGGTGGCCAAAGTATTGGAGTTTCAGTTACAACATCAGTCCTTCCAATGAACACTCAGGACTGATTTCTTTAGGATGGACTGGTTTGATCTCCTTGCAGTCCAAGGGACTCTCAAGAGTCTTCTCCAACACCACAATTCAAAAGCATCAATTCTTCGGTGCTCAGCTTTCTTTATAGTCCAACTCTCACAGTCACACATGACTACTGGAAAACTCATAGCCTTGACTACATGAAACTTTGTTGGCAAAGTAATGTCTCTGCTTTTTAATATGTTATCTAGGTTGGTCATAGCTTTCCTTCCAAGGAGCAAGTGTCTTTTAATTTTGTGGCTGCAGTCACAATCCACAGTGATTTTGGAGCCCAAGTAAATAAAGTCTCACTGTTTACATTGTTTCTCTATCTGTTTGCCATGAAGTGATGGGACCAGATGCCATGATCTTAGTTTTATGAATGTTGAGCTTTAAGCCAACTTGTTCACTCTTCTCTTTCACTTTCATCAAGAGGCTCTTTAGTTCCTCTTTGCTTTCTGCCATAAGGGTGGTATCATCTGCATATCTGAGGTTACGGATATTTCTCCCCCAGCAATCTTGATTCCAGCTTGTGCTTCATCCAGCCCAGCATTCCACATGATGTACTGTGCATATAAGTTAAATAAACAGGGTGACAATATACAGCCTTGACATACTCCTTTCCCAACTTGAAACCAGTCTTCTGTTTCATGTACAGTTCTAACTGTTACCTCTTGACCTGCATGCAGATTTCTCAGGAGGCAGGTCAGGTGGTCTGATATTCCCATCTCTTGAAGAATTTTCCAGTTTTTTGTGATCCATACCGTCAAAGGCTTTGGCGTGGTCATGCAGAAGCAGATGTTTTTCTGAAACTCTCTTGCTTTTTTGGTGATCCAACCTATGTTGGCAATTTGATCTCTGATTCCTCTGCCTTTTCTAAATTGAGCTTGAACATCTGGAAGTTCATGGTTCACATATTGTTGAAGTCTGGCTTGGAGAATTTGGAGCATTACTTTGCTAGCGTGTGAGATGAGTGCAATTGTGCAGTAGTTTTAGCATTCCTTGCCATTGCCTTTCTTTGAGACTGGAATAAAAACTGACCATTTCCTGTCCTGTGGCCACTGCTGAGTTTTCTAAATTTGCTGGCATATTGAGTGCAACACTTTCATAGCATCGTCTTTTAGGATTTGAAAGAGCGCAACTGAAATTCCATCACCTCCACTAGCTTTGTTCATAGTGATGCTTCTTAAGGCCCACTTGACTTTGCATTCCAGGATGTCTGGCTCTAGGTGAGTGATCACACCATCTTGGTTATCTGGGTCATGAAGATCTTTTTTGTATAGTTCTTCTGTGTATTCTTGCCACTTCTGTCCTTTATTGTGCCCATCTTTGCATGAAATGTTCCCTTGGAATCTCTAATTTCCTTGAAGAGATCTCCAGTCTTTCCCATTCTATTGTTTTCCTCTATTTCTTTGCACTGATCCCTGAGAAAGGCTTTCTTATCTCTCCTTGTTGTTCTTTGGAACTCTGCATTCAGATGGGTATATCTTTCCTTTTCTCTTTTGCCTTTAGCTTCTCTTCTTTTCTCAGCTATTTATATGGCCTCCTCAGACAACTATTTTGCCTTTTCTCATTTCTTTTTCTTGGGGATGGTCTTGATCACTGCCTCTTGTACAATGTCATCAACGTCCATCCATAGTTCTTCAGGAACTCTTATCAGATGTAATCCCTTGACTCTATTTCTCATTTCCACTGTATAAACGTAAGGGATTTGATTTAGGCCATACCTGAATGGTCTAGTGGTCTTCCCTATTTTCTTCAATTTACATCTGAATTTGGCAATAAGGAGTTCATGCTCTGAGCCACAGTTAACTCCCAGTCTTTTTTTGCTGACTGTATAGAGCTTCTCCATCTTTGGCTGCAAAGAATATAATCAATATAATCAATCTGATTTTGGTATTGACTGTCTGTTTAGTAGGAAGGACTACTAGAAAGTAAGTTTTGGAAGATTGGAGAGAGAGGATGATAGTCTGAGAGGAACTGGTCCTGTTAGGGTTCAGATTTTTAAATCTGTGGTAAATAAGGAGTGTAGTTAAGGACATGCACTTTGTATAAAGGCAAAGCTATAAGAAATAATGAAATCTCTTGAAAATTATATATTTAAAAAGAAACATAGATGTTAGTAAGGGTACAGAAGAAATTCAGTTGTACTTTATTGGGAAGAATTTTGAAGTAATCTTAGACTATTTTTAAGCCATCTTAGAATAAAGTTCTATCCCTATGTTAAAAGAACTGTAATAAATCAATTTTTCTCATGAAGACTTTTATTTGGGATGTGATAGTGTTGATCAGAATGTGATTTCTCTTAGGAGAAATATGGTTAATATCCAGCAAGTGAATAATTAAAATTTATAAATCAATCTTCTAAGTTAATCACTTAGAACTTAATTTTCTTCTTTAACAGTTACTCTCATCAACTTTGGCACCTTTAACAGGTGCTTTCATGTATGAAGAGGTTGTTTTAAAACATTTTATCTTCTGGCAGCAACTTATTATAAAATATATCTTAGAAGGGTCAAGTGGTAGAAGAAAGTTCTCTCAGGTATCACGTTTAGTAAACCAAGCATTGTTTGGGAAATTCTTATTTGTTTTCTGAGTTTTTTCTTCAAATTTATGGTTTTAATTCTTCAAAATCACCTAATAAATTGTATATGTGTACATATACATGCATACGTGTATATGTGTGTACACGCACACATTCACACACAGGTTCATTCATTTAACCATTCTTGAAGTTGTATGTGAGTTGAACTGTAGGCACTTTTTTTTAGAATGAGAGCAACAGACTGAAGACCCTGATGCTGGGAAAGATTGAAGACAGGAGAAGGGGACGACAGAGGATGAGATGGTTGGATGGTATCACTGACTCAATGAACATGAGTTTGGATAAACTCTGGGACGTGGTGATGGACAGGGAGGCCTGGTGTGCTGCGGTTCATGGGGTTGCAAAGGGTTGGACATGACTGAGCTACTGAACTGAACTGAACAGACTGAGGAAAATCTCCCACTCTACTTCATTGAGTCTCTAAGAAAGGTTTATAAGGGTGTAAAAGAAAAAGAAAAGCTAATACTATTTTTTACTGTTGTTATTGTAACTAGTCTCATTGGAAAAAGTACTCAGACCTGTGGTATAAGGAGCCAGATCAAAAGATCTGATATGGAGTCTAGTTTTGCTGGTGGGACTTTTAAAATGGGGAGGACAGTTTCGATCAGTGACCCTTAACCAAGTCTATACTTGTGTTTCATCCAAGGCGTTTTGATTCATTTAATGCCAAATGCAACAAAATAGGCAATAGGTGACATTGATGCTTAATTAAGAACTACTGGACTAAAGAGTATTTAAAGTCTTTGTTGGCTCTGCTGTTCTGCGACACTATCCTCCCAGTGACAGATCCTCTTTTACCACTCACACCATTTTATATACTCCTTCTTACACATTTCTCTTACTGCTTCATACATGTCAACATCCAGAGAATGGCTTCCTGAAAGTCAGGACTGCATCTTCTTGCCCTTTGAAGCCTTATCAATACCAAAAGTAGTGCTGGTTGTGGAATAGGGGCTTGGTATCTATCTAGAGGAGGTAGCCTGAAATCACCCTTCCCTCTGATGAACTGAATACTTGTAGAGAAATGTGGGCTTCTTTGGGTACCTTGGGTGCCCACTGCCTGTTTGGAACTAGATCCACTTGGATATCAACAAAGGCAGTTAAAAAGCAAGGATCTATCCTTCAGAATCCACCCAAGTGTTGGTTTTTTGGTCATGATTCTTTAGGAAAGATTGGATTCTAGAAGAGTGATCCTTCTCCTGGGCATGCCTGGATACCCTTCAATCATACCCTCCTCACTTCTGATCTGTTACCCCAGAAGCCATTGGGGGCTGGGGTTGGGAAGGCTGTGTGGTATTGCACATATGTCAAGATTGCCATGAGGAGCTGGATTCTTGGAGCCACATGCGGCTGGAATCACATCTGGTCAGAATTACCTTAGAAAATCCACAACACTGGCAAGATGCTCACCCTGTGAGACAAACGGGAACTAAGAACAGTGGAAGGAGGATTCAGTGTGGGCCCACGCAGTGACATACTGACTGCATGAGCAGACGTATAGGCCTATTCTATGGAAATTCTAATTTTTTAATTCATTTTACTTATTTTTAATTTCTGGTTTAACAAGCATCATCACCCTTGCATTTGGATGAGGTGAATGGGTGGATGAGGCATTTCTGTTCTGTGGTCTGTAAAAAGCCCTCCTTTATTCATCCTGGAGCTTGTGCATTATTTGTTCTTGAAAAATTTTAGAGTTTCACAACAAGACTTCTGAATGCCAAGTTCCTGTGGCATTTGAGTTTCCACAAAGAAATGTAGCCACCTTTTGTTTCCTTTTGGTAAAATATTTTCCTGGCCCTTCATCCACAAAGCGTGAGGTCGGCATTCCTTCAAGCTGTTACTGAGAGCCTAATAGTAGGGCCTCTATGCAAATTTATGAGACATTTTCACTATAAAATTGCTGAAAAAATGAATGATATTTCTACAGTTTACTGTTTTTCACTTTAAGTACATTTTCTGACAATATGTCTTCTATTAATCATTTAAGCAGTAGTAGGAAACTTAAAAGAGTGTATTCAGAAGCAAGAACCCATGGTTCATTTAGTGCTGTCTAAAAAAAATTCTTATTGATTGGCATCCTCTGTGGTTATGTGATGTAATATTTATAATATGTCACCCAGCCATACATCAAAACAAGTATGTCTCTTGTTTCATTTCCATGAGAGATGTTGATTTCAGAGAGGTCAGCCCAGTTTTAGGTCACGTTGTGGCCAACCACTGGACCAGAAATGGGAAGTGACCAGATTTATGGAGCTATTGGAAATGACCCCAGAGCTGCTTCAGTTTCTGTGGATTCTTTCCTCCCCTCCCCCCACATCACCCCTTTTCCTTCCTCACTTACCCCCTGTGTGCCCAGCTGGATTTTCTTGGCACACGTCCACACAGTAAAACAGCCTCATTAAATCTGTATGTGAGCATGAACATACGACCAGGTTGTTTAGCAGTGCCCTGGTCCTGCTGGGACAGGAGCAAAGCCGAGCCTGGGGTTCCTCTATGCCGTTCGTCATAGCTCATGGCCGAAATATGTTCACTGCCGTGTTATCATAGGTGCTGAAACCTGCTCCCGCTCTGCTGTGTGCACGCACTGGGCTGCTTTTTGGAGTGAGTGTTGAATGGAGGTTCATGTTGAGTGGTGCAACAGCCTTCAGGATTGGGGCAGGAAGAGAGTGAGGCAGCCAAGTGAGCTGGGGGACCACCATCATCCTGAGGATCCCCTTGGGGCCTCCCAAGGACTTGAATACTGGCCAGACAATGAATCAGGTATGGGGCGCTTAGATACCCAGTATGGTCTATTTCTTGTCTTCCTTTGTCAGTCTTTTCTCTTGCTAAGGAAAGATGATGGAGTTCAGGTCAAGGTACACAAGTGCTAGACCTCATGCATCAAACAAGGCCATTGGTCTCTTGGGCTCTGAGCACTACTTCACTAAATCCTTTCTTGTCTCCTGCCATTCCAGTCTCTGGTGGGTCTCTCCTTCCCCCCTCCTCCTCAGTAGGCACCTCTGTATTCCTTGCAACTTGAAATTATTTCAAACATGACGCCCTTTCTTTGTTCCCTCCCAGGGAGCAGCCCTGCGCCTGCCCAGTGTCTGTCACACTCAGCCAAGGGGCTGGAGGGAGGGACCGGCCATCCGCTGCTGGCCGTCCTGGGCTTCCACCATTTCCCAGCTGTGGAGGAGCCGTAAAACTTGTGGCTTACATAACCCAGTGAGCATTCTCCAGCTAATCTGCAATCTGGGCTTTGAAGATCACAGGAAAGCAAAGGTCACGACCTAGAGATCAAAGTGACAGAAACCCACAGGGTAATTGCTGGCTCCCCTCTGTAGAGGGCCTTGGCCTGTCCTGTGGGTGTGTTATTTGCACTGAGACTTCAAACGTGCTGCCGGTGAACTGTGAGGGAAATCAGCTGGCCTTGGCTGGTTGTCAGGCTTTCGTTAATGCTGTAGGTGAGCTCACCTCGGCTCATTAGAGGGAGAGCGTTGTCATCTCTTCACTCACAGTGTTTGTTCGTCACTCTGTGGCTCTTATTGACTTTTCCTCACCGTCCTCCCTTCCCTGGAGGTGTGAGGGGGTAGTGAGACAAGAAAATTGGAGCAATATGGAAGAGAGGAGACTATGGATGTATTTATTGTAGATTAACTTGGAGGCACATAGAAATCAAGCAAGCAAACCAAAGCTTAAGAGGCTGGGGCAGCATTAGCCCGCTCCCTTCATGCCACAGATGGAGAAACTGAAGCTCGGGAAGGCAGCAGAGACTGAGCCAAGATCACACGGAAAGCTAAGCCCAGAGTCTGGGCTCTTTCCTCTACCCTGCGAGTCCACATGCTTTTTGTTGGGAAGACCTCCCTCTTGTTTTCCCCCCCAACACATACACTTGAAAGCTTTGGTTTCTTCAGTAAGCTTCGTTTAGGCCACTGCTGACTTTTAAAAATTAGTCAGAGACATTTAGCTGTTGATCAGTGTTTTTGATCAGCATGAGGTAAGCAGTGTTACCACATGGGGTTGATGCCATCCAGAGCAAAGAAGCTTGATGTTCTGTTGGCGTGTTCACGCTTTTCTGTTAAGCTTTGTGAAAGGATGAGAACAGTCCATGGATCACCTATTGTTGCCACCCAGTGGGGGGTGACCCCCAGCTTGTCTCCCCATTTCCCATGCATGAGAGCCAGAAGGCGGCAAGAGGCAGTAGAAGGAAGCATAGAATGCTGTAAAGGGAAGGAGGTGGGAAGAGTCCCCGTGACTCCACGTGCAGTTCCCTTGGGATCTGGAAATGTGTTTCTTGGGTAGAGTCTCAGAAGAAGAAACATGGAAGCCAGCCCCAGGAGCAGATGTAGATGTGTCTCGGTGTGCCTGTGGTTGTACAGAGGGCCTGGGGAGCAGCCAGATCCCCCAGGGGAGCAGATGTGGGCAGGAGACAGCATCCTCCCTTCCCTTTGAAGTCTAGATGAAAAATGCCAGAGCTTTTGGTAGAGAAAACTGACTTGGGAGCAAAAAACAAACAAACCAAAAAAGTCTTTCTGCTGTTGTCTTTGTCCCCCTACCAGTTGTAAGCATCTCTTTAGAGGATTTCTTTCAGGAAATGGCACTTCCTCTATGAAAAGAGAGAGAACCTGAAAAGCTGTGTGTGGGTCTCACTTTTCGAGAATCTGTGTGCAGAGACAGGTGGTTCTTTGAACACCTTCCCAGGGTCCCTGATCTCCTCTGGGTAACCTCACCCTCCATGTCACAGCCAGGAGGGCCTCTGACTTCATACCACACCCCTCCCGGCCCTGAGACTTTCTCCCAACCACCTTGGGAAGGTCAGGAAAATTGGCATTGCCCTCTGGAGCTGGGGATGTGAGCCTTAGAACTTAGACGGATCTCTTTTCATTAAGCAGTGCCCTGGCTTAACAAGCAGTTTTATAAATCTGAAGCTGTCTCCGGGTGCCGCAGGATTTATGGACGGGGGTTTCTGCCATAAAGTGGTTTATGATGGCTGCCTTCTGTGTTATTAGTAGCTGTCTCTTCCTTCAACCATTGCTGTTTGATAATAGCTTTAAAACACCCAGAATTACTTACCTGCAAGCCCCATTCCCGATAGCCCCTGTTGACAGTCTGAATAAGTTTACTGCCCTTTTGTTGTACTTTACCTTCAAAACAAACTGATTGAACCATCAATAGCTCGTGGAAGCTGACAGAGGCATGTCATCTGGACTAGCCCTGGTGATTGCAGGTTATCTGGGGGAGTTAACCTTCCCGCATTGTTAACTGAAATGTTTTATGTACTATGCAACTTTAGGATACGGCTGTGATAACCCTGGTAACTAAGTAATACATCACAGTAAAGAGATTTTGGTGGAACAAATAACCCTGGATTAAATTTACAAGGGTTGAATTGATATTGTAAAAGCCTTCATTCTGTGGCTTCAGGAATCCTCTCTTGTATTTTTATGGCAAACTTGTATTATACTCAGGATTGAAGCTGCAGCTTTTGACACCCTGACATGACCTAGAACAAAGGGAAATAGATCTCCCAAGACCAGAATGGGACAGGCAGGCAGAAAGCTCACTGACTAAGCATTGGCAGAGCTGGTTTAGAGCTGGTTCCAAACCACCAAGGGGCAAGAAAAAAGGTCTGGTGGATATGGCTTCTGTCTGGGCACTGGGGACCGTAGACATCAGGGGCAGGACAGACCATTAGCTGAACTGGGAAGGATACACTTGGCCTCCTTATCAACTTCATAATTCCAAAACTATTAATCCTTGTGGTGTTTTTGTACTTGGACAGTGATTCGCAGTAGGCCTAGCAGCACATCAGCCTTACCTGGGAACTTATTAGGATGTAAATTTGAAACTTCATTCCAGATGCAGTGAATCAGAAACTCTAGGGAGGGACCCTGTGATTTGTGTTTCAACAAGGCCTCTGGCGGATTCTGTCACCTCCTCAAGTTTGGGACCCACTGAGCTAGAATGTAAGTTCATTGAAAGTCGGGACCATGTCTGTTTTGTGCATCACCTATTCTTAGCACCCAGCTCAGTTCCTGGCAGGTGGTGGTTTCTAAGTATTTGTTGGGTGGGTGAATGTGTAAATAATTGAAAGAAGACCTCTCCTAAAGGACATACTCTGAGCCCTGAGCTGAGTCTCATACTGAACTATTTGGAACGAGCCTTCCTAGTGTCTCTCAGACATCTTTAGGCATCAACCACCTGGAAATCCAGGCTGACCAGCTGGGTGGGAGTCAGGTCACCCCTAGTTTCAGGGTAGCTGGCAGCCTATTTCATGGATGTTCCTTTGGTGTTGAAAGAAGAGTGCTCTGAAAACAGTAGCTCTTTGTCATCTAAAAAATTTTAACTAGCTTAAAAGCTAGCGCTTCTCTCTCTCTCCTTTGATTTCAGGGCTGTGATCCAAAGTGGGGCGAAATGACAACATGCTGTCTGTTGTCACCATGGTTCCTGCCAGCCCCGTGAAGACATCTTTCATTCCATCATTAAACATTGGCTGATTTTCTAATACTGACTTTTCTTCACCTGAATATTCATCTTTTCCCACCCTACACTTAGTGGGTGTCTTTACTCCTTTGAGCGTCACTCCTGACATATTGTTTCTGTCTGTACGTGTCTTTATTTGAAAGAATCTGTTGTCATCAAGACTTTGCTGCTACAAGCAGGAGATGGAAGTTTTCTCTGACACTGACTGAGGCCAGTGGGAGTTCTTCTGGAGGATAGAAAGGTATTGGGGCCTGTGTAGAACTTGTCTAATTTCGAGTAAGCTTAGGTGGCATTCGGAGAGGGAAAGAAGAGGCTTAGGGAAAAGTAAGAAAGAAGATAATGAGTAGCTTGAGGCCAGGGAGAGTGCAGAAAGTAGGTAGTCAAATTTCTAGGACCTCAGATGTTGGTGTGGAAGTTTCTGAGCAGGAAAAGGACACCACAAAAGAATTTAGAGTATTTTTTACTTTAAGTCATAGGAAGGCTGTGACTAGAAACCTCTGAGCTATTTGGCATTTGAGTGATCAGCTGAGTCTCACCTGGACAAGCATATGTGAGGCCCTTTGATGATGTGAGACCATCCTATGAACTGGGGGTGCTGGCCACGAGGACCTAAGGCTCCACTGAGGAGGGAGGCCTGCTCACATCTCGAGTAACATTTGCACTGAGAGAAAAGCTTAGTGTTTGGGAACCGCTTTAGGGCTTGTTTCTTTGCAGCTTTCTTAAGACTTCTTACTCTTCTTTCTTTGTGTCTGAAAAGCTACTTTGTACGTAACTTCAAACTTGGCACTTAGCTATGTCAGTTTCTAATTTATGTCTTTGAACCCATCTTCCCCTTTATATTAGAGCCCTTTAAATTGCCAACATCGGTTGGATCATAGAAAAAGCAGAGAATTCCAGAAAAATATCTAGTTTTGCTTCATTGACTACACTAAAGCCTTTGACTGTGTGGATCACAACAAACTGTGGAAAATTCTTCAAGAAATGGGAATACCAGACCACCTTACCTGCTCCTGAAAAATCTGTATGCAGGTCAAGAGGCAACAGTTAGAACTGGACATGGAGCAACAGACTGGTTCCAAATAGGAAAAGGAGTACGTTAAGGCTGTATATTGTCACCTTGCTTATTTAACTTATATGCAGAGTACATCATGTGAAATGCTGGGCTGGATGAAGCACAAGCTGGAATCAAGATTGCCGGGGGAGAAATATTAGTAACCTCAGATATGCAGATGACACCACCCTTATGGCAGAAAACGAAGAGGAACTAGAGTCTCCTGATGAAAGTGAAAGAGGAGAATGAAAAGGCTGGCTTAAAGCTCAACATTCATAAAACTAAGATCATGGCATCTGGTCCCATCACTTCATGGCAAATAGATAGGGAAACAATGTAAACAGTGAGAGACTTTATTTGGGGGGCTCCAAAATCACTGGAGATGCTGGCTGCAGCCATGAAATTAAAAGATGCTTACTCCTTGGAAGAAAAGCTATGACCAATGTAGACAGCATATTAAAAAGCAGAGACATTACTTTGCTGACCAAGGTCTGTCTAGTCAAAGCTATGGTTTTTCCAGTAATAATGTATGGATGTGAGAGCTGGACCATAAAGAAAGCTGAGCACTGAAGAAGTGATGCTTTTGAACTGTGCTGTTGGAGCAGACTATTGAGAGTCCCTGGACTGCAAGGAGATCCAACCAGTCCATCCTAAAGGAAATAAGTCCTAAATATTCATTGGAAGGATGGATGCTGAAGCTGAAGCTCCAATACTTTGGCCACCTGATACAAAGAACTGGCTCATTTGAAAAGACTCTGATGCTAGGAAAGATTGAGGGCAGGAAGAGAAGGGGCCAGCAGAGGATGAGTTGGTCGGATGGCATCACTGACTTGATGGACATGAGTTTGAGTAAGCTCCAGGAGTTGTAACGGACAGGGAAGCCTGGCGTGTTGCCCCCCATGGGGTCGCAAAAAGTTGGATGCAATTGAGTGACTGAACTGAACTGAAAGAGCAGGAACCATGTTGTAATCACCTCTGTATACTTGGGCCTGGCATGAAGTAGGTGCTTAAGAAACATTTGTGCAACTGAAATGAACTGGTATTTTATGGTGTCCATTTTAATGCTTCTTTCCAAAATGGTTTGAGAGTGAGAAAGAGAAATTGGCCCCTGTCTTCAAGAAGCTTATAGTTTTGGTGAGGACATTAACTGAAGGACAATTAGAAAATAATATAGTGTTAGACTGTAGGGTGCTAAAAATGCCTCCTTGGAGTATTGAGAAGGGAGAAAGCAATATGGGCTGGGGATGCAGGAGAAAACTTCTTGAGGGTTGGGATTTGGAAAGATGAGTGAATACTGAGGATGCTGGATACAAGGAGAAAAAGTCAGATTCCCGTGGAGATGATGTGACTACTGCTCTTGACATTGGATATCCACCTTTTCTTCCTAAGCAGGAAAGGGTCTAAACAAATGCTCCTTTGATTGGAGGAGCGTGAGGGCTTGGTGGAAAGCATGTGGGTCGGTGACTGTCCCTGAGGAAGAAGAGCTACAGGCAGGTGTCTCTACTTTTTGTATCATTTTTTATATGTTTACATACCTATCTTCTGACCAGGTGAGTCTTCTTGTCAACTCCATACACCTGCTTAAAGATAGTTCATCACACAAGTAGTCAGTCATTTGGTTATCCTTAAAGATGGTAATGGATCCCAGAGACTCTTTCCAGGGAGACCATATGGCATATTTGGGCTGTTAATGTCCATTGGAAACCAACTCCCCTTGTTTCTCCTTGATGGAGATACTCTTCATAGTGCCAGTGTAGAAGTAACTCAGTGATGATGAGAAAAAGTCCTCAGCATGTATGTCTGATCCCTCAAGGAAACAATTTCTCAGCTATGTATGTTCTTATATCCCAGATTTGTCCAGGTTGTTATTATTGTCCTGGCAAATAAAAGTCTCTCATCTCAGCTTCAAAATGAAGACTTTTTTGTTCTCTTGGAGATGAGAATAATACAGATGACCCATAAGAATGACAGTAACATGAATGGTATGATCAGGTTGTAGGTTATTTTCTTTGAGAATTTCTTGTGTATCAAAGATTTTGGGTCCATTTTCCAGAATGGAAAAAGGTAAATACATGGATAGGGTCTTATTGGTGAATCCAGGTGTGCGTTTGTGAGCATACCTTTGAGTCAAGAACAACCATTAGTGTATGTTTTGAAAGTTTAGTTGCATATCTGTATAAAACAGAACTGTGTGGATTCCCCCGAAGAGTGATTATTCATTGTGAAAGAAGAGGGAAGAAGCTGCAGCCAAGGTCTAAATTTCTGAAGACTTGATATAGTTTCCTGAACATCAGATAAATTGCATGAACCTTTGAGTCCGTCACCCCAGTCTTCCTGAGCTGTCTCTGACTGTTCTCTTCCAGATGCTTTGTTCTGCACAAGCTGCCCAATTTGAAGTTTCTGGATGCTCAGAAAGTAACCAAACAAGAACGAGAGGAAGCTTTGGTCAGAGGGGCATTCATGAAGGTGGTGAAGCCCAAGGTAAGCCCTCTACCCTCTTGTTCTTTGTGAGGATTTATGCCTCACCTGTTGGGTACTCTTCAAGGCTGGAGGAAGTCCTCCTGTGTGTTCAGAATGCACCAGGATTTCATCCATGGATACACCGTTGGCCAAACAAGAAGTAGAATTTGGTATAAGCTGGGTCTTCCTGGGACTCTTGGGGGGCATTGTTGGTACTATAAAGTGATTGGTAAGGTGATTTCAGACAGATGGCTCTTGTACCAATAAAGCAGCATCATACACATCCTGTGGTGATGTTCCCAGCATCAAGGAGAATTTCGAAGCAAGGAGGATTTCAGGCCTCCTTGAAAGTGTTTCATTTACAAGGTGAGACCTCTGCAGACTCTGGAGCTGAGGAAGGAGAAACAGGAGAGCATCGGGCATTACTGTTTCTCAGGTAGGTAGGGATTCTCTAGTGCCTCAGCGGGGCTCTTCTTTCTCGGGGCCAAAGGGTGGCTGGGGAGAGTGCTTGTCTCTTTTCCACAGGTGAGGGCTCAATAGCACTTGGAAATACTGTTAGCACGGAAGGCAATTTTTCTGACAATGTGGTCTGAGACTGATGTGTGCGTCCTTCATCTGGCTCTCCAGAGCTCAGGCAAATGCTGTTTACTGACCTTTGTTTCACCAACTGAGTCTGCTTCGAGGCCAGGGGATTGAACATGGTGTCATGTTAATGACAGCACTGATGAGGCAAGGGAGATTTGGCTTGGGGTCTTGGATTCATACACAAGATTATTAAGGACATGGGCTTGGGAGGAGCTAGGATCCTTCAGTGAAGCCTGAGGCTGGGGAATGGACTTCATGACTCCTTTGGAGGTCCATCATGTCCTGGAGCTCTGTGGAGCTGCAGTCACTTCCTGTGGGATCCTCGTTTGTGTGTTGAAATCTTTGGCCCAGAGATCCTTGAGGTCTCATTTGTCCTCACTGATGGACTTGGAGCGCTCTGCACGTGCATTGGAAATGATTAAGAGGGAAAGAGGAAAAAACAAACAGAACCAAAACAGAAAAATGAAACCTCTTCCATCAAGTCGCTCAGCTGGCAGCAGACCTCAGGCCACTTTCTTTCCCTGAATCCATGAGGTGCAACTTATTTCCCGTTATGCTGAATAAAATTGCTAACAGTTGTGGAAATATATGATATGGAGAGTAGAATACTGGCAGATAAATGTATTGTTACCTGTTTCAGCATGTGGGAAATTAATTGAGTGATTCGTTTCATAGCTATTAAAGTGTTAACGGTTTTCCTTATGGAGACACTGATTTGATGTATTGCTCACGACTGCCTTTAGTTATTCCAGCTTTTGTGATTTTTTTCAAATGAAATAATTTATTTCTTGGCCTCATTTTTTTTTTTTTTTTTTGGTTAAAAGATTCTAGAGACAGCCAGTATCACCAAACCAAAATACAACAAATGGAGTGTTTATAATATCTTGGATTCCCACACATCTTGCATTTCTCGCCGTTGTGTATGCATGCATTTTATGGAATAGATACTGTTTTTCCTGTTTTCATTGTCTTTGACATGGAAGCTCTCTACTGTCACTGGAAATCTGGGGAGGTCATAAAGATAATACCCATCATATTGGAATGGGGTATCAGTGGTGTCCACTACTGTTCTAAAGTTCTTTTGTGTCCAGGTATGTGCATCCTCACATAA
This sequence comes from Odocoileus virginianus, assembly GCF_023699985.2. NCBI lineage: Eukaryota > Metazoa > Chordata > Mammalia > Artiodactyla > Cervidae > Odocoileus > Odocoileus virginianus. Next base: position 65,457,014 of record NC_069680.1, read on the forward strand.
CCTTTGAATATGGAAGGAAGGGAGCATTGACTTACTGCAAAGATGCAGTAACTCAGGCCTAGGGATGCTGTCTGGACTGCCCAAGTCATGAGCTCATAATTGCTAAAACCCGAACTTCACCCATGTGTCTGTCTGTAGACCCCACATTCTTTCATCTCTTATTCCTGGAGCACTGAGCTCACCATTTCCTCTGTACATCTCTTTGTCCAAACAGATCCTCCAAGGAAGGCCTAAGTGAAGAAAACAGGCAAAAGCAGGACTGTTCTGCTGGAGTAGATATGGGGGAGAATTGAAGGCATCCACTGCCTTTGAAAGCAGGGACAGGATCCTTAAAATCCAGCAGTGGCTGATTCTGAGTCATTAGCGCCATTGCCAGAAATGCTCTTCAGAGCTCCCAGTCAGTTTCTGATCACTTACAGAATCAGATGTTTGTGTGATTGGCTCTACTCTCTTTACTAAGTGTGTTAAGCTTTGAAATATCCATTAATTATCAATATTTGGAGAAAGACAAAAATACTCTGACAAAGCATCAGGACTTTTGGTGGTTATCCTTTTGTAGAGTCCCATGATTTTCAAACTGGAGAGGGGAGGGCTGCAAAACTCTCTGGTCTGTGCTTTCATCTTATGGATGCAGGAACAGGGAGAGGATGTAGTTCCCTAAGGCCCCAAAGTCCGTTGGAGGCAGAACTGGGATGAGAAGTCAGCCATCTGAGCTGCCCCATGTAGTGTTCTATTTACCCTGTGACCCTTTAAGTGTACTGGAGGATTTCTATGTGTTGCCAGTTGCATATCTAGCTCTCGTGCCTCTCATGAATGGCAGACAATTCCCTTTTGTCTGTTTTTTGCAGAGAGATGCGCTTTTACTTTTCTTTCAGATAGAAAGGAGCCAAATGAGCTCCTTGCTGAATTAATAAATTGGTGTTAAGGCTGGTTCTCGCCTGCTCACAGTATGTACAGACATGTGTTTGTTCCTTGCAGGTGTGTATATATGCGCTCCATCTCTGTGTATATATACATATGTATGTTCTGGGAGGTATGTGTACACTCGGAGTCAGCTCCTAAGTGGAGAGCAATTTCCTCTTGGTGAATTGCCGATGCTGTGCTGAGCACGCTTGGTGAAGACCTATTTTTCATCACGGACTCAGAATCTCAAGTTGGCTTCTGTCCTTTCTGAAGCAGTGGCAGTCTGTTTTGCTTATTCAGCAGAATGCTCTGATGGATGATCAAGGGGGCTGTGATTTGGGGAGCTGTTTTCATTTTATTCCTGACATAAAGTATTTGGGAGAATGGAAAATGCCTCTCCAATCACAGCCCTTGCCTTGGAGGTAGGGAATGGGCAGTCTGGGTGTTCTCAGCTAATGCAAATGCAGACTCATCCAGCAACTCATAAACCCCCTAAGTCACAAAGGCTTGATACGGTACCTGGCAGGCCCGGCGCTTGAAGTGCGAGTCGGCTTTCAGCGTCTCGCACGATGACACGTTTCTCCTTCATGGCTGCCTTCTGGCTTTTGTTGTTTAAAAGCTTCCTTCTGTCTGAGTTCTGATTGTTCTACAAAAAGATGCTGTCATTCTTTTGGAATTGATAGTTAATGTTGCAGTAGCTCTTCTAGTCTTGCTTTCTGTGTGTTGGGGTAGTGAATGGTCCTACAACAGCTAGGCTTTGCTCATTTCCTGAAATTTTAAAGAAAATATGTACTCTGAAAAATATTGGCCATTAGATCATGGTATTGTCAATGCAGAGAGTACCCAAGTTGGACATACAGGAGGTGATAGCCCCCCCAAGAACAGCTTTTATAATGACCAGACTCTGACTCACCCCACAACTGCCTGCTCCAAGAAACATAGATCAAAGCAGTGTGGAGGCCTGTCCAGGAGGGCATGCATGGTAGGCATGCCAGCCCTATGCATCAGAGAGACGGTGCAAGAATCGACAGTCAGAATTGCTTAATTATTTCCTGGCATTGTAATTATTCATCCGTGTTCTGGCAAAGAGCACAGTTGTCAATTTTTTTGACATAATTATTTAAAACTGAGCCCTCTTGTTTGCATGGACATATAGGAAGTTGGCTACCAATGGTTTACTCTTCTGAATCTTTATAGAAGCAATAGCAACTACCAGGGCAGTTGTACTGAGAACCTCAGCCTCTGTTAGAAAGTGTTTTTACATCTGTGTTTTTGCTTGTAGTCATGGCCAGTCTCTTATAGGCAAGATAGGGTCATGGGTTTATTTGTGAGTTTTGGTGTGTCCTTGAAAATATGGCATCCATGTCTTTATGTAGGTTTCCTATGGTGTATAGCTTATGTATTTGTGTACTTTTGCATAGATGTGTTTATTGGTGTGTGTGTGTGGGGGGTACTTTTCTTGGGGTTGAGGGGATGCTGTAAGAATATGTGTGTGTATGTGTGTGTGAGGGAGAGAGAGAGAAAGGGGAAGAGATGAAAGGAGGGAGAGGGAGATGTGTAAAGGAAGAAATGTGTAGCTTTGGAAATCTTTTCTATTCTTGTCTTTAAACTAAAATTTGAAAGCTCTTTGGGTCCAAGGACCACCTCCTTTCCTGATTATAGTACACAGTCCTGCTCTTGACACGGAGTTGGGCCCAAACTTTCTTGGGTGACTTTAGCTTCTTCCAACTGTGTCTGGTTTTGAATTTCCATGAAGAAAAGAAGCATATTAGGAGTAGAAGCATCTGGAAGCCCACTCTTTGTTGGGACGAGGCAGCTGCTCACCTCCTGGGGTGTCAGGTCTATGAGGACAGGGATTTGACTTTCTTTGCTTCTGTGTCTCCGAGGCCTGGTGTATTGCAGAGGCTCAACCAATACCATCAAAACAATAAACTGTGAACAGAGCATGTTGGAAAATCCATCATGGAAAGTGGTTCATTTTTTTATTGCCTCAATATGGTCCTCTGCAAAAGCAGGAAAAGGACATTTACCTCAAGAAAATATAATAACTTAAATCCGTATGTTGGCAAAAAAGAGGGATTCTGGTTTGCATATCTATTTTTCCAAAGGATTTTACCCTGGGACTATTTTTGATGGCAGAATCTATGGCCACTGTGATCCCCGGGATCATCTCTTCTCCATGGAGCTTCACTCCTAGGATGGGGGCAGAGGTGCAATCTGAGCTCTCTGTCACTGCTTACGTGTTCTGAATCCTTGTCTTAGAACCCACCTGCTCATGTTAGAGCTTTTAGGCGAAAAAAGGTAGTTTTTCCCAGAAAACATGTTGGGGTACTCAAGTCTATGAGCTATTAAAGTGAGATTTTTCTCAGTCTTGATGCTCTTGTGTTTTTTGTCTGTGCTCCTTTTTAAAAGAGCACTGCCTCATGGCGTGTTTGGTTTACTTACTGGTTTCCATGCCTAGCCTAGTTCCTCACTAAGTGCTACCTTGTTCTAGAGCACAGTGTTTGTCTTTCACATATTCTCTGACCTCATATAACCAATTGTGAACATGTGAAAGGTTATCCGAAACTCCCTCTAGATGGGTTGCAGTTACTAATGCTTGTTCTGTACTCAATATTTTTAAAGATATGTATTTTTCATAAAGCCAGGGTATGCCTATAAATAAATTTTGTAAACTATATGAACATGCAGTTAAGTAGACAATAAGCCCATGTATGTTGAAAGTTCTCTACTGTGCCAAACAGAATAAAATGAAAAATGTCAGTTGATTTTTCTAGATATTTCTAACTACCTGAATGTGTTAGCGTTTTATGGTTCATTTCTGTTTTCACACAGATGTTTCTTATCCTGAGACATATTCAGATTCTATTTCCAGTAACTTTATAATTGATCTTGAAAGGAGGAAAATTTTCATTAATTTCTTTTTTGGAAGATGTTTGGGCGGTGTGTCTAGAAGCAACTTCAGAAGCCAAAGATTTTCAGTTTATTTGTTTTTATTCTTTTTTCTGATTTCAGTTTGCTACGTTCATTTGCTGGGGGATCACTTAAAGTTTTTTCTTTTTTTTTTTTCGTTTTTAGCACCATGGCATCCTGTGTCTCAAATAAATGCTTTCAGAGTATTGCTTTTTAGAAACAAGGTTGGTAGCTTTCTATGGCTTTGCTTTTGGATAACAACTCTCTGAAGTCAGGGGTAGACTCTCACAGTGAAGTTGTGTCTCCAGCACCCTACAAAGCCCTGTAGCTATAGGACTGAAATCCACAGTAAAAGGGAAGTGAGCTAGAACTGCAGGTGGTGGTCGCACCCTCTCAGAGCCATGTCCAGATGCCCCTGCGGCCTGGCCAGCCAGGTGCTTTGCACATAGTAGGCATCATTCTCCATTGAGTCCAATGCCTGGTGAGATATCATTGCATGTCTGTTAGTCATTGGCTTTCATTGTACCCTGATGGCCCACCTCCACATTCTTCCCCTCTGTGGCCTCTGACATGCTGACTTTTGTCCAAAGATATTTGGACACACATATGCCTAGAGGGTCTTGGAAGTAAGTAACAGTTTTGGGGGGAATTAGTGTTGCTAGCATGCAGCCTCTGGATCCTACCCATTTTAGAGAAGTGGGGTAGTTTTCTTCACTTGAATAAAATTGTTCTTCTGTCTTTGCCCTTGCCATAGCTTCCCCTCGAAGAGAGAGGTATACTTCTCCATCCCATTGACTTTGGACTTGGGCAGGTGGCACTTAGGCCAATGGGATATGTACGGAAGTGACAGCATACAGACTCTAGGCCAAGCCTCATGAGGTACCATGTGTTTCCACTCACCCCTCTTGCTCACTTGCCAGTTGCTGTGGAAATCACATGAGACACACATTGAGCAAACACACATTGAACCTGAGGCAGAACTGCTTCAGCCACCTACAGATGTCTGCACGAGAAAGACACGCTGGTCATAAGCCACTGGGACTGTGAGGAACAGTGCTATTGCAGAGACCTGACTAATAGTTAGGCCAGCTGTGCTCACATTCTATTCTTTGGCCTTTCCCTGGCCCCTCGAACCAGGGTTGTTCACTGAGACACAGTGTACGGTAGTGAAGTTCATAGTGGTTTTGGATATCACAGCACCGACTTTAGTAAGTTTTCTGGTTGCTTCACTCATTAGGGTGGAAGGCCAGCCTCAGAGTCGACTGGCTGCCTAGAGGTGCATTATTAATTGCAATGACACTTTGCTGATATGTGAGTCAGAACAACACCTAGTGGGTATTAAGCATCCACTGTATAATTGATATTGTACTATTGACTTAACAATATTATCTCTAAACTTCTCCTTGAACTTGAATCTACAAATGATGACCAGAGAACTTACGTATATCACTTAAAGCACTATGGAATCAGGTTCTTTCCCAGGCCTGCATAGCCCCCTGAGCTCGTGCCCTTTTTCCTGTATACCTTAAATTTCATCCTCCAGATGTGGCGATATGATGAGAAGTAGGAGTTAAAGAGAAGACCAGGACGTGGAAAGGAGCCAGAGGTAACTTTGTAATTTTCAATTTTGACCTTGTGACCATTCCCTCCAACCCATTTTGGTAAAATGCATGAGCGAGGCAAAGAATCGCAGGAACCAGGTGGTGGAGGGCTCTGTTAGTTAGGCCAAGTTTGCAACTTGAGGAAGAGGAGGAACCTTGGTTGGTTTCAAAGTGGGAGGACGGTAAGGGCACGTTTGTGTTTGGATCCCTGGGTGTCTGCGGGAGGGGCTCTAGTTCTCTCTGCACAGCAGGTGTTTTGGAAATCTGTGCAGAGGCAGCTGCTCCCAGAGGCCACCTTGCATTCAGAGCACTCAGGCCAGTGCTGGCGCTCAGATGGCCACAAGGGCCACAGAACTGGCCCAGAGCGCTCCCCTGACTGCAGGGGGTGTCTGGGTGGTAGTGAGCAGCTTAGATGCTGGATGAGAAGAAAGCTGATGGCTGTCAGGGACCCAGTGAGAACTCATCCAGCAGTCTCTGGCATTTGAAAAAGTTCTTTGACATATTCTTACCCAGAGGACACTGTCCCCTATGGTGTCAGCTGCCTTTGTTTTAAGGAATGAATTTAAGCCTTCTTAACTGAGCTATGAGATATCCTCATTTGTGTGATCTTTGGTAATGACTGAGATGGAGCTGATTAGGTCTGTAATGTGTACATTTCCAGCCTGACATTTTCTTGATCCACTTTAGAAGATGACTTGTGGTATTTTCCTTTGGCAATTTAGTTTTTAAAAATTAAGCTTGCTGAGAAAGAGAAGAGGAAAATAAACATGCTTTCTTAAGAAACTGGGTTCTCAGAGAATAAATTTGGGGTGCTAATTTCAAGTCACCCGTATTTAAACTCACGTCACCCTGTATTCTGCATAAAGTTCAGATCCTGGCAGGGAACTGGTCTGCTGCAGTAGGTACATTGGTCACTTGGGGCAGCCCCTTATCCTTAACAGGCTTTATTTCACTTGACCTCCCCTGCTCCCCCACCCCCCCACCCCCAACACACATACAGATCTTTGCTTTGAGCCTGACGATTCCAGGCTAGTGATGAGAAGGAGTGGGGTGGACGTGCAGGACTAGCTGGGCTAGAACAGAGGGACTGAGATCTCAGTCAGGGGAAGATCGTGGTGGCTCCAGTGTTCGCACCGTCAGTCAGTTCCAGGGACCTTGTTCTCTACCTTTCTGGCCTCTGTGGCTTCGTGAACCCCTGCCTCGCTTGACAAGTCTCTTCTGGGGCCCATGGTGACATCAGATGGTAGGGACTAAACCCTCAGGCAGACAGGAATCCTAGAAGGTAGGGAGGCCTATAGCATGGATGGCTCACTAGGGAAAGGTCATGAACATGGTTCTGAAGTTTGGTTCTGAAGCTAACTTTGATTAAATGTATGAATTGCAGTTCTATGGCTAAGAGAGGAAGAAAACATGAAGACGGTATAGTCTCAACTTCTGCTCTTGAGTTCTGGTTATTTCCAAACTGCCTGCAACTAATAGCAGATGTACTAGCTTGCCAGGACTGCTATCACCAAATACCATGGACTGGGTGGCTTTAAACAGCAGAAATTCCTTTTCTAACAGTCTTGGACGCTCCAATTCCAAGATGAAGGTGTTGGTGAGATTGGTTTCTTCTGAGGACTCTCACTTTGGCTTGCAGGTAGCTGCCTTCTTGCTGTGCTTCCACGTGATCACCTTGATGTGCACACACCCCCCTGCTGTTTGTGTGTCCAGACATCCTCCTCTCACAAGGACAGATCATATTAGATGAGGGCCCACACACTGGCCTCACTGGCAGTCCCCTCTTTAAGGGCCTTGTATCCAAGCATAGTCATATTCTGAGGTCCTGGAGGTTAGACTTCAACATAGAAATTGGAGGGGCACAATTCAGCCTCTAACAGTGGACTAAAAGAGCGAACTTAAAGAATGTATATATATATATATAGACTCATGTAAGCTTACTGATGAAAGGCACGTCAGATACTTAACATTTACTTGTTCTTTTCATTGTCCCCAAAAGCCTAAGAAGCAAAATTGGTGGATAGAACAAAGCAGAAGGAAAGTTTCTGGTTATCCAACTTGATCAGAGGTAAAAAAGTCTTCACAGAATTTGACTGAAATAGAAATTTGATCTGTTTGCCTGAATGTGGCTGATAGATGCTTTTCAGGGTCTCATCCAAGTGGGTGCCAAGCGGGTGTACACAGGTAATTACCAGAATTAGTGGAAACATCTGCCATGACACCTTCCCTACACAGTAGGCTCAGCGAGGAGCCCAGTGCTCAGAGGAGAGCTTCTTTTTATTAAAAAAAAATTACCCCAGAGGTGTCCTTTGCCCCAAATGGTTCCTTGAGGAGTGAAAACAAGCTGTTTCTTGTTATAAGGGAGAAGAGTCCTAATACATGTCCACTGATCCCTGACTGTTTCTCCCTGTCAAGCTCTCTGGGAACATCCAGTTCCCGCATAGCTGTTGGGTTTTCTTTATGAGTTAGTTCCACGTCTGGACGAAGTGTGTTCTTGCCTCTCCATTGTTTTTGTCTGCCTGTGGTCACCATGGCTGGCTTTCGGGGCCCGTGTTCACACTTTGACTCTGGATGCATCATCACTGTCCCTCTGACCAGGCAAAGTGATGTTTCACCAACGTGATGGGGCAGGTCTGCCCTTGGGGTCCTTGAAAGCTGATGGTACAATTAGCTCTTTTATTTGCTTTTCTGTTCCTTACAGAATAGTGTCTTAGATTAACAGACAGGGCACCATCAATAATGCACAGATGCTCTGTAATTGGGGCTTCCTTTGATGTTAATTTAGCGAAGTTCAATGCTATTGTCAGTGATAGCAATTACATTCAGCCTTTTCACCAAGGACATTTTAGGATAATTTTATTTTTCATGTGCATTTTAAAATATGGCAGTAAATTTTGAGCTACATTACCTGAATTAGAACTTATTATTTCTTTTCAACAGACAATGAATGCTCTCTGTTTAGGCTCCAAAGCTGTATCTTTATTTTTCTCTTTTGGAGTGGGGAATTTTAAAGTGGGGCTTCTACCTCATGAAGCTTTTAACTCATGAGTAAAATTTAGAAGTGAGTCCTCTGTTTATTTGTTGCTGTTGTTGGCGTCGGAATTGTCACAGAGGCTGTCTGGCTTAGTGATCTCTCCCATGTTTTATTAGACCCATTTTAATGCATCCCCTCCCACCACCCAACCTTTATTTTTGTTCTTGATGTGATTCAAGAAGTTGCCTCCAGCTGTTCTTTAGGGAAGATTTAAAATCTGAGTTTATCGTGGCTATTTTATTCCATGGCAAACCTGTGATTCTTCCTATGTTCATGTGCTGTCGTCAGATTTGCTCCTCCATTTGAGGGCCATCTCACTCCAAGTTCTGGGATTGTATCTAGTGTTAAAGTCCACACTTCTGCCTTCTGCCGTCTGCTTCTCCATTGTTGATATGAGGAACATCAGAGCTGCTTTCACATCTGTTGCGAGGATGAACTGAGGTAGTGTGTGAGGAGCTCACACAGTCTGGTGTGTAGCTGACGTTCTGAGCTGTGGCATTGCAGAAGAGCTCTGTGTGGAGCCGCTGCTGTGTCTTCCAGTTGTGTGAGTGAACACGACAGTCATTTTGGCCTGAGTTGGGGGTCATAGTTGTTGTCTGGGGGCTGCCGTATTGAGACACCATCAGCTGGGTAGCTGAAACAGACCTTTATTTTCTCACTGTTCTGGAGGCTAGAAGGTCCACAGCAGGGACTGCACGGTCAGCTTCTGCTGAGAGCTCTCTTCCCAGCCTGTGGATGGCCACCCATCCCCATGTCCCAGTGTGGCGGGAAGAGAGAGAGCATGTGCATGCACACACGTGTGAGTGATGTTAATTGACCGACCAATAGAGCATCCTCTTTTTATAAGGCTCCAGTCTTATTGGGTCAGGGCCCCACCCTTATGTCCTTATTTACCCTTAATTACCTCCCAAGGACCCAGTCTCCAGATGCAGTCAGATTGGGGGATAGTGCTTCAGCATATGAATTTGGGGGAGCATAATTCAGTTCATAGAAGAGGGTACTGTCCCTATATTCCTGGTGACTTAACCTGAGTTTTCTGAGATTTGTGCTTTAATGTTTCCAAGGTTTTACTAAGTCTCTGCTTCCTGATGAAAGTAAAGTACCTAAAAGAAGGGAAGTTAAGAAGGGAAAGAGGACCTCCTGTTCATGGAGGCTGGGCCCCTCAGTTTGGGAGTCTTTCCAGGCACTGCACAGGCCTTTCCACTGATGCGAACATAAGACAGCGGTGCAGCATCCCCACGTGGACAGCAGTGGGGCAGTGAGGCCCCACAGGGCCCAAAGCAAGAAAGGGGTGCCTGGTGCAAAAGTCAGCCCTTACGCCCTTTCATTTGGGTGGCCTTGAACTCAACTTCTTAATCTTCCTCCAACTCCCTTGGTGAATCTGGACATCAAGGCCGTTTTTTAGATCCTGGAATTTGTCAGTGGAGTCAGTCTACTTCTGCCCCATAGTAACATGGAGAAAACCAGGGAGTGAAATCTGGGGGCTTGTTACACATATCCAAAGAATATTATCTTATCATTAGGGGGGCTGTGAAAACCCAAGGTTGAGATATGGGACCTCTGGATAATTAGAAAACAACCAAGAGTTATATTACACCAAGCCACAGATTTTTTTCCCCCTGAAAAATCTGTTTCAGTTCAGTATAATGTTAAAAAGAAAAAAGAAAGAAACTCTGATTTCTGCATTCATGCTAATTTTTAGTCATGGGATGTTTTGGAAAAAGATTAAATTACAAATAATTTTTTCTTCCTTGTATTCAAAAAGCCCCAATACCAGATTGTGATTTTTGGCCTTTGAGATTACAGAGGCCAAGTCTGAACGCTGTGAATCACATTTGCTTCGGGGAGAAAGGGCAGAAGAAGTAGGACCATGAAGGAATGAGGAGCTGTCCCTTTCCTGCCTCCCCCACCCGCTGCTTTTCCACATTGTGTGACTAAATGTGCGACTTTGTTCACATAACTGCTACAAACAGTTCACTGTGTAGGCCAAACGTTCTCTAATGCAGTAAAATTAAGAAATAATATGCTTTGAAAGTGATTTATGAGTGTGGTTAAACTGCCAGATTTACAAAGAAATAGTTCAGATCTTGGGAAGCCTCAGGAGTCACGTCAAAAATGAATTTGACCATGATTTAAACTGCTACTTTTCTTACATGACATTTAATATGTGTACTTTGGAGGCCCATATGTCTTTAATAAAATAGCATTAAGTTTTAAATATGATATGAATGCAGCCAGTTTCTAAATTCATAACCTTTTCCACAACTCCAAAATGCTAACCAATAAGGGAGTCATACATGCAATAAAACATAAACCTTAGAAAATAGCTTTTTATTAAAATGGTTAGACACTTGGCAGCTGGGTTGCAATGTAATAAATACTTACAGCATTGTGGGTTTATCAGACGTTGTTTACCCTACAAGCAACTGGGACCAGATAACTAATTATAACCCCTGCACAAAAGCAGTTCAGGCAGAGTGTATTAAATAGGCAGAAGAGTTTTGTGAGAGTCCTGGACTTGGGTTCTCAGAGAGCTGGGTTCTGATCCTTATCCACCACTTAAAGGAGTGTGATCTCAGCCAGGTTGCACCATCTCTATCATTTTCCCAGTCTGTGTCACAGAGACAGTACCATCTGCCTCGCAGATTTGTTGTGACAAGACACAAATGCATCAGGGCATCTGGCACAGGGCTTGGCACGTAGTAGGTGCACAGTAAAGAGAATCAATTCTTTTGAAAATACCCTTTTAAAAAATATTTTTAATTGAAAGATAATTGCTTTACAGTATTGTGTTGATTTCCACCAAACATCAATGAAAGAGTAGTTTAGGCAAGACATCAAGTACCTTGTAGCGGTTCTGTGATGACTCTAGGAGGCCCTTAGAAAAGTGAAGCCACATAGCCAGAGGTGAGGGTAAGCCTCGCAGAGGATGACTAGGAAGTGCCTTTCCTCACTCCCCTCCAAAGGCACAAGCACCTCAGAACTGGCAGCAAGACATACCTGGTTCAGGTCAAGCAGGAATACGCTGGTGCCACTATGACTCAGCTGTTCCTGGAGATAGAGGTGAGGCATGGAGTGCGTCCTCTGCCTGCCTTCTGGGCTTCTAGGTCATAGGAAGTAAGAGTTATCTTAGAAGCTGTTTTGTTTAGTCACTCAGTCGTGTCGGATTCTTTGCGACCCCATGGTCTGTAGCACGCCGGGCTTCCCTGTCCTTCCCTCTCTCCCAGAGTTTGCTCAAACTCGTGTCCTCCGAGTTGGCGATGCCATCTGACTGTTTCAGCCTCTGTATTGCATCACAACAAAAGGTCTTCCAGTGCTGCTGCTGCTTTGTGTGGGCATGTGTGTGTGTTTATGTGTGAAAGAGAGTGTGTAAATAGATTTCTCGGTGGAATAGTTTGAATGCTTTGAAGTAAGGCTTCCTGATTTCCATGTTTCTAGTTGCTTATGTGTAGCTTGCTTTTCTGTATCTCAGAGCAAACAGGCAACCTGGCCATGCTCTGATGGTGTCCGTCCACGCAACTAAACATTGCTACCCTTCACAAATTTCCTTAGGAAGGAGTTCTTAAATTTCCTAAAGAGGGAATTGGAAGTGATATTTGAGCTTGGCCTTTGAATCTCAGGGCTCAGACTTATGTGTGGTAATCAGAGATTAAAAGGTCCTGGGACCATTTCATTTTGTTTTATTTTATTTTTGTACGTTTTCTTAAAACAATGTTATGATCCCAGTAGGGGAAATTAATGAAGGAGATCTTTCAGCTGTGTTCCTACACACTAACTCTATGTCTTTTCATTTTGCTCTGTTCCCTTTCAACCCTTATCCCTTTCAATAGGTATTTTATGTGTGTTTAATGCTCTACTTTTTTTAAGCTACCATTTTTATTGTGCTACTTTGTAGTCTTCAAATTTTTTTTTTTATGGACTCTACAGTTCTTCATCAATCTGATATATGTACCATGAGTTACCAACCATTTCCCACTGTTGCTAGATATTAACCTTACATACAAAATACTGCTCATTGTATGTGTATGTGTATATATGTTTCCTTTAAGTTATTTCCTTAGGATAATTTTCCAGGGATGGATTATTAGATCTCAGGATGTGGGTAGAACAGCAGTTTTAGGCTCTGTTTAATAATGCCTAGGTACCATCTTCAAATTGGCAGTCCATCCTGAACAAGTCATTGTACCTATGAAGCCAGAGACAGAATGTGGGTCAAAAGGGACACCTAACATTTCCAAGGCTCTCTTTGGGAATAGACTTCCCAGTTTTGTTGGTTGGTATGGTTCAAAATCTGTGGGAGCTCCCACAAAGCATGCATTGACCTGCTATGTTGTAGTCCCAGGGAATTACAGGTTCCCTAGAGCATCCTGAAAATTATTAACAGCATGCAATCCTGATCAGTGTGAATGTGCCTTTAGATTGTTAGCCAAATCTTTGCATAATACCAATCATTCTACCTATAAAAGCACAAATATGTTATTGTTCTCAATAGGCAATTTAATGCAGCTTTGGGGAGGCAAAAAGAGAAAAGAAGATTACAAGCTGGCTGATCTTGCTTTTATTTCTCTTAAATCTATCCACACTTCTCAGGGGTTGTACTTGTTTAAAGATTGTATGCAACTGTGCAGTCTGTGTGATTTGGAAAGCAAATCAAACTAAATATGAAGTTTTCAGCATGTGTTGTTTTTAAAAGATTTCATACATTTATTTCAAATATACATTTCTTCCCGAGTCGTGCTAAACCTATAATCTTTTTCTTGTTACATTTCTTTTTTTGGGAAGGAGGCCGAGAGGTTGACTTAGTTTTGGAGTGGAAGGTTCCTATTAACATCTACCTCCTTCTTGTGTGGCATTATTCACAGCAAAGTTATTAAGGCTAATTATTTTCAGGATTCTATCAAAGGGGAATATTTGAGCTAACAAAAAAAGAAGAATTTATTGGGAAGAAAAATGGCCTGTTTAAATAAGAAAGGGATCATTATCATGAGTATCTTACCTCCCCCTCCCAGTTATTAGCTTGTGAAAGAAGGAGGGGCCAGGAGACCCCATGGGAGTCTATGAGAGAAGGTTCTAGGGGTCTGTGCTCCCTGACAAACTTGGTGCCCCAAGAAGAGACAGTGCTTTTCCTCCTCATTTGTCTGCAGCCCATCTACATTGCTCATTGACCTTAGAGCTAGTGTCAGGCTGCTATCCCTTCTTCAGTAAAATTCACTGACCTTTGGTATGTAACAGAGGGAGTATTTGTTGGGAGCTGGGTATATCAGTCAGGAAAGGCTAACTGCTGTAATAAGTAGCCCATGGCTTCATCACGCGCAGTCCACTGAAGGTTTCTAGATGGAGACCGAGGAGCATCCTGTCCACCAGGGGCGTAGATTCCTTCTATCCAAAGGCTATGTGGTTTTCTTGGACTTTGGAGTTCTTCACTGGCTTCAGCCCATGGATGGAGCAAGAGCAAGAATGTGGAGAATTGTGCACACGATTGATGGGTCTGGTTTTGAGGTGATAAACATCACTGATTGGCCAGAGCTCAGTCAAAGGAGCACTCATAACTACAGGAGAGTCTGGGAAAGGCAGCTGTTGTGGGCTAAATTGTGACCCTACACCCAAGTTCATACGTGGAAGTCCTAATTCACTGCACCTCAGAGTATAACCATGTTTGGAGATGGTGCCTTTAAAGTGGTGACTTAAAATGAGGCTGTCCAGGTGGGCCCTAATCCAGTGTGGCTGGTTCTTATAAGAAGAGGAAATTAGACACACAGAGAGACACCAAGGGTATATGTATGCAGAGAGACAGTGATGGAAGGAGGCAGCACAAAGGCAGCTGTTTGCAAGACAAGGAGAGAGGCCACAGAAGAAATCAACCCCACTGACACCTTGATCTTGTACTTGTAGCCTCAAGAACTGAGAGAATACATTTCTTTTGTTTAAACCACCCGCAGCCTGAGCACACTAATATATATCAGCTTGACTGAGGGCCCCTGAAAGAAAAGTGCATGTGTTTGGGGGGCATCGAGCCCATCTCAGCCAGCATGAGCACTGGGCTGTGAGCTCCACCCCAGCAGTCAGCTTGCTGGTTGCTCTTGGTCAGTCCCTCCCTTCAGAACTCAGAGTCCTCATCTACATATTGATGAAGAGACTTAGCTCATCTCTGACTTAGCTGGTCTCCCTGTGGCTTTGTTATTGACTGTGTGTGCAGATCCTCAGCCTGACATCTGGGTCAGGTATGAGTTCACCAGAGCATCTGAGGCTGCTGGCCTTGGTGGTTACAGGGGGACATCGTGGCAGCACGCTGAAGGGCCCGAGTTTAAGGTTCAGCAACCTGGATTCATATCCTGGCTTCCCCATTCCCGGTGTGACTTTGGATGAACTAGTGCCTCAACTCCCTCATCTTTAAAAAGGGGTTAATAAAATAAGACTTATTGAATTGCAGGATTAAAGAAAATGATGACAAAAAGCACTTCCCAGGACATGGTACAGAATGAAGGCTCAAAAGGATTTTGTTTTTCCCTCTCTATTTCCCTTCCTTCCTTTTTCTTTTCTGTTCATTTTCTTTTTATTTATTCTCAATTCAAGTCTTTGAATGTGAAGATGGTGAGATCATTAGTTTTTTAGGCATTTTCACGTGTACGATCTCATTTGATGCTCACAGTATTTGATAAGAGCAAAGCAAAAGAGGTGATCCCTTGTTTTACAAACATGGAACAGTAAGATAGGGAGGCTGTGGGAGCCACTGGGTGTTCCAGAAAGAAATGGAAATCAGATTAGCACTCAAGTCTTCTCTTGACCCAGTACTTTGCTGTTATATATAAGCTCGGCTGTTGTAAGGATTTCTGGACTTAGGATGAGAAGACTTGTTTCAGAAAAGGAGAGCTTGAGTAATCAGGACATCCTGTCACTGTCCATAAAGTTCCCTCAATGGGCACAAAATCAATGGAAGCTCTTCCAGAGGGGGCCACCATGACATGCCATGGCACTCAGGCCAGTCCACGCCTCCCAGAGGTGTCTGTTGTGTATGTGTTTTTTTTTTTTTTATTTCCCAAGGTCCAATCAGTGCATCTTTCTGATACATTGTGCAGAAACAGAAGTTTACATCCAGGAGTAGAAAGAAAAGCAGGCTCTGTAGATAGCTTCCAAATGGCTCCAAATCTACTTGATGTTGACCTAGTTTAAGACCACACTTTCCTTTTCACTGGACTCCACAT
Organism: Odocoileus virginianus; assembly: GCF_023699985.2. Taxonomy (NCBI): domain Eukaryota; kingdom Metazoa; phylum Chordata; class Mammalia; order Artiodactyla; family Cervidae; genus Odocoileus; species Odocoileus virginianus. The sequence continues at coordinate 65,472,667 of NC_069680.1, forward strand.
CACCTCTACTTCCTCCACTCTTCCGGGAGGCAGGGACATAGCCTTACACTCATGTTTGCATTTGGGTGTGCAGCATTCGGCAGCTCCCATTTTCAAACCACCAGGGTCTGCTTTTGTAAACTGCAGAAGAGGAGACAAGGGTCACAAATTCCCAATCACATGTGGAGGAAGAAGGGCCCAGGCCGGAGAGGCTGAGTAGGACAGTGATGAACTTGATATTGTCCTGGTCCATGTGCTTCAACTTCAAGGTCAGGCTGCTGTCCTCTTACAAGCCCTTACTCATGATGACTGGAAGCTGTTTTAAGAGGAAAAGTATATTTCTCTTCTCTTTTATTGAAAGCAAGCTCCCAGTAGGGTGAAATGCTGAGATGCACCAAAGGCAGCTGGAGATCTTCAAGTTGTAGGAAAATGACATTGTATCCAGGCTTCTTGTTCTCTCCTGTAGGGCGGGTTATTTGTCTTTGTCATGGCTAATGGCAATTTATGCTGTCTGTGACTGTTGGGAAGGGAAAATACTCCTATTTTAAAAAATGCACCGAGACAGAAGTCTTCTCAGTTGTGGACATGATCATGCTAAAAGGAAGGAAGTTGAGTTTCCACGGTCATGGTTTCTCCTTCTTTGCTAGGATATCACCATTTGTTATGATCCTATCATCTGAGTTTCAAAGAGTGTTTTTGAAAGGGTTTGGAGACCTGCCTCTTGAGAAATCTGTATGCAGGTCAGGAAGCAACAGTTAGAACTGCACATGGAACATGTGTATTGTCACCCTGCTTATTTAGCTTATATGCAGAGTACATCATGAGAAATGCTGGGCTGGATGAAGCACAAGCTGGAATCAAGATTTCTGGGAGAAATATCAATAACCTCAGATATGCAGATGACACCACCCTTATGGCAGAAAGTGAAGAAGAACTTAAGAGCCTCTTGATGAAAGTGAAGGAGGAGAGTGAAAAAGTTGGCTTAAAGCTCAATATTTAGAAAACTAAGATCATGGCATCCAGTCCTATCACTTCATGGCAAATAGATGGGGAAACACTGGAAACAGTGGCAAACTTTATTTTTCTGGGCTCCAAAAATCACTGCAGCTGGTGATTGCAGCCATGAAATTAAAAGACGCTTACTCCTTGGAAGGAACATTATGACCAACCTAGACAGCATATTAAAAAACAGAGACATTACTTTGCCAACAAAGGTTCATTTAGTCAAAGCTATGGTTTTTCCAGTAGTCATGTAAGGATGTGAGAGTTGGACTGTGAAGAAAGCAGAGCACAGAAGAATTGATGCTTTTGAACTGTGGTGTTGGAGCAGACTCTTGAGAGTCCCTTGGACCACAAGGAGATCCAACCAGTCCATCCTAAAGGAGATCAGTCCTGAGTGTTCTTTGGAAGGACTGATGTTGAAGCTTAAACTCCAATACTTTGGCCACCTGATGAGAAGAACTGACTCATTTGAAAAGACCCTGATGCTGGAAAGATTGAAGGGCTTGAGGAGAAGGGGACGACAGGGAATGAGATGGTTGGATGGCATCACTGACTCAATGGACATGAGTTTGAGTAAACTCTGGGATTTGGTGATGGACAGGGAGGCCTGGCATGCTGTGGTCCATGTGGTCGCAAAGAGTCGGACACGACTGAGCAACTGAACTGAAGTGAACTGAACTGGAGTGATGAGGGCAAAAGAAACTGGTCAAGTCCATCAGCTTTTCAGGAAATAGGATACTTTTTAGCTTTTCCAAGCAGGGATGGCATGTCACCTAGAGGTTTAGATGGAAAGAGACATAGATAAAGTCTCAAGATTGGAAGTACTTTCAGGCCAGATATGAAAAGTAAATCTCCCAAACCAAAGATTGGTGTTATCAAGCTATAAAATAAAATGTCTTAGCTTATTTCTCAGGACATAATCTCTAGTTTTCTTGGCCCAGGTACATGAACTTGTACTCTTACCTCTGCCTCCACTCTAATCATAGGAGTGGGGCACCAGAAATTCCTGCCTCTTAAGAATCTTATTGGGGCTGTTCATTTATTAGGAGGAAGCCGGCTCTGGGTGATGAAGACATTTGTCACGGATGTGAGAGAGTTAGTACATAGAAGTAGCTCATCCCTGTGGAGAACTTGACTCATTTTTTCAGTTCTTTCTCTCACTCATCCATCCATCCATCCATCCATCCATCCCTATATCCATATCTCTATTTATCCTCTCTTCCTCCCTCCAGTCAGCCAGCCTGACCTCCTCCATGTTATATTTACTAAGTGTATAATAAAAGCAGCTGAAATAGAGTCTGAACCTTCACAGGGGGTACTTTCTAGGGAAAGTGAACTTGAGGTTTTTTTCCTCTTACCCTATACTATATATATTGACCTCTTCTGCAGTGCTTAGGTTCCTACACATTTTTCCTCTTCTGAGTGACTGATAAAGAATATGGATGTTGTGGATTGAATAATTTAAGTAGTTTGATCTATATACCTTATACTTTTATTCCCTCTTTTTTAATTACACTCTATCAGGGTCAGATGGACGAAATTCCTTGAGTGAGGCTAGTTTCTTATTTTAGATTTGGCTCTGGGATGAAGAATGTGAGAGATAGAGTTGTATTAGTAGCATTGAAACATACACCTTTCCATATGTAAAATAGATGACCAGTGTGAGTTTGATGCATGAAGCAGGGCACCCAAAACCAGGTGGAACAACTTAGAGGGAGAGGGTGGGGAGGGAGGTCAGATGGAGGTTCAGGATTGGGGGGACATGTATATACTTATGGCTGATTCATGTTGATGTACGGTAAAAACCATCACAATATTATAATTATCCTCCAATTAAAATTAAAATAAATAAACTAATTAAAAAAATAATCACATGCACTTCTGGATGGATAGGCATGATGCCCGTCTCCTGCCTTTCCCTGGGCTGCCCATGTGGACTCAGAAGGGAAAGAACACAACCCAGCCCAGAAAAGTGGATCTCTTCAGGTGTATAGGAGTCTTTGTGTGAAGAGCCGTGGTGTCTTTCAACAGTCTACCATGAGTTGGGGCAGTTTGGAAGAAGGTTTGAGGCTCAATTAGATGAGCACCATAGGAGCAACATTTCATTAGAAAGAAGTCTTGTTGTCTGAGGACTGTGGGAAGGATTTAAGAAAATAAACAAAGCAAATAAAAAATATTTTCTCCAAGGATATCAGAATACCCAGAGACCAGGCTATGACTCAAATCTAGACTCATCTGGTAATAATGGAGGTGGTTCCCTGAAAAAATGCTATGGATTAGTCATCTTGTTTCAGTTTTTTTAATAGTGGACTAAGGAAACAGACCTGTCTTCATCCTGCTGATCTCTTAGATTGGTCCTGACCTGGCAGGACTTTTGTGAACTTCTTTGGACAGAACTTTCTGTTTGGGGCACCTGTGGTTATTTGAGGCCAGCCGTGAGTTGTTGTGGGTCTTCCCTGGTAGCCCAGACAGTAAATTATCTGCCTGCAATGTAGAAGACTGGATTCAGTCCTTGAGTTGGGAAGATTCCTTGGAGAAGGGAATGGCTACCTGCTCCAGTATTCTTGCCTAGAGAATTCCATGGACAGAGGAGCCTGGGAGGCTATAGTCCTCGGGATCACAAAGAATCAGAAGAGTGACTAACATTTTCATGAGTTTTTGCATTGTGATTTCTGACCTCATTCCCCATTCTTTTTCAGTATGATTTTCAGTTAACCAAGCTCCATATACATCACAGGTTTTTCATTTTCTTCTTCCTCTTCCTTTTTTCTACCAAATTAGATATTATTATTGCTGACCCAGTGTCTTCACTCACTCATTCTCCTTCTAGGGAATATGATTCCTTATCTCACCCTCTGATTAATTCATTTTATCCTCCATGGCCCTGTTCAGACCCTGTTCTTTATGAAACACTCTCATGGAGTTGGAGCCTCAGTAATTCTCATACCCCAGACCTTGCCTTTAACATTCTTTGTAGTATATTTTCTAATATTTTCATGTGTCTACCTTTTTAACTGGGAGGGTGGGAAGTTCATCTAATATATGTTATGTTGTACTTCATGGGGCCAAACATAGTGAAGTCAAATTTGCTCAGTTGTATCTGACTCTTTGTGACCCCATGGACTATAGCCTGCCAGGCACCTCTGTCGATGGAATTCTCTAGGCAAGAATACTGAAGTGGGTAGCCATTCCTTTCTCCAAGGGATCTTCCCTTCTCCAAGGGATCTTCCCTTCTCCAAGGGATCTTCCCTTCTCCAGGTTATCTTCCCAACCCAGGGATCAAACTCAGGTCTCTGGCATTGCAGGTGTATTTTTTACCAGCTGAACCACCAGGAAAGCCCCAGAATACTGAAGTGGGTAGCCTATCCCCTCTTCAGCAGATCTTTCCTACCCAGGAATTGAACTGGGGTCTCCTGCATTGCAGGCAGATTCTTTACCAGCTGAGCTACCAAGGAAGTCCTGAGGCCAAGCATAGGGATGGTCCTAAACTATCCTTGGTATTTATCACCTGCTACTGCATTGAGCTACATTGCGCTGCTCTCTTTCTTCCTCATGGTCAGTCACCAGGGGAGACACAGTATGCACCAGCACTCTCCTATCAAGTGGTGCTCTGAATATATGTTTATGAGACAGTGGCCAGCCTTGGGCCAGAGGGAAATTCTGCAATTTATTTGGATGCTTGCTAGAGGTCACACTACAAGGCCACTGTCCACATATCAGCTTTGTCTCAGGAGCTGACTCATATTTTTCATATAAATCATAGTGAGTTGCCCATTATAAACACCTTGTAAAACTCAAAAGACTTTATGGCTGTTATTAGCTACTGCATTGTGATTTACTAGCTAATTCAGGCCAATGTGTGGATGAGTGTACCTAGGGCATCGTTTGTCCCATCTACATAAGTTAGAGAGCGGAATAGGCTGTGCACTCAGAAGAAAATGCCTCTCTAAAAGCTTATGGTTAGTCAGAGTAGGCTTATGGCTATTTTTATTAAAATTTTTATTGAACTATAGTGAATTTATAATATTATGCTAGTTTCAGGTGTGTAGCTTAGTGACTCAGTACTTTCACAGATTATACTGTTAAAAGTTATTATAAGATAATGACTATAATTCCCTGTACTCTACAGTATATCCTTCTTGCTTATCTATTTTATACATAGTACTTTGTATCTCTTAATCCCATATCCCCAACTTGTTCCAACCCCCTGCCTACTCCCCTCTGGTAACCACTAGTTGATTTTCTTTATCTGCGAGTCTGTTTGTTTTGCCGTATACATTCATTTGCATTATTTTTTAGATTCCACATATAAGTGGTTTCATATGGTGTTTGTCTTTCTCTGACTTATTTCACTAAGCATAATATTTTCTAGGTTCATCCACATCATTGCAAATGGCAGAAGTTCATTCTTTTTATGGCTGAGTAATATTGTACTGTATACATATATTCATCACATCTTGAGCCGTCTATCTGTTGATAGACATTTGTGCTAATTTGCTTCAATTGTGTCCGACTCTTTGTGACCCCACGGACTATAGCCTGCCAGGCTCCTCTGTTCATGGAATTCTCCAGGCAAGCATACTGGAGTGAGTTGCCATTCCCTTCTCCAGGGGTTCTTCCTGACCCAGGGATCGAACCTGCATCTCTTATATCTCCTGAATTGGCAGGCAGGTTCTTTACCACTAGCACCACATGATAGACATTTGGGGTGCTTTTATATCTTGGCTATTGCAAATAGTGACATTATAAACATTGGGGTATATATGTCTTTTTGAATTAGTTTTTTCATTTTTTCTAGATATATGTGGGATTGCTGGATTGTGTGTTAGTTCTAGTTTTAGTTTTTGGAGGAACCTCCATACTGTTCTTCATAGTGGCTGCACCAGTTTACGTTCTCACACAGTGTAGGAAGGTTCCTTTTTCTCCATACCCTCTCCAACATTTGTTATTTGTAGACTTTTTTATGACAACCATTCTGACAGGTGTGAGGTAACATCTCATTGTGGTTTTGATTTGCATTCTCTAATAATTAGGGACATTGAACATCTTTATATGTGCTTATTAGCCATCTGTATGTTGTCTTTGGAAGTATGCTTATAAGTGAGCAGATTAACCATCATCCCTCTCAAGACGGGCTGTGTCTTCATGATACTTCCACCCAAGAACCCTTGGGAAGCAGGGCTGCCGCAGGCAGCTTACTTTCAGTGACTCCACTGGAGACTTCCTTATTGAGGGCAGATAAGAAAATAAAATTGAGAGGGAAATATCTGGAATGGCCCTGGTGACACCTTTATGTTTCCCAGTATGTTCAACATCAAATTTTTTATCAGCCTCCAGTTAGTAGTATTCACATTTAACACTTATCAACTTTTTATTTTATTTTATTTTATTTTCAACTTTTTAAATAAAAGTATCACTGTTAGATTGCCTATAATGTGTTTGTTTATATAAAATCTGATACAGCCAGGAATTGTGTATAGAATTTTATATGTTATGTGTGTGTGTATGTATATATTTTTTAATGTGTTATGTTTTCTTTTTAACCCTACTAATTGCCTAAGATGGGATCAAAAAAAATCCATTTATATAAGTAGATTTAAGAATAGGGACTAAACCGGTTACAGCTTAAATATTGGGTTTGTGTATTATTTGTAGAGGAGAAAAATCATCTACCAAAACAGTGATACATGACTATGAGACATGGATGTATAAACATAATTGCATATAAGACAGGCATGATTATTATTCACATGTATTTATATTGATAGTTATAAATGCATTATATGCATGTTATCTAATATAGATATTAAATACAATTATTGTGTAGATTTCTGCTTTGTTTAGCTCACATTTAATGAACGTATCTTCTCTTATTTAAATATTTCAGTGATGTCATGCCATAGAACCCAATAGCATGGAAATGAGGTAACTCTTTGTACTTACAAATCTTAGTCCTTCAGCCTCCATGTATAAACTTGACCTAGCATGGGTTTCTCTTGTACCCCTTCCTCAGCCTGGGTCTCCGTGCCTATTACTTTGGGGAAAGTTGTTCAAAATGAGGAGGTTTGTCTCCTAAATGGTTGCATCAGTCTCTGGTCTCATTCATAAAAGCCCCAGACAAAGGGTTATTTATTTCAGTTATAGTTAGTGCCTTTGCTCATGGATTTCTGACATGATGAGCCACAGCTCGGCAGCCTTTGCACAAGTGACTCAAAGAAAATCTGTGTAGCATTTTCCATTAGTTGTTCATTGCTCACTGAAAATTGATTTCGCAAACATGTATGCAGTAGTTACAGGGAACAAAGCTAAAAGAGATCAAATGTATTAGAAGTCAGAGAAATGTGTGATAATAGAAGAATAAAGTACAATGTATTAGACTGGAACAATTAAAAAACCAGGCAATGGTAAATGTTGGTGGGATGCAAGGTTCTAGGACCCCTCATGAACTACTGGTAGGAGTACAGGCTGGCCCTGTTGAGTTTAATTAATATATTCATACACTTTGACCCAGCAATTCCATTCTAAGGTATATATTCCAATAAAATTCTTCTGTAGGATCATAAGAAGTGTGTGTGAGGATTTTCATTACAGTATTGTTTGTGTTGGTGCAGTGAGGGCAACTTTGGGTTGAAGGGAATGCTGGGAGATTGTGGGGATGCCTGCCTTGGAGAACATGCGACCATTAGAGGCAAGGATTCACTGGATGCCTAGCAACATGGGCTAGATTGCGTTAACTATGTTTTCTTATTTTCCGTATTCTTAACACCATGGTGGCTGGGACCTAACTGACGCGGAAAAGACTCCCCCTCCCAGGGCTAACTGGTTTGTAGAGATGGCAAATGACTCACGGGATGCCTACCCAATCCAGAGCCCATACTCTGACCCACCTCCTCTATTTTGCTTTCACCCCTGTCCTCATCTTCCCAGAGCCAGGTACCAGTCAACTCAGGACAGCCCACTGAGATCACTCCAACTAGCCATTCCTAAGCCTGCTCAGCTTGCCTTACCCACTGCTGCCACCTAGTCGCTTCAGTCGTGTCTGACTCTGTGTGATGCTATGGACTGCAGTCCACCAGGCTCCTCTGTCCTCGGGATCCTCTAGGCAAGAGTACCGGAGTGGGTTGCCATGCTCTCCTCCAGGCGATCTTCCCGCAGGGATCAAATGTGGGTTTCCTTCATTGCAGGCAGATTCTTTACCACGGAGCCACCAGGGAAGCCCTACCTTCCCCACTGCTTCCTGTGAAAAACACAGTGAAGTCTCTGGCCCATACCTGCCCCTCGCTCCGTCTTCCTCCTGACCAGCCTTGGTGTCTCCCCACGCGACCCTGCGTGGTGTGACAGTTGCCCTTCTCTTGGGAACTGTGAGTAATGAACTGTTTTCTCTGTGACAGTCACCTCCTGATTGACCTCACAATGCCTGAATAATCACTAAAAACTAGAGTTTAAAACGTTGATGTTTAAGAAATAGTGCCTAATTTTTTAACTAGGAAACAAAATAAAATATATACACAGCACTACTTAAATATTTTAAAGCATATGGAAACAAAATCACAAACATACTTTGCAAGGACTCGTTTTAACATTAGAGTGGATATGTATGATGGGAAAGAGAATTAAAATGGGATATGTAAGAGTTAAAAAGAATACATAAAAGAAAAGCCTTGAAGTTAGGGAGGATGGATTAAATACCTTCTCTGATGTCTGTGAGCTTACAGTTGGGTCCATAAACAGGGAAAGTTTCCAGTAACACTAGACAGTATAGTCCATGGGTACCAGGCCTCCTCTGAACAGTCCATGCTAGAGGAATCTGGAGGTAGACAAGAGCTAGCTGAAAACTTAGTACTTGGGAAGACACTTGTCCCCTCAGGTCCGTTACTGCGGCATGTTTCCAAGTCTGTTCCAGGGAGGACAGTGTGTTTGAGATGCTGCACCTAAGAAGTTCCTATAATTACATAAGGTGGGAAGTGCTGGATCCCCTGCACCCTTTGCTGCTCTCTGACTTATGTTGGAATATCATCAAGGGCTTTAAGGAGTGCTGTAGGGAAGCATTTGGGTGATCCTTGCTTAACACTGTGTCTCCCAAATTTATTTGGCCATGAAATGCTACCCAGTGACACTATTTATCTGGATACTGTGAGAAAGACAAGGTTCAAAGGTGAACCACTGAGAACTCATGGTTGAAGACTTTTTGTCTAGCAGAAGTCTTGGTGCATGGCAATATCCTAAACAAAGTTTATGAACCAAGGAAGAGATGTTTGTATTATTTAGAAAAATGGCTAGGAACTGGGAAAGATTGATGCAAGAGGAGACCTTGACCATGATACCACTTTTTTCTTAGCATCCGGGGGGCTCGATGAGAAACTGTTTTTTAAGTCAGAAAGATGTCAGTTCAAGTCATAACTTTTAATCATTATGACTTTCAGCTAGCCTAGTAAACTCAGTTTGGTTTTCTTATCTGCAGAATGCATGTTACAACACTTAACTTCACAGGAGTATAGTGAAATGATGGTTAGAAATACTGTATGTAATGTATCTGGCACATAGTAGTGGCTTGATAAAAGTTAGCTATTGTTAGCCAAGCTATGGAAATACACACACTCACACACACGCAGAATATTACTGATCCATAAAAAAGAATGAAATATTGACATTCACAGCAACATTGATAGACCTAGAGAATATCATATGAAGTGAATTAAGTCAGATAAAGACAAATATTATATGATATAACTTATATGTGAAATCTAAAAAGTAATGCAAATAAACTTATTGGCAAAACAGAAATAGACTCAAAGATACAGAAAATAGGCTTGTGGTTATCAAAAGGGAACAGCCATGAGGAGCGATCCTATAAATTAGGAATGCAGGAAGAGCAGATCAGTTCAGTTCAGTCTCTCTGTCATGTCCAACTCTTTGCAACCCCATGGACCACATTATGCCAGGCCTCCTTGTCCATCACCAACTCTTGGAGTTTACTTAAACTCATATCCATTGCGTCAGTGATGGCATCCAGCCATCTCATCCTCTGTCGTCCCCTTCTCCTCCCACCTGCAATCTTTCCCAGCATCAAGGTCTTATCAAATGAGTCAGTTCTTCACATCAGGTGGCCAAAGAATTGGAGTTTCAGCCTCAGCATCAGTCCTTCCAATGAATATTCAGGACTGATTTCTTTTAGGATGAACTGGTTGGATCTCCTTGCAGTCCAAGGGACTCTCAAGAGTCTTCTCCAACACCACAGTTCAAAAGCATCAATTCTTTTGCGCTCAGCTTTCTTTATAGTTCAACTCTCACATCCATACATGACTTCTGGAAAAACCATGACTTTGACTAGACAGACCTTTGTTGGCAAAGTAATGTCTCTGCTTTTTAATAAGCTGTCTAGGTTGGTCATAACTTTTCTTCCAAGGAGTAAGTGTCTTTTAATTTCATGGCTGCAGTCACCATCTGCAGTGATTTTGGAGCCCAGAAAAATTAATTCTGTCACTGTTTCCACTGTTTCCCCATCTATTTGCCATGAAGTGATGGGACCAGATGCCATGATCTTAGTTTTCTAAATGTTGAGCTTTAAGCCAACTTTTTCACTCTCCTCCTTTACTTTCATCAAGAGGCTCTTTAGTTCTTCACTTTCTGCCATAAGGGTGGTGTCATCTGCATATCTGAGGTTATTGATATTTCTCCCAGCAATCTTAATTCCAGTTTGTGCTTCATCCAGCCCAGCGTTTCTCATGATGTACTCTGCATATAAGTTAAATAAGCAGGGTGACAATATACAGCCTTGACGTACTCCTTTCCCTATTTGGAACCAGTCTGTTGTTCCATGTCCAGTTCTTTTTTTTTTTTTCACTTATTTTTATTAGTTGGAGGCTAATTACTTTACAATATTGTAGTGGTTTTTGCCATACATTGACATGAATCAGCCATGGATTTACATGTGTTCCCCATCCCGATCCCTCCTCCCGCCTTCCTCCTTATCCCATCCCTCTGGGTCTTCCCAGTGCACCAGCGCTAAGCACTTGTCTCATGCATCCAGCCTTGGCTGGTGATCTGTTTCACCCTTGATAGTATACTTGTTTCAATGCTATTCTCTCAGAGCATCACACCCTCGCCTTCTCCCACAGAGTCCAAAAGTCTGTTCTGTACATCTGTGTCTCTTTTTCTGTTTTGCATATAGGGTTATCATTACCATCTTTTTAAATTCCATATATACGTGTTAGTATACTGTATTGGTGTTTATCTTTCTGGCTTACCCATGTCCAGTTCTAACTCTTGCATCTTGACTTACATAAAGATTTCTCAGGAGGCAGGTCAGGTGGTCTGGTATTCCTATCTCGTGAAGAATTTTCCATGGTTTGTTATGATCCACACAGTCAAAGGCTTTGGCATAGTCAATAAAACAGAAGTAGATGTTTTTCTGGAACTCTCTTGCTTTTTTGAGACTGACCCAAACTTGCCCATGGGTGTCTAGGAGTCTCTGGTGGAGACACAATATTGTAAACTAACTATACTTCAATAAATTTTTAAAAATACATATGTAAAAAAATCAGCTATTGTTAGCATTATTGTCAGAATTATTCTTTCTTAAATGTTTTATGAAGACTAAGAGCAAACATATTCACTACTAAGTAAGTGAGCATAGAGGAGGCTTATTCAAGGTCATATAGCTCATAGCTGTTAACCGAGCTGGAACTGGAATCTGCTCCTCCTAAGTCCTGGTTCAATGTAATTTTCATTATGCTGGACCAAGGATCCTTTTGCCTGTTTCATGATTAAAGAAAATTGGTAAAGCTCTTTTGGTGTGCTAAATGGACCACTTCACTGTGGCATTGGGGAGACATGTAATGTGATTCAGAGGCCGCAAGGTGCCACCAGGATTATTGTGTCAATTGTGTTCTGCATCCTTGTTAATAACTTAGGAAAGGTTATAAAGTATATGCTAATTAAATCTGTATATTGCCCTAAATGGGAGAGGTATTACAAGACCCACCAATGACAGAGACGTGACATAAAGGGACCTGGAGCTGTCAGGCATATGGACAGGAAATCACTAGATGAGATTCAGCTGCAGTAAATGCATCCTAATACATCTGGGGACAAATAATCTGAAACACAGATATTCAATGGGAGGAAGATATTTGGAAAGCAGTAAATGCTGAAGGGGACCTGGGGGATAGTGGACAGCAAATTAGATATGGGTTTTCATTGTGTTAGGCCAACAGAAATTGGTAATGCAATCTTGCACTGTATTTTCTACAGTCCCCTGGAGCAACTGGGAGGAGAAAGCCTCTTTCTCTAGCCAAGAACAAGTCTGCTCGCCCCACGCATGCACGCCTGAAAAATAGCCTTGCTGAGGTGAAGGCGGAGGCAGGGGCCTCTTTCCTGCCCCGAGACTCTTACCCCACAGAGGTGGTGGCATTTTCCTTTCTCTTAGCTTCACCCCCACCCTGGGTCCTCAGAGACCAGCTCTCTGTCCTGTCATCTACCTTGTTGGTGTGCTTTCTGGGGATAGCCAAGGGAGGACAGCCCTGCAGGGGAAGTCCCTCTGGTCTGCAGGTGAGACTGGCCCTCAGGCACTCATTTGTGTGTGACTCAAACATCTGCCATGGTCCTTAGTGATCCTGGCTTTCTCTCCTACCCTGACAAGATTGCACCAGGAAACAGCCTGTCTGCAGACAGAGGAATGTTTGAAGAAATACAAGCCATTGCCCCAGCCCCTGTCCCCACTCATGGGAGTCAATCACTGGTTTTGTCCATCCCTTACCTCCTCCTTCTCCACTCTGCCCAGCCCCCATTTTTTAGTCTTCTCAAATACTACGCTTGACCTGTATTAAGCTGAACATCCCTACTGGGGGCCAATAAGCATTTATTTTGGTTTTCTTCTAGCCTCCCAGCCCAGCTCCATTTTCTCAAGAAAGCCCAGTCCTGCCTGAGTTTAGAGCCCTTCATTGCTGGTGGGGCCTGCTCAGTGAGGTAAATTTAACCAGCACGTCTTTTCAAAGCTTTGTAAAATCGTTCTGCTCTTGCCAACACACACTCTCTACCTTTCCCTCTCTGGGAGATCCTCACCTTCCAGAAAATCTTTCAGGGGCTATAGGCAGTTGTGCTCATGGGGCTGGTATAAAGCAGTAAAAGTCTGAAGCTTATTTGCAAGGCTGGGAAGCTTTTTACTGCTTGTTTCTTCCAACACCCTGGCTTCCTCCACTCAGGATGTGCTTCATCTTACTCATCATCTGGGTTTGCATCAGGGTCATTTAGCTTTGGCTTGCCATTGTCACTCAACACTCATAAATAAGTGCCCAAGTTTAAAGCTACCCCCTAAATATTTTTAAGCATTCCATTCCATAAATGTTTACTAAATGCCTTCTCTGTGCCTACCACTCTGCTAGATACTTGTGTGTGGGGTGAGGGGTAGGGTTCTACTCTCATGGAGGGTCTTGAATTTAAAAGGCATTGCTGTGGAGGAACTTGAACTTTTAGTCCTAGGGGTCATGGATATAAATGGATGACAACTGCCAGCACAGAGATTTATGAGTGATGCTCCCAGCCAAAGGAAGTCAGGCCTACTTTGGAACTATAGACCGCTGTGTACAGGGCATCTTAGTATATTTAGCAAATGAGATTGCAAACTGTAGAAAGAAAGGCTGAGTGGGCGGAGAGGAAGAACATTCTCTGGCCAGAAACTTGCTGAACTCTGAGGGCCGGGGACCAGAGGCTTTGCAGAGGTGGGGAGGGATGTTCTTTGGCTTGTTCTGGACACATAAATCACCACCAAGAAGATATACTAAAGGCCAATTATATGGAGTGTTTTCTTGGAAAATCATCTCCCAGGCCTTGTAAATCATCCCCAGCTTTGGCGGGCGTTCAGATCTGCCTGGGGGGTGGGTGGTGTGCCAGTGCTCCCCAGTGTCAGGTAGAGGAATTACATAGGGTGCTCATATGATCCCTAGACCCTGGTGTGTGCTTTCTCGTTATCTTCATCCAAGGGAGCAGGGTGGAGCACAACTATATGCTGTGCCTTAAGGGTGTTAGAACTGGGGCTCACAACTGGGATTTTCCACTTACTGCTCTGTGACCTTCAAACCCTCTACAAAGTAGAATGAGGACTGGATTATCTCTGTGGTTCCTGGAGGCCCTGACACTGATTTTATGTTCTCCTGACTTTTGTAACTTCCGTATAGGATAAGCATTTCCATGTCTCACCTCATCCTAGTGATTGTCCCAAGGGAGGTACAAATTCTTACCTATCATGAAAAGTCAGTCTTAGAGGATTATTTTAAGGGGATGAATAAGGACTCTCAAAACCTGATCATCAAAACAACTGTAGAACAAGGTGGAGATTTTAGCCTGGAAGAGAAAGAACTTAGGACGATACCAGAGGGACTGGATTCAGTATCTGAAGGGCTTCAAGGGGTAGAGGGCATCAGTGTCTGCTGACCCTCTTCAGAAGCAAGAAGTAAGGACCAGCAAGCACAAGATACATGTAGTGAAGTGAAAGTCGCTCAGTCGTGTCCGACTCTTTGTGACCCCATTGACTATACAGTCCATGAAATTCTGCAGGCCAGAATACTGGAGTGGGTAGGCTTTCCCTTCTCCAGGGGATCTTCCCAACCCAAAGATTGAACCCAGGTCTCCCACATTGCAGGCAGACTCTTTACCAGCTGAGCCAAAAGGGAAGTCCAGAAGATACCCAATGTTTGATTTACCCAGTGTTTGAGAGTAAAGAAAGAACTCCTGAACCACGTAAGTTGTCCAATAGTAGCGTTGAAGTCTGGTGGGGAAGGGACTGATTCATCATTGCTGTGATCTAGCAAAGGCTGGGCAACAGGGTGACAGCAGAGAGGAGAGGACACTGTGTTTCTGCTCCTTCCGTGGCTCCTTCCTTCTGTCTTTCTCTCTGGGATAGGATATGGCTGGATGACCAAAGGGAGAAGTTCCTTCCCCAAAGTACTGTCTTCTTCCCTGCAAAGCTTTGTTCCCTTGATCCATTTCTCTCTTGGAGGGTTCTATTAAAATGTGTCTTCTCTTTGGAGCTATTATATCTTGGAGGGTGGGGACGTAATTGGTTTCCAGCAAGCAGGAAGGCCCTAGGGGATGGAATGTGAATTAAGAAGGAACAATTTCTGAAAGAGAAACCAGGCAGGAGGGAGGGCAAGTCCTCAAGAGGGAAGACTGGTGGGCACCAAATTTATTTCCTAAGTATTTATTTTGTTAACAGCCAATTAATTCCTTATGGGTCTGTCTTTGGAAGACACTTTGGAAGACAGTTTACATCATTCTTTTTTGGAATATATTGGTCTTTCCAGCCTGTACCAACTCAGGGGGCAATGAGTTTACAAGGTCAATAAAATAATTCTTCTGTCATCTTAAAATTCACTCAAGCTTCAAGATTCTCCTTAATCAGTTAGTTAAGTCACACAGTCATGTCTGACTCTTTGCGACCCCGTGGACTGTAGCCCACTAGGTTCCTCTGTCCATGGGATTCTCCAGGCAAGAATACTGGAGTGGGTTGCCATTTCCTTCTCCAAGATTCTCCTACTACTTCCTATATTCTAAGATAAATGAACTAGTGTTTTTATTTATCCTCTTTATGATTCTATTGATTCTAATGGGATATTTTCTCAATCTTTGACTTTCTTTCTGGGCAAAAGGCTTCCTAATTGTCCTTATAAGTGAGATATGATGATTCATCTGTCCCTGTGATTAACTCAACAAGCACCAAACCTTTATTAAGTGTCTAGTCTCTGGAAGTCATCAAATAAGATGCCAAGGCTAGAGGTGAAAAAGACACTTTTCTTGTCCTTCTGTATACAAGATTGTAGTAGAACTGAATGCAGTGTAATGTGTGGAGTGCTCTTCCCTGGTCTGGAAAACATACACCACAGTCATGACCATTGCTCATAATCCTGTTAGGGATGAAATCACTGAGACTCAGAACTTCCATGACTCACCCACGTTCTTACAGCTGGTCAGTGGCAGAACTGGGATCTGAACCCATTTCCGTCTGACCCCAAAGCCTGCATCCTTTCCACTGGGCAGCGCTTCCTGCCTTTATTCCATCATCAGTGGAAATGCAGGGAAACATTTGTAATTTAAGAATGAGTTGAAAAATTTCAATGCACCGGTCAAAAATGAAGACATTTTGTAGTAAAACAAATAGGAGGATGAAGCAGGAAGTTTACCAGTGGCCTGGGATCCTCAGCATCCACTCTGGGTGGGAATCTGAGCTCTTGGCACATATGCATGGTCAGAATCGTGGCTCTGTCTGGCCCCAAACATAAAACGGTAGAGTTGACTCTAGGCTCCTGCTCAGTCATCCTTGTCTGTTATGTTTGGAGGCAACAGCCCTGTGTGAACCCATTAACTTGGAGATTCTGGCCAGAGTCTTTTCCATCCCCAGCCACTGGGCAGGCATGCTCCACTCTGCCTTGAGATGATCAGCTTTCCAGATGCATGGAACTACCGCAACTTGCCTCCCCATCTTTCATCACCTAAATGAGTGCAGTTAATGTTTAAGAGCAGAAAATAGGGAACACAATGATGAATAAATTATAAGTTTGGGGATATGAAAAGTCAAACTGTGTAAATATGTATTTAAAACCACAAACAGAATGTTAATGCATCTTTCCCATTAACTCACTAACTGAAATTACAGAGTGTAATGTGAGCCCCCGCCCACGGGTGGGTTATGATGTTTTCAGATTCAGAACAACAAATGATAAATGTCCTTTCCTCAGACAAAGACGCGATTGACACAGCTTTTTACTGTAGTCACTGACAGTGTGGGTGGTGGAAATGAAATTGAACTGTGGGAAGAGGGAGGTCACGAGATATGTGAGGAAGTGTAGCATGGGCTTCATCTAGGCACTGCATTGAGTACTGAGCAAAAGGCTCTGAGCTCAGGAAAGTCCTTCCAAAATATGGGGACATATGCATGGTTGCATGGTTTGCCTTCCTGCATTAGAGGATGGGCTTATTTTCTTAAGTAATAGCTCAGTGTTGGTGTTAGTTGCTGGCTGGCGGCCAATATGAAGCCAGTCTTGTTTTGAGGAGGTTTGGTTTGAGGATGTATGATTAATTTAGCAGCCATTTTGTGGTGAGGTTGCTCATGGACAACAGTATAAAAGAGATGTTAGGAGGATATGGAGAAATTGGAATCTTTGTGCACTCTGGGTGGGAAAGCAAAATGCTATGGGAAGCAGCCTGATGGTTCCTCAAGAAATCAGAAATAGAATTATAATATGATCCAGTGATTCCTCTTCTGGGTATATACCAGAAAGAATCAAAAGTAGGGTCTCAAAAAGATATATGTACACCTGTGTTCTTAGCAGTATTATTCACAATAGCCAAAAGGATGAAGCAATGCAGTAATCCACTGATAGATAAATGAGTAAATAAAATGTGGTATGTATATACCATGGAAATTTACTCAGTCTTAGAAAAGAAGGAAATTCTGATGCATGCTATATCTCAGATGATCTTTGAAGACATTATACCAAGTGAAATAAACCAGTCACAAAATGACAAATACTGTATGACTCTGTGTGAGTAACCCAGAGTCATCAGACTTATAGGAACAGAAAGAATGGTAGTTGCCAGCAGCTTGGGGGAGGAGGAAGTCGTTATACAACAATGTAAATCTACTTAACATTACTGAACTGTATACTTAAAGTGGCTAAAATGATAACTTACTGTATGTGTGTTGTGCCACAATTAAAAACAAAGCAAAACAAAAAAAGAGATGAAGGAGAGGCAAAGAACATAGCCTTGGGAGGGAGAAAGGTCTGTGCCTGATTCCTGACGCTGCCAGTTACAAGCTGGGGTGCTATGTGTGTGCTTAGTCACTCAGTTGTGTTCAACTCTTCATGACCTCATGGACTGTAGCCTGCCAGGCTCCTCTGTCAATGGGGATTCTCTAGGCAACACTACTGGAGTGGGTTGCCATGCCATGGGCAATTCACTTAAACTAATCTCTGAGGCTCCAAATAGTAGTGATAATAACAGTGCCTCCTTCATAGGGCTGTTGTGAGGATGAAATGTGCATCCCTGGAATATTCCTGGTATGCAGCGAAGACCTATGATAGGTATTAGCTGTTGTTACTAGTGCTTCTGCTCCATGCTGGGAGCGGGGTTTTGCAGGGGTGTGCAGAAAGGGGGACATATTCATTAACTGGTGGGATTGTGACTTGATATCTGGTTTTCTATTTGGCAGCTCATAAAGAAGTGAAGCCTGCACTCCAGTAAGTTTATCTCTGAGTGTCCATCCTAGAAAAGCCCTAGTTCTGTGCCTTGTAGCTGTGTGACGGACATGTAAGGCTGTGCACCGCAGCATATGGATAATAGAAAATAGAACAGGTGATCGTGGATTGAATAATGTCCTCCCAGATATACATGTCCACTTGGAACCTCAGGATAAGACTTTATTTGGAAGGGAAGTCTTTGCAGATGTAGTTGTGATAAAAATGGAGATGAGATTGTCTCAGTCTAGAGTAAGGCCTAAATCCAATTACTATGTCTTTACAAGAGAAAGGAAGAGAGGGAGATTTGGACACAGAAACATATAGAAAAGAAGAGCATGTGAAGATGGAGGCAGGGACTGGAGGGATGCAGCCATGAGCCAAGGAATGCCCAAGGCCACCAGAAACTGGAAGAGGTGAGGGAGGAGCCTCCCCTAGAGCCTTTGGAAGAAGTATGGCCCTGCCAGCATTTTGATTTCAGATTTCTGGCCTCTAGAACCATGAGAAAATAAGTTTCTATTGTTGAAGTCATCAAGTTTGTAGTACTTTGTTCTGGTAACCCTAGACTACTAATATACAGGTTGACTGCCCCTAAGCAGGAAAACAGGAAAAAATATGGAATTTATTGATATAGTGGCATACTGTAAAACAGTTAAATAAATTCTCAATCTCAAAACCTAATATTAAGTTAAACAAGTTGTCGAAATATACTTCAAGTATGAGACCATGTATGTAAATACATTTAGCAGTATATATTATTTATGCAAAAAAGCAGAGACATTACTCTGCTAACAAAGGTCCATCTAGTCAAAGCTATGGTTTTTTCACTAGTTATGTATGGATGTGAGAGTTGTACCATGAAGAAAGCTGAGTGCTGAAGAACTGATGCATTTGAATTGTGGTGTTGGAGAAGACTCTTCTGAGTCCCTTGGACTGCAAGGAGATCCAACCAGTCCATCCTAAAGAAAATCAGTCCTGAATATTCACTGGAAGGACTGATGCTGAAGTTGAAGCTCCAATAGTTTGGCCACCTGATGCAAAGAACTGACTCACTGGAAAAGACCCTGATGCTGGGCATGATTGGAAGCAGGAGGAGAAGTGAACAACAGAGGATGAGATGGTTGGATGGCATCACCAACTCAATGGATATGAGTTTGAGCAAGCTCTGGGAGTTGGTGATGGACAAGGAAGCCTGGCATGCTGCAGTCCATGGGTTGTGAAGAGTTGGACATGACTGAGGAAGTGAACTGAACTGACTAATGAAGTAAAATTATTCAAACAAATATGGGATGTTACATGCTAACCCCAAGATAGTGGGTACCTCTCAGAAGAGAGAGATCAATGCAGTGAGGCATAGTTTTAACTATACTGAATGTGTTTCATCAAGAGAGGGAGTATTTGAAGCAAACCTAATAAAATGCTGACATTTGTTTAATAGCAGAGGGCATATAGACATCTGCTATGTTCTTTTTTTGCATCTTAGAATTGTTTTGTATTTTAAATTTTTGAATGAGTTAGAGAGCAGCTCTGTAGGTATTTCAGATACATTATTGAGGTAATAAAAGATATGAAGAAATACTAACCCTCTTGTGTTTTAAGAAAACTGTGTTTCAAGGCCTCAGGGGTCTGTTGTGAATTTTAATCTGGTGATGGGAAGTAGTTGGATAGGTGGTACAAATGATGTAAGAAAGAAAAGAAGAGCTTTGGATTCAGGGCCACCATTTACTTGCTCTGTGACTTTAAACAAATTAGTAAATTCTATGAGCTCACTTTCCTCTGCTGTGAAATAATAGCTATACTAAGGTTATAAAATCGCAAGTACTTAGTAAATGTGAATATCCTTCACTTTGATGTTAAACCCACCCAGAACTGTCCCTGCTATGGTGTGTACCATGTTTCCTGAGGGAAATGGGCCCTGTGTGTGTGTGTGAAATCTTTGAATTTGTGATAAGCTACCCATGGTTGCCTTTCTGGGAAAACTTGGACTCTATTAATCTTTCTTCAGGAAGACTACTAATTCACTTCTCTTTGACCTTTTCCCTGCATTTTGTCTGGCTCCCCTTCGTGCCATTTTGAAAGGATGGGAAGCAGATGGGGTGTTCTGGAGAAGGTGAGGTCTGAGTCTAGTGGGAGGCTGGCATCTGGGCACTTGTGTCGCTCAGTTCTTTTCAGCCTGGCGGCCTCGGGCAGCCGACTCCCTGGCTCTGAGGGGAGCTCGCCCTGCTCATCCCACCCCAGGAGCTGCCTTGCTGTCGCTCCTTCTTTGCCTGCACCAGCCCCCCATCTCCTTCCACCTTGCCCCTGCCTTCCCCCTCTCACTGGCTCCTGACGCCTCCTTAGCCTCTCTTGGCCCAGAGCCAAGCAAGTCTCAAACATATTTCAGGAGCGGGCTGTTGGCATTTCCGGGGCCTGTGGCACAAGTTGGCCATATGCAGGTGGTCAAGGGTCATTTTTCCCTGAAGGTTAAATG
Source organism: Odocoileus virginianus (assembly GCF_023699985.2). Lineage (NCBI taxonomy): Eukaryota > Metazoa > Chordata > Mammalia > Artiodactyla > Cervidae > Odocoileus > Odocoileus virginianus. The sequence continues at coordinate 65,493,349 of NC_069680.1, forward strand.
GTGACCTTGGTCAATGTGTAACCGATGTTCACTTAAATGATTTCCCCTGGTTAATGAGTCATGTGGCAAATTAGTTGAGGACTTTCACACCCTGCAGGTAAACTGGGGTGGTAAGAACTGGTCATCCTGTAATTGCATTTAAGTTATATTGGCTATACAGTGAGGGACCTGCCTAACCCAACTTTCTGCCTCTTAGATCCTCATTTCAAAAGTAAATTAATGGGATAAAGACCACACTGGAGAAGCACCAGGTGATGGCCTGGGTGCCCGCTTTCCCGAGCCTCCTCAGCATCCCTTCTTTCCACCTTAGGAAGCCTCGTGTCCATCCTCCATTCATTCGTCTAGTCATTCATTCTCATTCTCATTCTATCCCCATATAGCCCTGTCATCCTCATACTGTGTGCTGAGGCTCCCACTGTGCTACAGTAACACTCACAGGGATGCTATGGGATGTTTTGAGTGTTGGGAGGCAGCACAATGATATGTGGCATCAGTCAGACACTGTGTAAACTGCCTGCTGAGACAGTTCACAGCTGCAGCATTAGATCATGCTGCATTTCTTTTGATAACATCATACCTTTGCCACAGTGCATTGTGGTGGCCATTCCTGCGATAAAAAGTGAGTACAGTGTGAAATCTACATAGAACAGGAAATGCTAATGGTAGTGATTTCAAGGTTAGGAAAATTGTGCAGGGCCAGACAAGCAGGCACACACACACATCCCTTTAGTAAATAAGTGTGAGCCTTGAAAACTGAAGTAAAATTTTTTTTCTATTTACATATATTATTTTTGTTAAATGGATGTAACTTGTCAGGGCATAAGTACTTAATAAGTCACTCCATAATATGCAACTGTTAGGTATTTCTTTTGGTCTCTGAGCTGTCCATAAAAAACATTACTGAGATGCTAAGGACACCATAAGCTGAGGAAGTCTGAGAACCTTTAGGTTAGTCAAAGATGAGCTATCCACCCCTTTATCTCCAACAGACGGTCTCCAACAGACACATCTTCCCCCTGGATGTAGTCACTCCAGCCCTTATATCTCTTTGCCCTCACCAATAACTCTTTTTCCTACCTATAAATGAAGTTTCATGGATTCTTAAAAAATAAAATAAAATGAAAGGAAGGAAGAAAGAAAAGAAAGCTTTGCATAACTTTACTGCCACCCCTGAACCATTATTCCTCCTCCTCTTCCTTCTTGCCCTCAGCCCGACCCCTTTTCCTTTCACATGCTCAGGCTCCTAAGACTTGTCTTGACTTCTTCCCCTGGCACTTGTAGAGATCCAGCTCTCCAAGGGTCACTCAAGTTCCCAAGAGCTATATATGGTTTATTTATTTGCCCACCACTGTCTGAAACTCTCTTCTCTCACCTTCATGATACCCATGAGCTCGCCTCCTCTCCTAATACCCCTAAGCCTCTCTGTTTGGCCCTGTCTGCCTTTCACTCATTCACACAAGCCTTCGAGAGCTCCCCTGCCTCTGCGGTCCACCCCCATCCCCCACCCTCACCCCAGCATCACTTTGTTTTCTCTGTTGGTGAAAACAAACAACCTTTTCTTTCTACATAAACTGTGCAGATGACCACCTTCCCAACCAGCAAAACCCACCACTGCCTGTATCTATCCAAGTCTTGCCACTGGCCTGAAATACCAACTACCGACCTCTCACACTTGAGATGTGCCTTTTAAGGCTCCCCTCCGATAGCCTCTGTTTGATGAAACTTCTTTTGGCGTCCCCAGAAAGCCATCTCTATTTCCTGTCACTCACGGAACTCTGACTCTGATGCCATTCTTCATACTTTACTGATCATTTATAGGTTCCCTGAGCATTATTCTCATCTCTCCCTGGATGTCTCACCGCACTTCAAAATTCAATCATCTTTTCCCTCTCCTTCCTTCCTCAGCCTTTATATATACTCAGGTTGAACAGCTGATACCTTCCAGGGCTTCCCCTCGTGTTCACTTCTTTTCAAGTATCCTTCCCTGATTGAAACCCTAATTACCTTCCCCTCAAATAATTGGTCCGTCACATCCAGATTCTCCCCAGACCTGGCCCACTGCACTGCACTACACTTCAGAGAGCTGCTCACACAGGCAACCAAAGCGAATCCTCACATCACACCGTGTGAGTGTTCACTGGCTTCCCAGTACCAATAAGCCCACACTCTTCATCCAGGCCCTCACTGCTCCGTGTGATGTGGCCTCCACTGACTTTTCCAGCCCTGCTGCGCTCAGACACCTGCGTCACAGTCACCATGGGAGTGAAACCTCACACCCTTCCCTCCACCCCCACCTGATGCTTTGGCTCCCACTGATCCCTGTTCATAAACAGCCGTCTCTCTCCCAGTCTCTCATTAATTTTAACACTGTTGATGACTCATCTTGAGATTGCTACCCCCATAGAGCCTTCAGGAAACTCAAACCCCTCCCCACATCATCCCTAGAAGGCTCAGGCTCAGAGATCTTTGGAGGCACAGACAGTCTCGCATATTTTCAGCTTCTGTAGGAGCTGGTATAATGCTTCACACATAGTTGTGATATGGTAAACAAGAGTTTGAAAGAAGCAGTGCTTTCCAGAAGTGGTCCCAGAAGTTGGCCTTCCAGGAACTCCTGTGATGTATTGTGTAAGAACCTACAGGTATTTGATGAGGGTGATCTCCAAAACAGAAGTGTTCCAAATACCTTGTTCTGCTGTGTTAGGAAGTAGAGACCTTTTTCTTCCTCATTGTAAAATTGTAATAAGTTAGAAAATAAATATCAAGGAAAGAAATATAATTTAAATATAATAAGCCCCCTAGAAATAATAGTCATATTTTGGTGTTTTAACTGTCAAAACATTTTCTGTAAATCCATATGAAAAATATTTATGACACAAAAAATAGGATTATATTTAACATTCATTTATAGTTTCTTTTTGTTATTTATGAACACTATGTATACTCAAAGGGCATAGGTTAATAAAGTATGTATTATTATGTATTATGTCTTATAATATTGCTTATTCATGATTGTTTAATTTTTAAAGTATATGTTACATCCTTATTCCTGGAAATTATTTTACAAGTTGTCCATGGACTGGTGCCAGTTAGAAAATTATTAAAGATCCATAAGATAAGTACCAAGATTATAAATGAATGTTCAGAAAATTTTAAAGGAATGTAACATTTCCATATCTAGTTATTCATTTCGAGGCTATTTTAATGCAAAAATAGTACATATTTTTCATCTTAACAGAAATAACTTCTATTAAAATCAGTAAAAATTTTATCTACATGCTAACTCCTCACCTCCCCACACAGTTTTTCACATAAATGGGAAGACACAATCCATGCTATTTTTCCAGTGATTTTTTTTTTTTTTTTGCTTCAGTCAGTTCAGTTGCTTAGTCATGTCCAACTCTGCAACCTCACAGACTGTAGTATGCCAGGCTTTCCTGTCCTTCACTGTCTCCTAGAGCTTGCTCAAACTCACGTCCATTGAGTTGGTGATGCCACCCAACCATCTCATCCTCTGTTGTCCCCTTCTCCCTCTGCCTTCAATCTTTCCCAGCATCAGAGTCTTTTCCATGAGTTGGCTCTTCACATCAGGTGGCCAAAGTACTGGGGCTTCAGCTTCAGCATCTGTCCTTCCCATGAATATTCAGGATTGATTTCCTTTAGGTTTGACTTGTTTGATCTCCTTGCAGTCCAAGGGACTCTCAAGAAGCTTCTCCAGCACCACGGTTCAAAAGCATTAATTCATCGGTGCTCAGCTTTCTTTATGGTCCAACTCTCACATCCATACCTAACTAGTGGAAAAACCATAGCTTTGACTAGATGGACCTTTGTTGGCAAAGTAATGTCTCTGCTCTTTAATATGCTGTCTATGTTTGTCATAGCTTTTCTTCCAAGAAGCAAGTGTCTTTTAATTTCATGGCTACAGTTACCATCCGCAGTGATTTTGGAGTCCAAGAAAATAAAGTCTGTCATTGTTTCCATTGTTTTTTCACTTAGTGGATGTAAAAGTCAGGTTTATTGAGGAATAATTTATATATAGTAAAATTTACCCTTTTTAGTGTTGAATTCCATGAGTCTGGACAAGCATATACAGTATAGTAACTGCCATCACAGTCAAGGTAAAAATGAGTTACATCTTCTGACAAATTATCTCCTGCCTCTTCATAATCAACCAGTCCCACTATTCCTAATTCTTGGCAGCACTAATTGGATTTCTGATCCTGAAATTTTGCCCTTTTGAGAAATAAATGGAATCATACAAATGGAATGTAGTATAGTTTGAAGTCTAGATTCTTTGTTTATTGCAGTGTACATGAGATTTATTTGTGTATTATACAGAATGGTTCATCTTTTTTCATTGCTAAGTCATAACCCATTGTATGGATATACCACCATGTGTTCATCCATTTGTAGGTTGGAAGACATGTGGGTTGTTTCCGTATTTTGGTGATTATGAATAAAGTTGCTGACGACATTTATGTACAGTTTTTTGTGACTATTAAACCTGTGCCTTGGTGTACATTTCATTTCTTTTGGGCAAATACCTGGGAGTATGATTGCTGGTTCTTGTGGGGCGTATATGCTTCACTCAGTAAGAAATTGTCCAACTGATTTCCAAAGTTTCTGGCTGTACTTCTTTGCATTGTTGTCAGCAATGTATGAAAGTTACAGTTGTCCTGTACACTTGCCAGGACTTGACATTTTCAGAATTTTGTTGTTTTTGTTTTAGTTTTTACTATTCCAATATGTATGTAGTGATATTTCATTGGGGCCTTAGTTTGCATTTCCTTAATGACTAATGATGTTGACCAGTTTGTCACGTGCTTATTGAAATTCATACATCTTCTTTGGTAAATTGTCTATTCAAATCTTTCCCCATTTTTAGTAGGATTATTTTATTTATATTTATTGAGTTTCAGAATTCTTTACATAATCAGATACCAGTTGTTTATCACAAATGTTTTGTTAATATTTTATTCCAGTCTCTAGCTTACCCTTTCATTTTATTAACAGTATCTTTTGAAGAGCAAAATTTTTCAATTTCATTGGAGTCCAGTTTATCAAGTTTTTCTTTTATAGATCATACTTTTGGCATCATATCTAGAAATCTTTGCTTAACATAAGATCAAAAAGACCTTCTCCTGTGTTTTCTTCTAGAAATTTTATAATTTTAGGTTTTACATTTAAGTCTGTTGTCCATTTTTGGTTATTATTTGTACGTAGTACATGCTACAGGTCAGAATTTGTTTTTTGCATATAGGTACCAATTGTTTCACCTTCATTTGTTGAAAGGTTAACTTTCTCCATTTAATTACCTTTGTACTTTTGTCAAGATTAATTGATCATATATATGTAGATATATCTCTAGGCTCTTGATTCTGTCTCATTGATTTATGAGTCTGTTGTTGTTCAGTTGGTAAGTCATGTCCAATTCTTTGTGACCCCCATGGACTGTACATGCCTGGCTGCTTTGTCCTCCACTGTCTCCCAGTTCAGTTCAGCTCAGTTCAGCCGCTCAGTCATGTTCAACTCTTTGCGACCCCGTGGACTACAGCACGCCAGGCCTCCCTGTCCATCACCAACTCCCAAAGTTTACCCAAACTCATGTACATTGAGTCAGTGATGCCATCCAACCATCTCATCCTCTGTCGTCCCCTTCTCTTTCTGCCCTCAATCTTTCCCAGCATCAGGGTCTTTTCAAATGAGTCAGTTCTTCGCGTCAGGTGGTCAGAGTATTCAAGTTTCAGCTTCATCAGTCCTTCCAGTGAACACCCAGGATTGATCTCCTTTAGGATGGACTGGTTGGATCTCCTTGCAGTCCAAGGGACTCTCAAGAGTCTTCTCCAACACTGCAGTTCAAAAGCATCAATTCTTCTGTGCTCAGCTTTCTTTATAGTCCAACTTTCACATCCATACATGACTACTGGAAAAACCATAGCCTTGACTAGAGAGACCTTTGTTGGCAAAGTAATGTCTCTGCTTTTTAATATGCTGTCTAGGTTGGTCATAACTTTCCTGCCAAGGAGTAAGCCTCTGTTAATTTCATGGCTGCAATCACCATCTGCAGAGATTTTGGAGCCCCAAAAAATAAAGTCAGCCACTGTTTCCACCATTTCTCCATCTATTTGCCATGAAGTATGGGACTGGGTGCCATGATCTTAGTTTTCTGAATGTTGAGCTTTAAGCCAACTTTTTCACTCTCCTGTTTCACTTTCATCAAGAGGCTCTTTAGTTCTTCACTTCCTGCCATGAGGGTGGTGTCATCTGCATATCTGAGGTTATTGTTATTTCTCCCAGAAATCTTGATTCCAGCTTGTGCTTCATCTAGCCCAACGTGTCTCATGATGTACTCTGCATATAGGTTAAGTAAGCAGGGTGACAATATACAGCCTTGATGTACTCCTGTGTCCATTTTGATGCTATCTAGAAAGGCATTAAACTTGTACAATAAGCTATTTTGAGAGAGAGAGAGCATATTCACATAACTTTTATTGCCATGCATTGTTATTATTCTATTTTATTAATAGTTATCATTATTAATCTCTTACTCTGTATAAGTTATAAAGTAAAATTTACCATAGGTGTGTATTAATATGTATAAGGTTCAGTAATATCTGTGGATTTCAGTCTTCACTGGGGGTCTTAGAACATATCCCCCTGCAGATAATGGAGGATTACTATAGTGAAAACAAGTATCTTTGTCTTGTTATCAATCTTAATGGGAAAACATTTAGTTTCTCAGAACTAAGAATGAAGTTAGCTATAGATATTTTTTGTAGATTCATCAGGTTGAAGAGTTTCCCTCTCTCTCTAATTTGCTGAGTGTTTTTTTAAAATCATAAATGATGTTGTATGTTGTCAAACATTTTTGTATTTATTGAGGATCAGTATACTTTAAATTCTTTAGTTTGTATATATAGGGAATTATATTGATTTTTAATGTTAAAGCAGCCTTGCATTCCCCATATACACACTGTTAGGACCTGATATATTATATTTTTAATATATTGCCAGATTTTATTTGCTAATAATTGAGAATTTTTAAATTTGTGTTCATGATGGATATTGCTCTATAGTTCTCTTTCAGTATTTTCATTGGGTTTTGATGTTGAGTAATCTTATTATTATGATGTGCATTATGATGTGAGTTAAGAAATGTTGCCTCCTGTTCTATTTTATGGATGGATTTCTATCTAATTGGTATTATTCTCTTTCTACATATTTGGTAAAGTTCACTGATAAAGTTACCTGAGACTTTAGTGTCTGGTTGATTTTCTCGTCATAGTTATTGTCAGAAAACTTCTAACTACATATTATTTGTTTGATTAGCATAGATCTATTCAGATTATCTTTCTCCTTTTTTGTATGTTTTTTGTTTGTTTGTTTGTTTTTATGGCTATTTTTATTTTTGTATGGCTAATTTTTGTTTTAAAAAGATATTAATTTCATCTAAGTTGAATTTTGAGCCTAGTTTAGAATATTCTTTCATTATCTTTTTAATATCTTTAATATCTGTATCATTAATATCTCTAATTCCTGATGTGAATAATGTGTATCTTGGCTTTTTTTATCTGGTTCTGCCTAGAGGTTTATCAGTTGTATTGATGTTTTCAAGGAGCAGGTTTAGATACTATTGACTTTTTTCATAATTAAAAAAAAAAATCTGCTTTACTCTTTATTATATTTTTTTCCCTACTGGTTTGCATTTAATTTGCTCTTATTTTTCTGCTTTCTTAAGGTAATTAATAACCAACTTAGATTATCAGCTTGATACCTTTCTGAGTTTGTAATATATTAAGCATTGAGTCCAATAAATTTTCCTTTTATCATTACTTTAACTGAAGTCTGAAATTTTTATATTTTAAAATTTTCACTCAATTAAAATATTTTCTATATTCATTATGAATTTATCTTTGACTTATGTGTTCTCTAGACCATGTTCCTTAATTTCCATATATTTAGCAATATTTATATTCATTACTGAATATTCACTACTAGTCTATAATTTTGTATGGTCATGTAACACAGTTTGTATGCCTTAAATTCTTTTAAATTCTTTGAGGTTTTTTTATGTCGAAGAATGCGGTTATTTTAGTAAATATTCCATGTGCATTCAGAGAGAGTGTATATTTTTGCTGTTGTTTCATATAGAGTTTCATGATATCATTTAGACCAAGTTGGTTAATGGGGCTGTTTAAGTCTTCTACATCCATACTGATTTTGTCTACTTATTTTATCAGTTTCTGAGAGGAGAGTGATGAAATCTCCATCTGTAATTGTGAATTTGTCCATTTTCCCTTTAAGTTCTATCACTTTTTGCTTCATGTATTTTGAAGCTTTGTTGAAACTCTAATGTTATAGGATTGTTATGACATCTTGACAAATTGACCTGTTTGTCACTACTGAATCTCTCTCTGTGTGTTTTTTAAGAAATATTTTATTTATTTATTTGCCATACCATGCGGCATGCAGGATCTTAGTTCCCAGACCAGGGAATGAACCCACACCTCCTGTAGTGAACACACGGACTCTTCACTACTGGACCACCAGGAAAGCCCCTGGAGTATCTCTCTTTATCCTGGTGATAGTATTTGCTCTATAAGGGGTGGGGCTTGCTCAGTGATGATCCTTTCTGTAATCTCAGAAGACCTTTAATAGACTGGGTCCAGCATTGTCTCTTTTCTAGCCCACAGGGTAGGAGTCTTGATCCTTTTACTCTCTCCCCAAATATAGTGGATCTTTATCTGTGCTTTCACATGGCCGATTTTGCTATATAACCCCTGTGATTTAAAGCTTTTGTTCCTTTAGGTGAGAAGTTATTGTGAATAACTCTGTGTTTTACCAGTAGCAGCATCAATCCCCTTCTCTAGGCCTGTGCTCTTGAGGACAGCTGCCCTGGACTCCAATCCTGCCCCCAAGTCTTTCTATGCGAACACACATTGGTGTCCTTGGAGAAGAGCAAGTGTACACTCCCCTGCATCTGCAGCTCCCGGGAGTCTGCTTATTCTGTCCTGCTAGCCCACACTTGGATTACCACAATCCCCTGAAATGCCAACTTATTCTTACCCACATGTATGGAGACCTCATCTTCCACAGTTTCCTAATAGGATGAAAACAGTGATTTTGCAGATTGCCCAGATTTTTCTTCTTGGTGGTGTGTGAGTGATATTCTTTCCAGCTTTCTGTATTCTAGGTGGTAGCTGAAAATCTTAGTAATTCATTTTTATTTTATGAAAGTATTGACCTATAATAGATTGGAAATTTAATTCAAAATAACAGCAACAATAAAAATTTTCCTCCACTACAGATTAAGAAGCACCTATCTATACCTTTCTGAACCAGTTTGTATTTTTACATGGTGTAGTTAAATGCTCAAATTTATTACCTGGTAATAAACCTAGCTTTCAGTTCAGTTGCTCAGTTGTGTCCAACTCTTTGCGACCGTGTGAATCGCAGCATGCCAGGCCTCCCTGTCCATCACCAACTCCCGGAGTTTACTCAAACTAATGCCCATCGAGTCGTTGATGCCATCCAGCCATCTCATCCTCTGTCATCCCCTTCTCTTCCTGCCTCCCTCCCAGCATCAGGGTCTTTTCCAATGAGTCAACTCTTTGCATGAGGTGGCCAAAGTATTGGAGTTTCAGCTTCAGCATCAGTCCTTCCAATGAACACCCAGGACTGATCTCCTTTAGGATGAACTGGTTGGATCTCCTTGCAGTCCAAGGGACTCTCAAGAGTCTTCTCCAACACCATAGTATAAAAGCATCAATTTTTCCATGCTCAGTTTTCTTCACAGTCCAACTCTCACATCCATACATGACCACTGGAAAAACCATAGCCTTAGCGTGAAAAGAAGAGAAGCGAAAAGCAAAGGAGAAAAGGAGAGATATTCCTATTTGAATGCAGAGTTCCAAAGAATAGCAAGGAGAGAGATAAGAAAGCCTTCCTCAGTGATCAAAGAAATAGAGGAAAACAACAGGATGGCAAAGACTAGAGATCTCTTCAAGAAAATTAGAGATACCAAGGGGACCTAGCTTTACCAAAATTCTAATATGGTAGAATTTGATGACTGCCATCTGTACTCATCCAGCTATCTGACTCTCTAAAAATAGTTTATTGAGGCAAAATTCATATAAGATAATATTAACCATTTTATTTTATTTTTTTTTCCATTTATTTTTATTAGTTGGAGGCTAATTACTTTACATCATTACAGTAGTTTTTGTCATACATTGAAATGAATTAGCCATGGATTTACATGTATTCCTCATCCCAGTCCCCCCTCCCACCTCCCTCTCCACCCGATCCCTCTGGGTCTTCCCAGTCCACCAGGCCCTAGCACTTGTCTCATGCACCCAATATTAACCATTTTAAAGTGAAGAATTCAGTGGCCTTTACTATATTAGCAACATTATGTAACTACCACTTCTGTCTAGTTCCAAACATTTCAATCATTTCAAAGTTCCTTACACATTAACCAGTTTTCTCCTATTTCCTCCTCTCCCTAGTTCCCATGATCAACAATTTACATTCTGACTTTGTAGATTTATCTCTTCTGGATATTTCCTATAAATTGAGTTTTATGTGACTTTTCTTAACTGATTTCTTTCACTTGGCATGATATTTTTGAAGTTCATCTATGTTATTGTATTTATCTGTTTTATTCCTTTGTATGGCTGTCTAATATTTCACTATATATACAGTTATCCTTCTGTATTTTTAGGAGATTGGTTCTAAGATCCATGGATTCGTAAGTCTCTTAAATAAAATGATGTGGTATTTTCTTATAACTTATGCACATCTTCCTGTATTCTTTAAATTAACTCTCAGTTCATTTCAGTCATATCTGACTCTTTGCAACCCCATGGACTGTAGCACACCAGGCTTTCCTGTCCATCACTAACAGTTTGAGTTTGTTTAAACTCATGTCCATTGAGTCAATGCTATGTAAATAGTTGCCTGCATGGGACAAATTCAAGTTTTGCTTTTTGGAACTTTCTAGACAATTTCTGGCTGAATGTTTCTATCTGTGGTTGGTTGAATCCATATATGCAGAACCTGCAGATACAGAGCTGATTGTATATACCAAAATTTATCAGTTCATTTGTTAATGGATGTTGGAACTATCTCCACCTTTTGGCTATTGTGAATAGCACTTCTGCGAACATATGTGTATGTGTACTTTTTTGAATACAATTTCCATGTTTTGACTATATACTTAGAAGCAGAATTGCAGGGTTATATGGTAATTCTGTGTTAAACTTTTTGAGAAATCCATTATCTCCTTTTGATCCATGTACTTTAATCATACCATTTTTGAGTTAACATCTTTCCCAAGGGCCCTGAGATTTCATTTATTGAAACAAAAAAGGAATGGAGGTCATCTTGACTTTTCTCATGAGCATACTTCCCAGGTGCTCTTAGGATGGTTGTTCCTGTCTCCTTTAGACCTCTAGCAATTTCCTCAGCTTCCTGCCTGGAAGATGTAACGTGGCATAGTGCCGTTCAGCATGAAGAATTTGTTACTGACAGTCAGAGCTCCCTCCAAGTGTAGTAAGTTTCCCCATTATGAGCAGTGCTTCAGGGTACTCAAGTGAGGGATTCCCATCCTGCATGTGTTGGGCTCCCTGACCTTTATCATTCTTCTGAGGTCCAGGGAGCCTTCATTCTCTCACTGTAGATGTGGCGTGTAGAATCTCTGAAGCCTTTCTGGCTGTAGGATTGCCATGTGCAGGTTTTAAATAAAGGCAGCCTCATGGATTTAGTGTTACTCTCACATACTTCCTGAGGCTGATGAACATGTTTTCAGCCCATTTGGTTGTTACAGCACATTGCAGTGATGTGAGAGTAAGTCCAGGCCTTTTTCTCAAGTTGTTGTGGACAGTTGTATCCGTCTTCTGACCCTTCAAACCAAAATGACCATGCATTTTCTATCAGGGTCTTAGCAGCCTCAGCAGGATACAGACTGGTTATTGTCCCTTAGGCTAAAAGCTTCCTACTATCCACTTCTTACAGGTAGGGGTGAAATCTCTTCTAGATCTATCTGCCTTTTTAAAAAATGTGTTTATTTAACATCTGTTCATCACCAGAACAGAAATACTATGCAGGCAAGGATCACAGCTCTTTTATCTTTCCCGGAACTTCCAGGGATGGCATTAGACTGTGTCACCTACTTTCTTTTTGCCATCCCAGGCTATCTTTGTCCTTTTTTATCTTGCTCTGTGTTCTGAAGGGTGGGCTCTGCCTTGACTCCTAGGCTCCATTGCCTTCTGGTTTCTGATTCGGTTTGGACAGTGAGCAGTATCACCCAGATCAGAAAATTGTAGGAGAGGGAAGTAGAGCTATTTCCTTTCCTGTTCTCACCTGAAGTGCATGCGTCCACCCTGGACGACAGTTGGGGTCATGCCGTCCTCTCCATATTTTTTAGCTCTAGATCTCACATACATCTTAGTAGTGAATTTCTGCTGTTGCGACTCTCTGGCCTTGACATCTATGTTGATTTTCTTTCTCTTGCCCATGCTGCTGTAAATGAAAACCTCCCATCCTTAAAAATCCCAGGTGACTTTGCCTGCTGTTTGTTTTGTTTTGTTTTCCATGTCCCCGCTAGTGTAACAAATTAGGCTGAAGTTTTGAGTAGATGAGTGAATGGTTGAAAAGATTCCAGAAAGAGTAAGGGTCTCTCCTCCACAGGACTCCTGCACTGACTTCCCATTTCCCTGGAAGGCCCTCCCTTACCCTGCCTCCCTGCCTCCCCTCTCCTACATTCTCCCCACTCAGTCTGCTCCAACCACACTGGCCTGCTTGCTGCTTCTATAGTGTAGAAGTCCTGCCTTCCTGACTTCGTTCTAGTCATTTCCTCTGCCTGAAAGACTCTTCTCACTGACACTCATATATAGAAATTCCCTTACTTTCTCCAGGTCTTTCCTGATCTTTCCTTTTCAGCAAGACTCACCTGAACCACTCTATTTAATACTGCCAAACTACCCCCTATCAATATCACCCCAGTAATCAATGACCCTTTTGACCCTGTTGTACTTCTTCTTTTCCCAGAGTACTTACCACTTCTAAAGAAACTACATTGGATGAATTTATTATGCTTAGTATTTGTCATTTGTTTCCCCTGCTAGAATTTGAGCTCCATAAACAGAGGAGTTTATATATATCTATATCTATATCTATCTATCTATCTATCATCTATCTATCTATCTATCTATCTATCTATCTATCTATCTATCTATCTTACCACAGATGTATCCTAACCTCCTGGAATAGTGCCAAGTTCACAGTAAGTACTTAATAGGTTGAATACTGGCCTCCCCAAAGATATGTCCAGCTAGGACCTGGGAATGTGACCTTATTTGGAAAATGAGTCTTTGCAGAGGTAATTTAGGAGTCCCAAGATGAAATTATCCTGAAGTAGGTTTGGCCTTAAATTCAGTGATAGGTTCTTACAAGATAAGAGAAGGGGAAACAGACAAAGAGACACAGGGAAGAAGCTTGGGAAGGAGGAGGCAGACACTGGAGTGATGTAGCCCCAAGTCGGTGAATACCTATACCATGAGAACCTGGAAGAGGCGGGGAAGGGTTCTCTCCTAGAGCTATTGGAATATGGAGTGTGACTCTGTTGATACCTTGATTTCTGGCTTCTGGCTTTCAGAACTGTTATGGAATAAATTTTTGATGTTTTAAGCCACCAGATTTGTAGTGAGTTTTTAAAGCAGCTTTAGGAAACTAATACAGTGCCCAATAAGCATTTATTGAATGAAAAACTGAGAGAGTGAATACAAGCCTTGTTGACATTGCCATGACCTGTTTAAAATAATGCTTCTGCTTTCAATAGTGCCTGTGAATGCATGTGAACAAACCTGATTTAAGAGGTATTTCAGTTTTGTAAATGATCCACTTCTACAGTACAAACCTAAGCTCCTGAATATTTTCATTCACTATACTTAAAAGCTTAAGGTCTTACTTAGTCCCCACATAATTGTTTTCCATCCCAACCCATCAATAGTGTGCTGAGAGTGAATTCACAAACTATTCGTTCTTCAGGCAGTGGATGAGAACCCCTGTTGGTCTCTAGCCGTAAAATAGCCCTGTGTTGTTTCCCCAGTTCCATCCTGAGTCCCTCCTGCTGTCCTTAAGCTAATTCTCGGTTATTGTATCTTTGGAGGAGCACGTCACAAGCCACAATGTGATCACCCCTTGTAACTTGACAAGGGTTATTTTGTCTCCCCCAGGCCCACTCTTGGTGCGTGCTGGGCTTATGATGCAGTGTGGTACTAACTATCGGCTCCTTGTAGGAGATGGAAGGTAAATCAAATTGAAAACACCCTTCCTGTGTCGTGCATCTTCCAAATGTCCTCGGGTCTCTATTACATCTTCTGGAGGCTGCCAGATTCTCTGCAGGACAAGAGGAAGCTGGAGCAGCTTCTCGGTAGCGACAGAAGGTGCCATTAGCAGAAATACATCATCTCCCAGTGGTATTAGTAACAGCAGAGTCCTGCTTATGTCCATCCTTTTGCCAGAGTGAGAAGAGAGTCCTCAGTCCTCAGGCTGCTGGTAACAGTCTCCATCATTCTAAAATATCCCCCTGGTGTCCCAAAGCAGCATTTCTGCCCAGACGGAGTCTGAACTTCGGAGAGCTTATTTCCAGTGTTGTTTGTTCACAAGAGCTCATTGCTTCCCAGATTTTGGGGCTTTTCTAAACTGGGGGTGCAGGGGGTTGGGGTAGAGGCCCACAAGTGGTTAATAAGCTGCCTTGGTTGGGCTGGATCAACCCTTCCAGGTGTTTCTTGTTAGACCTCTTCAAAGGCTCCTTCTTAGCTTAGATTTGGGGTTCTCAAACTGTAGCTTGCAGGGATTGTTAAAACAGTATTCTGAGCCCCACTCCCACAGTTTCTAATTTGGGTCTGAAATGGGCCCAGGTATTTGCATCCTGACAAGTGCCCAGGTGGTGCTGATATTGCTGACCCAGGGGCCATAGTGTGAGAGCCAAGGGCTTGGATGCTGAGAGATGCTGGTCTTGTGCCCCCTGCTCATCCCATCAGGCAGTGGGGCTTTTGGAGGTTAGACTGAGACCTGTTTCTAGAATGCAGTGAAAGCACCTCTTGATTGTTTACATCCTGTCTGTTCTGATCACCTCAGTCTCCCCTGAGAGTGGAGACCTTCCTACATGACCCAATTTTCCCTGGTGTCTGTCAACACTGTTTCCTTCCCTGGGTTCTTCAGCCATGGGTGGTCACAGCTCCCCTCTTCCTAGTCTTTAGGTCCCTCCACATGCTGGCACTTCCTCTCACCCTGTGCTTTCAAGTGTCCTTTCTTTAATGTTTCTTCATGTGAGCCATTTGTATTAAATTCTGGCTCTTGCAAGGACCTGGTCCTGGAATATTTCTCCCCTCAGGGGAAAAGAGTCTTTCCTAGTCAGAGACCTAGCCAAAATCACTGTCTTTATCCCAAGAGCAGTCTCGTCACCCAAAGTATAAGGTAGAAATACTGCTGAGTCTAAAAGAAATTGGAGAAATAAGAAATTTATACCAAATGGAAATATGGCAGTTTTATCACTGCTTATTTCAAGTTTGGGGAAATACCAGCCTCTAAATATCTCGTCACCAGAGCCAGGGTAGGGAGCGCGCTCACTTGCTGCCTGAACAAGTGTTTTTCAGTAATGGGGTCTCTGACCCAGGTGATGGGTCAACAAATCTGTCCTCAGCAAGTTATTGGGGTTCCTTGGGCCCAACCCACGGTGCCACCAAGACTGGACTAGATGTGGTCTCTGGAGGTGGGGTTATGGGTGATTTCACCTCTACATTATGCATGTTTATAATATAAAACAACTGTCAGTCATCATATCAGAAAACTATCTGGAAAACAAGATACTTGGGTAAACAGATCCATGTTACATCTGGGTGTGCCTGTGATGTTTGTGTTTACATGTGCACATGCATACCCACACATAAAAAAATGAGAGAAAAGAGTGGAAGGAAAATTACCCAGATGTTAGTCATGGACTTCCCAGGTGGCTCAGTGATAAAGAATCTGCCTGCCAAACGGGAGACCTGGATTTGATCCCTGGGTCAGGAAGTTCCCCTGGAGAAGGAAATGGCAACCCACTCTAGAATTCTGATCTGGGAAATCCCATGGACAGAGGAGCCTGGCTACAGTCCATGGGGTTGCACAGAGTCAAACACGATTGAAGCGACTTTGCACTCACACATGCACGCATGCATTAGGGGAAAAGTGTTAAGTGTGATAGGAAACACAGCTCAATCCCCTGCCCTCTGCTTAGCACCAATGCAAGTCCTACTTAACCTGCCACACAGTTTACATTCTACCTCCTCCAAAAGATTTTTAAACCAATCCTTTCACTCTAAATCTTGGAGAGGGCTCTTGCTGAGTTAGTGTTCTTATTTCAAGTATTTATGTCTAATATTTCAGTTACTCTATGAATTATGCCAAGATATCAGTTATGCTTTTTACTTTCTGTCTGTTTCCCACAAGGTCAAGTATAGATGATCACATTGTAGGTACTTGTTGATCAATGGGCAACATGTTCCTAAAAGGATAGGAAAGATATGAAAATATGAGAAACAGATCTAAATGCCATCTGCTCATCCAGATACCCCAATGTCCTAACTCACCTTGGCTGTGGCCCTCCCTCAGCAACAGGTCAGGGCCTCCAGTGCACTGTTGGTTCTATGAGTCCTTAGGGCACATTCTGAGCTACCAGTGGGTCTGGTGATTAGCTGTCTGTCTTGCTTCTCCTTCCAAAATGCTGACCACCTTTCATGAAGTCCGAGTAAGACTTTACATGACTTTAACAGTGTCAGTGGCGAGGCTTTCATCCTTGGGTACCTTTAAGTCTGCTGATAAAAGAAATGTTCATTCCATCCTCTAGAGAAATCTCTTGCAGTAACATAACAGCAAAATCAATCAAGTCTCCCTTCTGTCTAAGGAAGGATACCATCAATTGCTTCTCCCTCTGGTGGATGCAGAGTCATTTTTTCCTTCTTTATCTTATGTAGTCAAGCTGTCCCTTACAACCCAAACTTTCTGATCAGATTTTGAGAACTCTTAGTTCTCTTCTTTAAACAAGCAACTACTTTACCTGTGGCCATCTACAGGGCCTATATCTTCTCTCTTTAGTGTTGGACTTTTCAAAAGATTTGCCTCTTGCAACAGTTTCCATTTCTATACCTTCAACTTATTCAGTAACTAACTGCATTCTATATCAGTGTAGGTTTTGAATCCATTACTCTGCAACTCTATCAGATAGAATGCCTGATGAACTACGGATGGAGGTTCGTGACATTGTACAGGAGACAGGGACCAAGACCATCCCCAAGAAAAAGAAATGCAAAAAGCAAAATGGCTGTCTGAGGAGGCCTTACAAATAGCAGTGAAAAGAAGAGAAGTGAAAAGCAAAGGAGAAAAGGAAAGATATACCCATTTGAATGCAGAGTTCCAAAGAATAGCAAGGAGAGATAAGAAAGCCTTCTTCAGTGATCAGTGCAAAGAAACAGAGGAAAACAACAGAATGGGAAAGGCTAGAGATCTCTTCAAGAATATTAGAGATACCAAGGGAACACTTTATGCAACAATGGGATCAATCAAGGACAGAAATGGTATGGACCTAACAGAAGCAGAAGATATTAAGAAGAGATGGCAAGAATACACAGAAGAACTGTACAAAAAAGATCTTCATGACCCAGATAACCACGATGGTATGATCACTCACCTAGAGCCAGACATCCTGGAATGCAAAGTCAAGTGGGCCTTAGGAAGCATCACTATGAACAAAGCTAGTGGAGGTGATGGAATTCCAGTTGAGCTATTTCAAATCCTAAAAGATGATGCTGTGAAAGTGCTGCACTCAATATGCCAGCAAATTTGGAAAACTCAGCAGTGGCCACAGGACTGGAAAAGGTCAGTTTTCATCCTAATCCCAAAGAAAGGCAATGCCAAAGAATGCTCAAACTACCACACAATTGCACTCATCTCACACACTACCAAAGTAATACTCCAAATTCTCCAAGCCAGGCTTCAACAATACGTGAACCGTAAACTTTCAGATGTTCAAGCTAGATTTAGAAAAGGCAGAGGAACCAGAGATCAAATTGCCAACATCTGCTGGGTCATCAAAAAAGCAAGAGAGTTCCAGAAAAACATCTATTTCTGCTCTATTGACTATGCCAATATCTTTGACTGTGTGGATCACAACAAACTGGAAAATTCTTCAAGAGATGGAAATATCAAACCACCTGACCTTCCTCTTGAGAAATCTGTATGCAGGTCAGGAAGCAGTTAGAACTGGACATGGAACAACAGATTGTTTCCAAATAGGGAAAGGAGTACGTCAAGGCTGTATACTGTCACCCTGCTTATTTAACTTATATGCACAGTACATCATGAGAAATGCTGGGCTAGATGAAGCACAAGCTGGAATCAAGACTGCCAGGATAAATATCAATAAACACAGATATACAGATGACACCACTCTTATGGAAGAAAGTGAAAAAGAACTGAAGAGCCTCTTGATGAAAGTGAAAGAGGAGAGTGAAAAAGTTGGCTTAAAGCTCAACATTCAGAAAACTAAGATCATGGCATCTGGTCCCATCACTTCATGGCAAATAGATGGGGAAACAGTAGCATACTTTATTTTCTTGGGCTCCGAAATCACTGCAGATGTTGACTGCAGCCATGATATTAAAAGAGGCTTACTCCTTGGAAGGAAAGTTATGACCAACCTAGACAGCTTATTAAAAAGCAGAGACATTATTTTGTCAACAAAGGTCCATCTAGTCAAGACTATGGTTTTTCTCGTAGTCACGTATGGGATGTGAGAGTTGGACTATAAGGAAACCTGAGTTCTCAAGAATTGATGCTTTAGTGGTTTTGGGGAAGACTTGAGAGTCCCTTGGACTGCAAGGAGATCCAACCAGTCCATCCTAAAGGGGATCAGTCCTGAGCATTCATTGGAAGGACTGATGTTGAAGTTGAAACTCCAATATTTTGGCCACCTGATGTGAAGAACTGACTCATTTGAAAAGGCCCTGATGCTGGGAAAGATTGAAGGCAGGAGGAGAAGGGGATGACAGAGAATGAGATGGTAGGATGGCATCACCGACTCAGTGGACATGAGTTTGGTTCAATTCCAGGGATGGTGATAGACAGGCCTGGAGTGCTGCAGTCCATGGAGTTGCAAAGAGTTGGACATGACTGAGTGTCTGAACTGAACTGAACTCTGCAACTAGTTTAATTCCCTGTGACCTCCAAGTGACTAAATTCAAGGGAACTTTTAGTGTGTATCTTGCTTGGCTTTTTAGCAGTAGTAAAATCTATTGTTTACACCTTCTTTTGGAAACATAGTCTTTCCTTGGATTTTCTGATCCATGTGGTTTTTTGACTACCTCCCTGGCCATTCTTACACCATCTTGTACAGGTTTATAAACCTAACAAATAAATGTTGAAATGTCTCTGCCCAAGGACTTCTCTTCTCAGTCTGACCTCTTTCTTGGTGGTCTCATCCGTATCTGTAGTTTTAACTATTACCTGTATATGCCCATGGACATGTTCTCTGAGCTCCTAAGGTGTCTGCCTTCTTGTAGGAGACCTAAGAGTTGACCCATTGGTCCCAACGTCCTACCAGTTTACTTTATTACTTCTTAAAGCCATCCACTCTCATTCTTCACCATCATCACCCAAGTTCAAACCATATCATGTTTGTGTTTTGTATTTCTTAAATTTGGGACTACTGTTATAGCCTCCAAAGTTATCTACCTTTAGCCACTTTTAACCCCTCACAGTATACTCTGGTCCCTTCAACAGATGTTTGCAAAATTCAGACAAATCAGGTCATTCCCCAGCTTCAAACCTTGCACTGCTTAGCCTTGCATTTAAGATGAAGAGCAAACTTTCTAACCTGGTCTACTGCGCTCTGCATAGTCTAGCCCTCTTAGCAACTCTCCAGTTTCATCTCACACCATCTGCTTCCCTCACACACATTCCCAGACCTTCAGGCAATGCCACACACTCATACATGCTCACCTTCTTTTTAGTTTCTCTAAAATACCAGTCTCCATCTTACCATAAGCCTTTGCCAATGCTCTTCCTTCTGCCTAAATGCAGTTGGCATTCCCTCAGTCATCTTGTTAACTTTGTCATTTTCCTCCTCCTGTTCTCAGCTCACAATATTACTTCCCCAGGGATGACTTCTTCCAAGACCAGCTCTTGCTTTTTTTTTTTTCAAGGTCCTTAAAACAGCATATACCTCTTCTTCCTAGCCCTTCTTGACTTTTCAATTTAACATGTATGTCTTCATGTGTTTTTTTGCCTATCCATTTCCTTAAATCATCTTTAAGCTCCTCAGGACAAGGGCCATAACATTATTTTTGTTCATCATTATATCTTCATGATAATATAACTTCACCCAGCATAGTGCTTCAACCACAGTAGGTACAGAATAAATATTTACCAGATGATTAGAAGACTTTATGAGAGGACGATGAAATCAAGTAAGGCCACAGAAACGTGATGGAGGGCACCACCACACCTAGATGTTCCAACCCCAGTCCATCAAGTCAGAACCAAGAAAGTTCATTTGAAAGTCATGATTCAGACTTCCAGCATAAATTATATGCAGTTGTGCAAACATGTCAAAGTTTAGTAAATTGAATTTGTTGAATGTAAACAACTTTTGACCAAAATAATAACACAGCTTTAGAAAAAGACATTAGGCACCCACTTTTGAAGAGTTTGTATAATTTAACACACAAGAAAACTTTACTGTAATTATATGCAGGCGTATACAAAGGATAAATGTTATTTACTTGCTCCAACCTCCATAAAATAAACCTCCAACTAGGCTGCAGCTTGCTGCATTAATCCTAATTTAGAAACCACTCCTACCAAGGTGGTGGGGGCTCCATGGGCCCCTCATCTTTTCCTTGTGTCAAAATTAGCCATTTAAATTAGAACCACATTAGGAGCCTTGGTGACGCCAACGTCATGGCCCCAGTGTGGGGAGCACTTAAAAGTGGCCACCTGAAGTTGATTAAACCCTTACCTGTCAAACCCAGTATGGTTATGTTGGAAAATCTTTAATGTAATTAAGAGAAGCACATTATGGGAGGTCAAGTGACTTGCTTTTTGAATTCCACTTCTAATCTGTCATCAAATGGATTGGAAATTGACGGCTGGGGGTAGTTAATGAAAGCTGCATGAGCAAGTGGGGGAAGAGAGGGGTGGGGGACTGGCAGGCAGGAGGGCCAGATGGGGGCTCTATTTCCTGGTAGTCATGAGGACGGGGCTGGGGGAGACCCACCGAGCACCCTGCCCCCTCAGGAGGCTCTGGGTGGGAGGCTCTCTTAGCACATGGGGAAGCAGGATAAGGGGAGGGGCCATCTGCACAGCTCCTTGCTTATCATTAAGTGAGATCTGGGGCCTAGATGTCAGCGGCCTGGGCAGAGTGGAGCCGGCGCCGCCCTCGTCACCCTTCACTCAGAGCCGTCTGATCTTCATCAGCCTTTAGCTTGCCTCTTGTGCTGATCCCCCAAAGAATGGCGGGGTGCTTCCACCCGGGTCCTCCAACTGTCCAGTCTCTGACTCCAGGCTCCTCACAGGTCCACAGCCTTGAGCACATTGGGTCTGGGGAAGAAACTTGGCATTGTCCCGAGTTTCTTCCTGAGAGTGTGCGTTCCTGGCCCACTAAACCCATCTCTCAGTGCATTGGGTGTGTTTGGGCTCCAGGGATCCTGTGCATCTTAATGCCAGAATGCTGCCTTTTAGAGATGAAGTTACTTAATGCTTTGCTGTGTGTTTTTGCCTGAGGGTGCTGTTGACAGAAGGCAGAGTTTTTCTGCTCTGGTTGCTGTCTCCCTCTTTGTTTTTGTACATTGCATCTGTGTACATTAGCGGAGGTATCTGTGTTTGAAAAAGGATTACATCCGTCAGAATGTTGCCACTTAAGATTTGCCCCCTTCCTCGGAGATTGACATGAGAACAAGCACCACACTGCATCTTCACAGGGTATTGGCCTGGGGAACTTTCCAGACCAGATAGGCATTCCCCCTTGGCTCTCTTCCTAGCTTGAGTGTGGATAGAATGCATCAGTGTTGAGAGAAGAGTTTTGATCTTCAAGTTTGGAAATATCTTCAATACTCCATGGAAAACATTGGGTGTTTCCTGTGTGTGGTGGTCCTTAGGAGTTATTTAGAACAGAATGGACAATCCAGGCAAAGATGAAATATATAGCCAAGATTCAGAAGCATCTAAGGGTCTTAGAAGATCCGAGATTTGCCCAAAGCATCTTAAGAAGGGTCCAGGGTTTTAAGAAAGGTCCAGGGTCTCCTGTTATTAGAACTGTGTGGAGAGGTGGCAGATACAGTTGAAGGGAAGGGATGCAGAAGGAGGAGGCATTTAGTAAGAGGGTCTCGAGATACTTCTAGCCTGGGCTTGAATTTCCTTGGTTTAGAGAAATTTTAGTCATTGTCCCATGTGAAAAATGGAAGAGTTAAATGGGAGGGAAGATGAGACAGAAAAAAATCAACCTGGAAGTAGTTTCAAATAAGAGCAGAGCATTGGTGAAAGTCATTTTCCAAGGGCGCTCCCTCTGCTGTGTTGCTTTTTCTGACCAATGAAGAGCCCCCTTTCTTAACTCCTGCTCACCCCCACTTTTCATCCACAACAGAAAGGGCAGTGTTTCTAGAAAGGGAGGTGTGTCTCCAGGTAAAAGCTGTCCCAAGGCAGTGACAAGAGAAGCTGCAACGCTCAGCTTCCTCTGGATACTGTGTTTACCTCCTGGTCACAAGTTCACAGGTAAAAGGGAAAAGTTACCCTGGGCTCCTCTTCCAGAGAAGCTGTCTGCTCACCATGGCAACCTCTTCCTGGGGTCTCAGTCGTCGGCAGCGGGGTGCAGAGTTCACAGAACTCAGCATTGTGCTCTCCTCTCTCCATGTCTTTTTCTTTTTTGAAGGGATCGAGGCTGGTTTGCAGCACTATTTAAAGCAAAGATGCCAAATGAAAAGTTCCTCGTTTTAAGTTGGTTCTTATACAAAGCTGCTTTGTGGTTTTTTTCGGCCTGTCAGACTTGTCAGGCCTAGTAAGAAAAAGTATATTGTTTCCAGCACTTGGATTCCTTTCTCCCTGACATCTGCCACTCTGTAAAGATGATAAATTCCTGCCTCATTAGCCAAGGGTGTGGGATTACAGGCTGACAACACATTAATCACCAGCCTCTGTGGCAGGCTGACTAGCAATAGGCATTGTTAACAAAACTTTTCTAATATGTCACTCTTCTCTATGACAGCCTGTAATCAATCATTGTGATTGACAGCGCTGATAGATTACACTATTTATACTTTGTGTAATGAAAGATAGTGTTTCCACCTACTGTCATTTCTGGGCAAGTGGTGGAGGATCACTGAATAGAAAACAAACATAACAACAGGGCAAGCCCTCATCATCCCCAAAATATCCACAGAAATGCCCCACCTTCCCAAGTCTGGCAGTGAGAGAGGAAGCAGGATGGCATCAGGGTGGTTACTCTGGGATGAGGGGTAGTGGCAGAGGCACCTGGGAAGAAAGAGGTGTTTTAGCTTTTCTCAGGGAGCTCTCTCTGCAGTGTGCGCGCTGTGAGGTATCGATAGTACAAGTTTACACAGGTAGAAGGCTCCCCCAGCAGTCCCTCTCCTCGCCCTCGGCAGCTGACGTATGTACAGCTGAGCCTTCAGCCCCTCCTCCCCTGCCAGATGAGAGATGATTTAGATGTTGATAAAATATTTGTTCTTTCTTGGCTCTGAGGGCAAATATTATCCTTGTTTCCCATAATCGTGCAGCACTGCAAAAGTCAACAGCTCCCGGAGCAAGTACAAAACCAGCGCTCGGAGAGCAGCCCTTTGCCCAGGGCCGTTGCCGGGACTTGCTTTTCCCCTTTGAAGCCCCCAGAATTGCAAACAGGATAAGAATGGATCAGCTGAGCTAAAATGCATTCTGATTCTCACATACGGGGTATTTTTGGAGGATCCTTTCAGTAATTTTAGTTTTGTCTGGAAAAAACTTGTCAAATTTACAGACTATTTTTGACTTCCTAATATAATTTCCATAGAGTGGCAAGTGGGGGTGATCCTGGGCTGGTATCTTTGGAGGCGAGTGCCTTTCCCCATGGAGCAGCCACACTCACTCCAGCCAACTGTACCACACATGCTTATTTTAATCATTTTTTAAATGATTGTTTTATTTAATTTTCCTTGCTCTTGGTTAAATACAGGAAAATTCTCCATTATTAGTTCGTTAGGGTTCACAGAGGTGAATTGTCATCTTTCTTCTTGGTATAAGCATAAGTCTGATTTTCAGTCCTCTTATTAAATGGGTTTCTGGTCTCTCCCTTTCTCTTTTTCTCAACCTATTCTGTGGATTGGGAGGCAGAGAGGGGAGAACAGAAAGGAAGCGAGGACTTATGCCCCCTTCCTGCCCGTTGTGGCGTTGGTAGGCATTCGACACTTCAAGGTGCCCTGCCAGTTGGCAAGGCCAAAGGAACCTGAGAGCGACCGTGAGTGAAACTGCTCTGGAGGCGAATGAGTGGGAGGAGGAGTGGGGAGCCAGCAGAGCTAAACTTTAATCTCTCTGTGAAGTTTGAGTGAGCCCAGGATGATTAATGAGAGAGCAGACCATCTGATTAAGCCCCTCCGTGTCATAGGACATGATTAGTAGGTGACAGAGACGGTAACAGTATCCAGCCAAACCCTTGTTTCTTTCACGGCTCCGGCTGTTATATGATTAATGTCCCCAAGGGCTATCTCAGGGTCAGGCAGGGGAACCTGTCAGAACAGGTGGAAGTGACAAAATGGGCAGAAACTCCTTAGGGGGGACGGGAGTGGTGAGGGGGAGAATGGAGGGGGGCAGGGTGGCCAGATGGAGCCGGCGACCTTTCTCTGATCCGAGCAGGCTCGGGGAGCATCATGGGAATGGAAACGAGGAAGAATCACAGACTGCAGATGTTTCCCAGGTTCTGGGTGCAGCAAGCATTGCCAGCTTGGATGTGCAGAAAGCATAGTGTGACATGGTGAGTTATCACTCATCGTTTATGTGCTGGGATGGGATAGGATGAGGCTGCTGTGGGCCCTGAGAGTATTAATGTGAGATGCCCACATGTGTGCCTTGTAAGCCTGTGTGTACCTTCAGATGTACCAGCACAAGAGCTCCACTCTGCTGTGGGGATTAAGTACAAATCAAACAGTTAGAGCTGATATTTCAGTTCACGGCTTTTGAGAGCCAAAGCACATAAACTATCCTTGAATGTTCTACTTAGAAAAGATAAATATAGAAGATGAGAGTGGATTCAAATAATTATACCTTTTTAGATCTGAAATATAGGAACTTTAAAAAATTCATGTAACCCAGGTTACAGGTGAGAAAACTGAGGCTTGAAGAAGGTAAATGACTTGCGCAGTGGCAGTCAGGACTAGAAGGCCAGTTTTCCTATTCCTAGTTTCATGTAACAAGACCTTGATAAATCTGTTGATAAGAAGTCTCAGGCCTTTTTATTAGATGTGAGTTTCCAAGCAAGATTTTGATCTTCACTTCCCTTATATTCCCCACCCTCCTTTCCCAGAAGCACTTTGACCTCTAGGTCTAAGGTTCAAACCCCATTTGAAGTGAAATCTCGTTTAGTCCCCTTGGGGCAGACAGTCTTCCCAGACAGCGTCTCTGACAGAAGACTGTGCTCCTTTGGCAGCCATTTTGATTGACAAGGTTCCTGAGGAGGACCATTTTGACGTGAAAGAGAACCTGGATTTGTTGAGGTTCACCTAGCAAGTGTAGCTTTTCTCTTTCCATCTTTGATGCTCTGTTCATTACCCACATTCGAGAGCCATTCCAGGGCTGTAACTGGGGATGATAAAACCCTTCAACCATTTTCCAGGGGGCTCTTGAGCTGCCAGCACGCCTCTCTGCTCTACACGTCTATCTGATAACTCTTGCTCTTGTGTTCGCACAGCAATAATAACTGGGTTAGTGCTTGGACTGGGCAGTAAACAGTTCCTTGCACCTGCTTGGTCTCCCATGTAGGAGTTTACAAACTGTCAATCTTTGCTTGGAAGAAAAAGACCGCCTTTCAGCATAGTTTTGTCCCTACAAACTTACCAGGCCGAGATGGTCTTCAGTGAGCCACAAACTTAGTAGCAAAGCCAAGTTCAGTGTTATGATCACAAAGGACAGAGATAGAAGAACAGAAACTGTATTGGATTATGTTAGCAAGAGAATAGGTTGGATGGGACCAAGGCATGTTAATGCTTCATTCTCCCCAAAAGTTGTTTATCATGTGGCATTTTATGTGAGTTACCCTTAAAGGGTGAATGAAGTGTAAAGGACACTAAAACTGTCCCAGGGCAGCATTATAGAACAGATGACTTGGAGAGAAAACCCTCCTAGAGAGGACTTCTCCTCTGGTCAGGGGATCAATTATGGATGAATAAATTCTTATTCATTTTAGAATTCTGGTGCATTTTCATTTCTGCCCCACATTTAACCCAGGTAAAATACAGCCTTACCAGACCAAGTAGAGAGTGAACTGGAGTTCCAAGCACAGTCATTTGAATTTGGCTCTTGCGTTCTTTAAGGGAATCATACAGAGGATTGAGTCACTTCCCCGGTTAAAGGAAAACATCTAGTATCAAATTCTTCCATGAACTGATGGAAAGGTTTGAGAAAACTTTGGCAGACATGGCATGAGGAGTCTAGCCCTGGCTATAGCATGCAGCACACTGGGAGGAGTTATATTGTGATGTGATGGTGATGGGGGGGAGGGGCCCATTATATTACAGAGTAAATCAGTAACCTTGTGGGTCATGCAACCGTTGAATCTTTCTCCTGTTATGGAATAGGTTGAGTTGCCAAAAATCAAACCTCTCCTGACCTACAAAAAGAACCCATAGTGTCAAAATGTTGACCCATTCCTGATGTGCATTACTTCATGCTGGAGAATTTAGAGGGGGGCCATGGTACGGTGGAAGAGACCCAGACTCTACTATCGGTAGACCCCAAAGTAGTTTAGGGTCTTAACCATGATTCAGTGGTCAAGTTTAGGAATAATGTTTTGAGCAAGGCCTTGAACAAATTTTTACCAGTGATTAAGAACTGAAGCTTGTGAATTATGTGTATCCATCTAAATAAGAGCAGATTCACATTGCCTCCTTTCCTTTATAATTTCTCAAGCCAGGGAGATAGGGATATCTTTAGTTACTTCATGGGTGTGGCTTCTCACCCTAATTGACCTCCTGGGAGTGGGCTAGGCTCAATGAAATAATCCTCTACATGTTTTGGCAAATAAATGTTTGAGATCTATGTTTTTAGGTTGTACTACGCCAATGATGTTACCCAACCAGAAAGTGTGACAAATAGTTTAATGAAGAACAACAATTATTGTGGATGGTAGATATTTCTTTACTTAAAGGCAAAGATGAGCAGTATTTGAAATTCAGGAAATGGCAACCTCTCTGCATTTGAGGCTAGCACAAATAATAAGATTTTGCCTTTTCACAGAGGATGAGAACAAATGAAAAATTGAGAATATTATCACCTTGCAGAATTGAAAATTCTCCAGCCTGATCTCCCTGGATTCCCAGTCCCAGGATGCCAAAATCTCTTATCTCCTTTTTGATGGAAAAATGTCACAATTTCCTTTTCTAGCCTCTTATTTGTTTTTTGGGAGATTTTTCTGAAAATGGCTCCTTTCTATGTGGGACCATTTAAAGAAACCAGACCAGAAAAATCATGCTAAGTAACACTTTTTTTCTTGAGCATTTTTCTTTTTGCAGTTTGAAACTGGAGGCAAATGAAGGCCTCCCTAGTGCCCTGGTAGCTGCAACCCCTTTTTTAGCATTTTTTCAAAGGGCACAGGCCAATCTGCCCATAATGAGCTTGGAAAGTGAGGATGAAGTTCCTGATAATATGACACAAATTTCTTTACTTTTGCTCCTTATTTCATCTTAATTAGTCCCTGTAGAAAGGATTGATTTTTGAGAGGCTTGTAGTGAACATCTGTTGGTATTCCTGGGGTCATTCTTAGTCTGTCCTGTGTTTGACATTTCTTGTAAAAGAGGAGGCATTTGTTCATATTGACATTAGCTGCCTCTGTATCTCTCGGTGGTACAGATGGTCTGTGAATAAAGACATCAAGCTAATAGGCAAGATGACAAGCTTCAATAGAGCTGGGGCTCCTCACACTTAAATGGCAGGGCAGCATAGATTGCTTCTGCTGCCGAGGCTGGGGTCTGCGGGTAGCAAAGCATATGGAATAAGTTAAAAATGAAGAAGGATCCTGGAAAATGACTAGAAATCTCTCCCTAAGACTATAAGGGCTTTTATTATTATTATTATTATTGGTCCATGCAGTATGTCAAGCTTCCAAGGCATGCACAGCCAGGAAAAAAGGGCAGAAACTGGATTTTCTGCTGGTCCTTCTCCCATACATTTCTGTCCTGTGAACTAGCCATGCAGATCCTAATGGAGGTTTGCAGATCTCAGAGGGAGCTATTGTTCTTACTTTTTGGTGAAGTATGTTGATGATCCTGTTTCTATCAGAGGAAAGCTACTCTCAAATCAAGAGGCTAAATTTTTGTTCTCCCATGAAACCATATTTTCCCAGAGGACCTCCAGGAAATCAGCACTCTGGAACCTTATAATTCTGTCCATTCCAAAGGTTCTGGGCTTTCTCCCAAATGCATATCCTAGTTTATTATGATAATCCATCATGGCTTTGGCATATGTATATTCATCTCTACTTAAGTCCATTTATATTTTAATCATGAACTACTTATTAGGACAAAGAGATTTTTCTGTTGACTCTTGCCAGCGTAAAACACCTTAGACCTTAAGGGCAGCCTTTTGCTCCTGTTGGGTGGACAAGACCCCCCTTGGTCCAGGTTTCTTTATCAGCCTCTTTTTCATCTTTCAGTTTCTATCTTCTCAGATGCTGAGATCCTGGTCTTTTCTATCTATTCTCATTATATTAGCCCCCGTGGACTCAGTTGCATGAGTAGCTTTTCTTGTCTTGGACTATCTTTAGTTCTGTTACATGTTCTTTATTTTCCATTTGTACATGGGTGATGTTTTCATGTTTGTGTTGCTTTTTAATCTTGATACCCTTCTGTATTTCATGGATGATTTGAGGTAGCTTATAAGGATAGAAACTGTAAAACAAAGAAAAACAGGACCTTACCAGGGCAAGAGAAAATATTAAAAGGGGGATGATTGCAGAGGAAATGAGCTGCTACAGTGCAAAGATCCAAACAGTACATGCTGTTTCTAATAGGTTGGTGTAGATTAGGATTATTTTGTACTCATGCATACCAAAGACTTGAATCAGGACCAGTACATTTATGTGAAAAGGGAAATCTTAATTATGGAACTTGATAGGTAAATAAAAATACAGTTATTGCTTATCTGATTATTCTTTATTTTATACACTGGCTGGATTGAGATTTAAATATATGTCCCCCTCTCCTCTCACACATAGGATCTCAATTTGTCAATTCAAGTGAATAAATTATGGTGTTGCTCTCCCATCTGCTATAAAGTTGGTCCCTTACCTAAAAAGAGGAGGCAGTACAAAAGAGAAAGGGTTAGGGAGAGAACAGAGAAGAGTAGAATGAGAGGAAGGAGAGGAGAGAGACTTCTAATTAGCTTGCATAATGGTAAGATTAATGAGATGCTCCGGTTAATGAGGCAGTTCACTGGCAGAGGTGGTTGTTCAGTCTTTCCAGTGCCCCTATGTGGGCTCAAGGCACCTTTGTGAAAAGCTGAGTCAGATATTTAAGGAAGAGGGAAAGTTAGACTTCCAAAAGCCTGAAGCCAGGAAACAATCCCCACACAGTTGGCTGGAGTCAGTTTGGTGCAAGTCAGATGGGAACATAGCTCTGCCTTTGTTTCTCTCTGGGTTATGTGTCCTGGCCTCATAATTCAGCTCTCCCGACCCCTGAATGGGCTGTCATGAAGTGAACAAAACCTTCTTCCCTTTCTTTATTCCCCCATGTCCCATGAGAATTCTGTGTGTGTGTGTGTGTGTGTGTGTGTGTGTGTGTGTGTGTGTGTGTCTGTCTCAGTCATTGGAAGGGTCCATCATTCCTGTTTCCACCACCATGGTGAATTTCTCAAAGTTGGAGACCTATCTCTACCATTAGATTCTGCTCTCCTCCAAATGAAATTTATAGCTTTCTTTCAGATTGGGAGCTTCCTAATGATGGGAATCAGTGTCCTTTACATTATTTTAAGAGCTTCTCAAAGGGGACAAAGATTCCTTTCCCTTTTTCTCCTCTGAATCCCATCATATATTTTATCAAGAATCTTGCATTTCTCCAATCCACAAATATTTATTGAGAGCTAGTGTGTGCCGGCTACTGTTCTAGGCATTTGGAGATACAGAGCGAACAGTCTGAGTTCCTGCTCAAGGAGTTTACCTTCCAGTGTAGGGAGGCAAGAGAGACAGGTAATAAGTTGATAAACAGATGTCAAGCATGATAACATTGGTGAGGGATGCAGGGAAGTAATACTGTTTCATGCAAGGTAATCAGAGAAGGTATCATTTGATGGCCAGAAGGAAGGCATGAAATTATTTTGGCAGAGGGATGAGCAATCCAGGCAGTTCAGTTCAGTTCAGTCGCTCAGTCGTGTCCGACTTTTTGCGACCCCATGAATAGCAGCGTGCCAGGCCTCCCTGTCCATCACAAGCTCCCGGAGTTTACTCAAACTCATGCCCATCGAGTTGGTGATGCCATCCAGCCATCTCATCCTCTGTCGTCCCCTTCTCCTCCTGCCCCCAATCCCTCCCAGCATCAGGGTCTTTTCTGATGAGTCAACTCTTCACATGAGGTGGCCAAAGTATTGGAGTTTCAGCTTCAGCATCAGTCCTTTTGATGAACACCCAGGACTGATCTCCTTCAGGATGGACTGGTTGGATATCCTTGCAGTCCAAGGGACTCTCAAGAGTCTTCTCCAACACCACAATTCAAAAGCATGAATTCTTCGGTGCTCAGCTTTCTTCACAGTCCAAATTTCACATCCATACATGACCACTGGAAAAACCATAGCCTTGACCAGACAGACCTTTGTTGGCAAAGTAATGTCTCTGCTTTTTAATATGCTATCTAGGTTGGTCATAACTTTACTTCCAATGAGTAAGTGTCTTTTAATTTCATGGCTGCAGTCACCATCTGCAGTGATTTTGGAGCCCCAAAAAATAAAGTCTGACACTGTTTCCACTGTCTCCCCATCTATTTTCCATGAGATGATGGGACCAGATGCCATGATCTTAGTTTTCTGAATGTTGAGCTTTAAGCCAACTTTTTCACTCTCTTCTTTCACTTTCAAAAAGAGACTCTTTAGTTCTTCTTCACTTCCTGCCATAAGGGTGGTGTCATCTGCATATCTGAGGTTATTGATATTTCTCCCGGCAATCTTAATTCCAGCTTGTGATTCTTCCAGCCCAGCATTTCTCATGATGTACTCTGCATATAAGTTAAATAAGCAGGGTGACAATATACAGCCTTGATGTACTCCTTTTCCTATTTGGAACCAGTCTGTTGTTCCATGTCCAGTTCTAACTGTTGCTTCCTGACCTGCATACAGGTTTCTCAAGAGGCAGGTCAGGTGGTCTGGTATTACCATCTCCTTCAGAATTTTCCACAGTTTATTGTGATCCACACAGTTGAAGGCTTTGGTGTAGTCAATAAAGCAGAAATAGATGTTTTCTGGAACTCTCTTGCTTTTTCGATGATCCAGTGGATATTGGCAATTTGATCTCTGGTTCCTCTGCCTTTTCTAAAACCAGCTTGAATATCTGGAAGTTCTCTGTTCACATATTGCTGAAATCTGGCTTGGAGAATTTTGAGCATTACTTTACTAGTGTGTGAGATGAGTGCAATTGTGCAGTAGTTTGAGCATTCTTTGGGATTGCCTTACTTAGGGATTGGAATGAAAACGGACCTTTTCCAGTCCTGTGGCAACTGCTGAGTTTTCCAAATTTGCTGGCATATTGAGTGCAGCACTTTCACAGCATCATCTTTTAGGATTTGAAATAGCTCAACTGGAATTCCATCACCTCCACTAGCTTTGTTCGTAGTGATGCTTTCTAAGGCCCACTTGACTTCACATTCCAGGATGTCTGGCTCTAGGTGAGTGATCACACCATTGTGATTATCTGGGTCATAAAGATCTTTTTTGTACAGTTCTTCTGTGTATATTCTTGCCAATCCAGGCAGAGGGAACAGCAAATGCATTTCCCCTCATCTCTGGAGTATGTGTGATCAGCAGCAGTGTCTCAGGGGGTCCAGAGACACCCAATCATCCTATATCTCAGAATCAGATGCTTCAACATCTGCTATGGCAAACTTCCCTGCCTGGGCTGTGTCCAAGCTCAGCAGCCCTTTTTAACTCACCTTCAGGGGTCTTCAGCAGTCGCCTTCAGGGATCTTGTTCTTTCTGTTTGTGGGCTTGTTCGAACTCCACAACCAGGTGGTCTGGGCTGAAATCCTATCCCTGACACTTAATACTTGGCTAATGTTAGTCAAGTTAGTTAGTCTCTTTGGGTCTCCTCATCTGTAAAATAGAGATGATTTTTGCCCCCAACTCAGAGATTAAATGAGTACATACATGAACATGCTTAGAATGTAGCCTGCACAGAGTAAGTGCTATATGCAAATGTTAGCAATTGGTTTTGTTGTTGTTGACTTGTTTCAGCAAATGAAAAATCGTTCCTTTATTTTAAAGATAACATTTTCCTCCTCTTAAAGCTGCTCATCCTCTTGCTTACCTATAGATGAGGGATGCAGTTGGATGTGAACTAGAGTTCTCAGGTTTATCTGCCAGGTCGGCCTATCTAGTTTCTCCCTTGAACTATGCTGAGCACATCCCCTCCCCAATGCTACAAAGCCAATTCTGCTTTTACTGATTTTATTCTTCCTCATGGTTCATAGAGACTAGTCTTTTCTCCTCAACTCACAATTTCTCCAAGGCAGGGATGAAGGCTCTATCTGCCTCTTTCATGTCCCCTAAATCATCTTTGATAGAACTGAAGGTTTTGAATGTTCTACTCAAGTGTTTAGGGGCTTCCCTTGTAGCTCAGTCGGTAAAGAATCTGCCTGCAGTGCAGGAGACCTGGGTTCGATCCCTGGGTTGGGAAGATCCCCTGAAGAAGGAAATGGCAACCCACTCCAGTATCCTTGCCTGGAAAATCTCATGGACAGAGGAGCCTGGTGGGCTGCAGTCCATTGGGTCGCAAAGAGTTGGGCACGACTGAGCGACTAACACAACACAGCAACAACTCAGTGTTTCCTGGGGGTTCCATTCGTGCTGTTTGGAATGGAGTCCTTCCTTGTTGTTTAGCAGTGATCAGTGACTCTTCTTTCTCCACACTGTGTTCTGGTAGAGGCAAAGAACAGAGCTCAGACGTGGGAACCACACTGAGTCTAAATTCTACTTGCTCTGTCACTTTGGACGTAATGATCTCTATGTTATCAAGAGGGCTGATAACTCAGTACGTGTACAACACTTAGGAAAGTGTCTTTTGAGTGGTTTCTAGGTTTTAGCCATTGATATTGTTGTTTATTGTTACTATTATTAATGTTCTTTCAGTGTGTTTTATACATATAAGTGTGCTAGAAGTCAGGTGGGCTGGAGAAGTCCTGGCTCATCGGAAGATATAACCCGGAAGGCATTCTTTCTCTGAAAGATGGATCTGAGGCAGCATCTGTTGTGTCTAAGAAGCCAGTGCTTATATGAGATACAGAACATTGGCTGAGATGAAGGGTAATGTCACCAGTCTTGCTTCAGGGGCTAATTAGTTGTTTCAGGGTTATGTCATTTCCATGACTGAAGGTTTCTTAAGGATACTTTACCATCTTCCTGAGTACCTCAAGCTCTGTATCATACTAGGAAATCCAGCAAATACTTGCAGAATTAATTAATAACTGGTTAGGTGGATGGTTGGATGGATGAATATTTGAATGGTTGAATGCAGAGATGGATGGATGCAGAGACAGATACATGAATGGATTATAGAGTAAATGAGAGATGAGCATTTTCTACATTATTATGATTCAAACTACCAAAGATCTGAGTCTGTCTCACTCCATCTTTCTAACCTTCTTTTAATTCTTGCTTCCCTTTTCCTTTCCTCCTTGCCTTCCTCTCTTCTTATGCTATCTCTCCCATTGTCTCCAGACCCAATTATGTCCCTCTTTACTATTTTCTCTTCTATCTTCAGTATCAAGTACCAACATTCTCCCCAAGTCGCTTAAAGGTCAAAATCTGGAGTGTTCACAGTGTGGTGGCCGAGGTGCTCTCTGCCCTACGTATCTATTCCCCAAGATGACC
This sequence comes from Odocoileus virginianus, assembly GCF_023699985.2. NCBI lineage: Eukaryota > Metazoa > Chordata > Mammalia > Artiodactyla > Cervidae > Odocoileus > Odocoileus virginianus. The sequence continues at coordinate 65,527,708 of NC_069680.1, forward strand.
CAGCATCATTTGCTGAGGTGGCAATACCACCAGCTTCACTTTGACACTCTGCATCATTGTTTTGTGAACCGTCTTTGCCAAGTGATTAAGGCTGAAATTGATGCCTCCAGCGCACTGGAAACTTGCACCTTGAGCAAGGTGCAGACAGACTGAGGAGTCTGTCTCTCTCTATACTGCCATTTAAATGTCACTGCTATTGAACAGGAGCGGAGTAATGTGTCTGGAAAGACATCTAATGCTATATTTTGGCAAGTTCTTATCAAAATGCCTTTGGCAAGCTATTTGCCCTTGATAAAAAAAAAGAATCCTGGTTTGGCTGGCAAAACTCAATACAGTTGTATCAGACAAAACCGTTAGGACTTAGGCACCTGTAGAAATCCTAAATCCAGGCTGTTTGGCCACATGATAAGAGAGATTGGGACGATGTCCTTAGCATCAACAAGACTAAGCAGTTTAAATTCTTATCAGAAATCGATGGCTTCCCACATCTCTGAGAGCACTCACTGTTGGGACATCAGTTTCACCGTTTGAGAAGTGAACATCTGTGCTCTGGCCCACTCCTTAAATAATCTCACCAGACATCAGTGGAAAATTACTTTGTGGGTAGCAAGTGGGAGCTGCCTATCCCCCATCATTTTCATAAAAAAGCAGGGATCTAGGGCCATATTTTCAGTGGAAAAATTAGTGACATAATCATTATTACTTGTGATATTTCTACTTACCTAAAAAGATATTTCTAGCAAGTAGCTATTAAAGCAGAAATATTAAGAAGCTGGAACTCAAAGGGGATTAGAATCTAGATTATTTTTCTGATTCAAATTATCTTTTTTTTTTCTTTTGGCCTTTGAAGAAGGCAAATAAGATTGTATTTATTTCTTTTATTTCCCTCCTCTGTAAACGCTTAACTGATTTTATTCATTTCAGTTTACTGCAACAGAAATAGCAGCAAACAGCTTCCACTTAACTTCTTTCTGTGAACATGTGTTTTCTTACAGGAGGGTAGGGGAGAGTAGAAGAAAGCTGAGAGGGATGAGTATCTTCTTGTGTTTAACTGTAAGGTGTGTGGAGAGGGTTTGAAGAATATTCATTCTTCAGAGGCCCCAGTTTTTACTCACCACACTTTGTAATGGAGTTATCTCCCATTCAGCTGCACACTGACGAAATATTGTTTGTGAGGATGGTTTGCTGTGTCCAAAGAATGTATATTAGGAAGTTATCTGTGCCAAATAGATTGTGAGTATCTTTTTTTCTCATTGTATCTACACCTGAAATGATGAAAGATTTTTGAACAAAAATTATTAAATGTGTATTGGTGACTGATTAGGTACCCAGAGTCAAACTGTCTATCATCTGTAAAGGTAGATAGGTAACCAAAATAAAGTGAAGATGGAGGATCAGAGGTGGGAAGATTTCCAGCAGATGGAGGCCTCCCAGCTGGGAAGGCTATGGTGGCTGGGAGTGATAGTCTGGATTTCTGATGGGTGAGTCCTATATCGTGACCACATCCAGTTGTAGGATCAGCTTCAAGCCAGTGCTTCTTTGATGAGGACGTCTCTGTTCCCTCATGGGACATGAACCTAGCATGTTTTGTGTGTTCTTGTGTGGCTGATTTCTTCTTTTGCCACTGCTCAGCAAACCAACACAGTCCTGGATGCATGTCCCAATTCCTTCCTTGATGGTTTAAGGAAAGAGGGGAGGATAATAAAGCCCTTACTTTGAGAATCCACCTCTTGTGCCCTCACCCCCCAGACGGCTATAGAATGCAATGATGTGCAACAGAGGAGAGTTAAGAACTTCAACTGGGCTTTGACATTCAAATGCCACTCGTACAAGTTGATGGGGAAAAGGGATATAAATTCATGACTGAGCCCCAAGATGCAGCCTCATAAAAGAAGCTCTCTTTATGGCTTGTTTGACCTCAGGAACACTGAGGGTGTTCATGATGGAGCTGGCTTTTCCCCTCACAGATCATCAAGTAGGGTCTGCCTTTTCTCTCCCTTCTGCTTTTTAGATTGATTACCATTCTCATGCAATAATTTGGACTCTTTAGTTTTTACTGACAGTTGCAGGTGATTCATACACATTCTGTATACACCAACCTTTGATTCCTTTTTTCTTCCTGAAAGTGTGTCTTTCTTCAGTGCTCTGTGGCTTCAGGAATTATGGAACTGCTGGTAGGGCTCTTTAGACAGGAAGAGGAATATTGCAGGAACATGTGAAAGAGCAAAGGGTCTGCTTGTGCAGTAGATCTATCACCCCTCCCTCCACCAGCTCGCTCTCTCCTTTAATAATCACTTTACAGTGTTATGTTAGTCTCTACCATACGATGAAGTGTAGCGGTATATGTGTACACATATCCCCTTCCTCTTGGTCCTCACTCCCAGCTCCTCATTCCACCCATCTCGGTCATCAGAGAGTACCAAGTTGACCTCCCTGTGTTATACAGTAGGTTCCTACCAGCTATCCGTTTTACACATGGTAGGTTATATATGTCAGTCCTAATCTCCCAGTTCATCCCATCCTACTCCCGCCTGCTTCCACCAGCTCTTGTTTGTTGCCTTACTCCTTCTGCATCCCTAGGTCCTGGCTTCTGTTTCTTGTCTTTGTTTCTCTCCACTCCTGCCCACACACTGTTGTCTTTCCATCTTGCAATACATTTGGCTCTTTTTGTTGCTCTCATGCAAGGGATTTCGTATAGTGCTGATCAATGTGTTGGAGAGGTTGCTTTTAGTTTAGGTTTTCAGCTGAGCCATTTAGCTGTGGGCAGAGACATGGAGTTGCATGTTTAAAAAAAAAAAAAAAAACAACACAAGAGAGCTATAGTTATGACAGGCCCTCTGCATGGAGCAAGAAAAGAATGAGCTTGGGCAAAAGTCTCTCAGCATCCTTTCTGATACTATTCCCAACCTAAATTCACCCTAGCAGATTGTGCCAAGTTGAGGAGACTCCTCAGAGGAGATACCTGGCTGAATGTTTCCCTGAAAGTGAGTCTGGGGAGCACATTCTGACTTTTCAGTCTACTTTCTCATAAAGCCAACCACTTGGATACCAAGTTGTTTTCTTACCTCGGAAATGCCAAGAGGGTGCATGCTGTGCAGTGATTCTGAGCACTGATATTTTGTTGAGGACATTGGGATTCTGGGTACCTGCCTAACCAGTATGGCTTGTGGTGGGGAGAAATAAGGTCATTTGTGTTTTCATAGTGGTATTGCTAAGCAATCTTAGTAAGTATTCTCTAAAAATATTCTTTAAAACTCAATACCATCTCAAAAAACATGTGTGTATATACAGACATACATATGTGTGTGTGTATATATATATGCATGCATGTAGACACATACGTGCATGCACACACAGCAGAAGCACTCTAGTTAACTAATTTCCATTTCACCAACTGGTGTACACACCGACACCTGCTCTTCTCCCATGGAACCGTCTCCATGCATATGCACAGCCGTTGGGCTCTCTCCTCATTCAACCAGGCACTTCTAGTCCCACCAGGTGACTTGTATATTTACCATGAGTCAGTTGAATCTGTTCCCAAACTTACTTGTGTTAGTTGTGTTTATGTTGTAATAATGCAGTTTAGTTGAATATTATAAAACCAATAAAATAAAAGTGTGAAGGGGATTTTTTTGTGTGTGAAAACTAAGGAGAATGTTTAAGAAAGACTCAGTGAGGTTTACTTATTTAAACAATACAATAAATTGAGTATCAACAAGACAGCTGAAGAAGCTTGGGAGAAAAACATATAATATTCTAGGAGCCTGTACTCAGATTGCCGCACAACAGTTTTTAAGTTCTATTTCTCCTTTAAAGAAAGCAGGACATTTTGTAATCTATATACTGAGAGTGCTATGTACAAAATAGTCCATGCTAAACTCCAGTGAACAGACCCATATGCAAAAGAAAAGGCCTAAGCTTGCATCAAAAAGTCAGTAAATTAGTTTGATTCACATGATTTAAATTGAAATAAAATGTGTAAGTGAAAGTATAGCATTTCAAACAACTTTTCTTTAACTGGATAACCCATTACTGGCTTGGATCACAGCATTTAAAGTGTTCCTGCTCTAATACTTGTCTATAAAATTGAAGTCTGGTAATTGTGTTGGGAGGAGAAAAGAGAAGATTAGCAAAGAACATGAATTCATTCAACAATTTGTCAGCTTTTTATCTTTTTTCTTTCTTTTGCTACGGAGCTCTGGGTCTAGTTGGTAACAGGAAAAGCAAATACTACCTTTTGGAGGTTGTATATAAAGGAAAATGGGGGTTTTCATAATCCCAGGGCAGCTACAAAGTCTGCCATGCCATCATGTTCCTGCTGTAAGCACACGCTGCTGGCCTTCCACAGCCTCCAGCTCAGCACACACAGAAAACATGGAGTTGTTGGTGTGGATGGGGTCAGTGAGGAGCAAAAGGGGGATGGCCTATCAACGCTTCCCAGATCAAGGAAGTTGGAGGTGACCGTGAGCTGGCTCAGGGATTTAGCCCCTGATGTCAGCCCAGGCACCTGTCTTGTCAACAAAGAGAGTTCCGTGTTGCAGAAATTAAAAGCAAACTTTGCTTTTGACTCAGAGAACGTGTGGGAAGTGGTAGCTCAGTGAGAGGTGAGGGCCACATAAACTCAAAGTCAAGCCATGCCTTTAGCTTTATGAAGTTGATGCTTAGGCTCCCTGATGTGAAAGCACAGTGAAATCTAGCCCTGAAGTTCTCCTGTCTGTGAAGATGCACTAAGACTTAGCAGTGGTCTTTGAGCAGTCCTGCCAGTAGCATGCCTGGTGCACAAGGCTCGGCTCTTTGTGTGTGGACATGATTCCACCTCGTCTCATCCGCAGCCTGTTGGGGAGGCGCCTGTTAAAGATGTGTAGCCGCTAAGCAGGCTGTATTCTATGCAATTCAAGTCAGTAGCTGGGGACCCGTCTGTGTTCCAAGGAGCATCTACTGTACTCTGGCACCCATGAGGGACACCCAGTGGAGTCCAACTGGAGGCATACATCCTAAGTAAAATAAACCCTCTCTTTTTAAGTAAGAGAATGATAAATAATTTAATAGAATTTTTAAAATATGGTGGTTCTCAGCATCTCCCCACCCTTTGTGTTTCTCACTCTCACTCTCTCTCTTTTTTTTAACACCTCCAGGTATCTCCTAGAGAGGGTCGCTGTGTCAGGAATCATTGCAGACTCCTGCTTAATCCACAGCAGGGATGCCAGTGTCACTGGTTCACAAATGAACGCTGTTCTGGGATGATGTGCTCTCAGTTATGAGCTCCCGTTATTTTGCTTAAACTCCCAAATTGCCCACTGATGTTCCTCCATTCTGGAAGGCTCACCCCTCAGACTGCCAGGGCTCCTGCCTTTTCATCCCAGCACCAGACCTCCTCCTTCCACTTCTCCTCAGTGGACTGCCCAGATTACGGTGCCAGTGAGCAGAATACTATTTTTAACTCCCACTGCAAAATGCTTGGGAAATTGAGCATTAGCCTCCTACAGTAGACCTTTATGTTAGAAGGATCTTACAGCAGGGCTGCTTGGACAGATGGTTCTCAGCTATGTACCTCTCTTTCCAGGAGATGTACACTCAGCTGCACTGGATGGGTGAGGGTGGGTTCTAAGAACCTTCCAGTACCACCATTCTCTCATACGCTCAGGTCCTATTGTGAAACTAGATTTCTTTGTTGATCTTCCTTCTCTAAGGGTGAGCATCCTCCCAACACAGACAGTGCAACATGGTCCTCCTCCTCCCCATTTCATGTCTGTTTCTTACCCTCCCCTAGCATTCAGACCTCTATACATACACATGTGCATGGATATATGCACACACACATACCCATTCTCTGCCATGCCTGCAAATGATCAAAGAAATGTTTTAGTGGGAGGTTGTCTAAAGTAGAAGTTAATAGTGAGAGATATTGACCAGATTACCTGGGTTCAGTTCCTGGTTCTGTCACTTACCATCTTTCTTGCCATCGGTAGGTTGCTTAACCTCTCTGATTTCCATTTCTTCATATATAAAATGGAATACTAATAGTACTTGTCTTAAAAGGTTATGGAGAATAAATGAGTTAGTATTTGTCCTTCATACAATGCCTGGTATACAGTGAACACTGGATAAATGTGAGCTATTATTATCAGCTTCTCTAAATACCAGGTACTGATGCCACTCAGGTATTTTTTAGGACATTTCTCAGAACTATTGTAAATCACTGGGTATAAAAACACAGGGTTCAGGATTTGAGTAATCACACCCAATGCCCACTTAGACTCACCAGAATGCTTTTTAAGCTATTTTGCCATAATTGTTCCTAAATGATGACATGTTTCTAGCCCATCAAGTTGTTAGTAACTGACCCCTTTTGGGCAGGATTTTAGTGCAGAAACTCACCTCTGTTACTCCAGGTAATTCTGTACATTTAAAATGTCCCAGAATTCCATTGTATCTTGAAATTTTAATTGGGGATTGATGGCAGATCCTGATAACTTGTAAATGGAAACTGATCATTTGTTTGTCTGTGTTTTGATAAGTAGGCTTGTTTTTGAATCCTCTGGTCGGAAGCTGCTATTCATCGAAACTAAGCCAGACTAGGTTTTCCCTTGTGTGTTAGTAAGGGGTATATTATTTCTCCCAAGACAGGTTGCTTGACTATTCTAATACCCTAGCCAGTCTCACTGCTTCATGTCTCTTCCAAGCCTAGCCTCACACAGCACGGATGGAGTGAACTTCCTCTGGCAGAGCTTTGATCATGTCTTCTGTCATGCAGAAAGGCAGCTAGGGCTGCCCCATTGCCTGCCCCCAAAGCCAGGTCATGGCTCAGCAAAGCCTGGTGCAGTTATTGAGGCCAGAGATTCTCATTTTCCAGTCCCCCCCCTGCCCCGTCCCGCAATCTCTGGGCTTCTGCCCTTGGATCACTCTTCTTTGTCACATATGCTCTCTGCTTTCCTCTCCTTGTGCTCTTTTTTCATCCCTACCCCCCACTTTCCTAATGTTTACTCTTGACTAGCATGCCACAATCCTATTCATTTTTCAGGACTTGGTGTAAAGCCATTACCCTCCATGAATTTTGCCCTAATTCTCCTCAGCCAAATGTAATTACCCTGAGTTCTGAAGCCCCTTATCTCCCATCATGTACATACCATATGTCTTTTGTGGTGTTGGGTATCAGGATGTTTTCAGTGGATGCTTTTATGTTTAAATCTTGTACATATCTCAATCAATTTTTCTAGGAAAAATTCTTAGAAATATTTAAGACCTTTGATGCCAAATCTCTTATTAGGCAGTAGTAATCTATTTATTCTTTGTTGTCTACCAGCACCCACTTCCGCCATACTCTCTGTAATCCTAGGTGTCATTTTTCCCCTCATTTGTTATTTTGATAGATTTAGAGGAAAAGAAAAGTTTAAAAAAAAACTCATTTTAATTCATGTTGCATTGCTGTAATTTCTAGTGAGGCTGAACATTTCAAAAATGTGTTTATTAGCTACACACTCCTCATGAATTGTCTGTTGACAGGGCACTTGACACTTTATATCATAGTATTTTTGTGAACTTGTCAGCTACAGAGGATCCATAGGATAAACAGCTATACTTTCAACTTCAGTCATTGTGCCTAGCAGGTTACATGGTAACATAGTAAACATTTGTTGAGAGAATAAGTGAATGAATATATGTAGCTGATTATTGTTAGTGTTATACATTTCAAAATATGTAGAATCTAGTTGTATCTCTGGTCCAGTTTTTAAATTAAAAGTATAAGCACTTAAAGACATCTAAGCATTTTTATTTTTATTAATATTTAAAAATATGTAGAATTTAGTTGTATCTCTAGTCCAATTCTAGATACAAATTTGAATGCAGCATTTATCATGATCACAGGGCTACATCTCACTTCATAAGCACTCTGTTTATGAGGGTTGTTGAGAAGGGCCGAGGTTTGAATTGCAGTAATAAGAAGGAATTGGAGTAGGGAGCTGCTTTGGAGGCAATCTGTGATTCTGGAACATAACAAACTGTTATTTACACTTCTGAACCTCACCAAAACAGGGAGAGTTATCTTTGAGCTCAGGGGACAAAAAGGCAAGACAGAGCAGACACTCTGCCTTGAGAGGTGCCTGGTTTCAGCTGAGAAGGTGTCATGACAAATTTGATTAGCACGTTGCTATTAGGACCTAGTCTTCTTGGATACCAGCTGACTTCCTTGGAAAAAGTGAAATCCACTAAAATCTAGTTTATCTGGCATTCTATCAAGCAGAACATTTTTTTGTAACATCATTTTCATATGAATGACCCTAAAAGCCTGCAATGTGATGTTCAGGGTCACTTTGGAGTTGTCTTACAGATATTATCACTCTTTTGAAAACTTGGGATTGTGGCTCATTTGGCAATTTTGTCTTCACCAGGATGCCCTAGTCTCCAAGAGCAAAGGTTTCTGCAGAGTGGCAAGGTTTTGTGAATGTGTGTGTAGGCGAGAACATTAGCGTGAACATTGGAGGTTGGTGATAAAACAGTGAGTTGGAGTCAAGCAGGAGAGTGAAACTTAGAGTCTTGACCCTTCGTCAACACTCTCACATTTCACCAGCCAACGGGCACCTTCTAAGGTTGACTTCACTTTGGAATTGTTTGGATGAAGCAAGGGAAGTAAGGAAACTCAAAGCTCTTTAACGCTATGCAAAAGTGTTACTCAATCTCATTTCATAGAGGAAATATGGGATCAGATTATTTTTATTAACTTTTTTCTTAAGTAAAGAAAGCAGTAAGTGGTTTCTTCCTTGTGTGCAAGTAGCACCGTGCCAACCGGATCCTGTTGACAGATAATCACCTGACAGGCGAGCCTTTGATGTTAAGCTTCACTTAGGCAGAAAGAAAGTTTCTCTATGCCTCCCGAGCAATCCTGGGTGGTCTTGTCTGCTTTCCTTCCCCAGAGCCTTGCCCAGGAAACCCATGGGCTCAGCGCTCCAGGTGGTCATGGGGTCAGCAAACCCCAGGCCGCTCTCCCAAGTGTGGAGGGCAAGGAGGAGCCTGCAAACTCAGCTTAAAACAAACAAGCGCTAAATTAAAAAGAATGTTAAATACAGATCAGCTGCTTGGCTCCTGACAGCAGATTTAATTCTTCCCTCCTCTCACCTGATGGAGCTTTGCCTGCAGGGTTGGCATCAATTATCTGTAGACATGTGGAAAATGATTGATGAGCTGCCTGCGGCACTGAGGTACACTTTGTCAACCACTCATCATTTATACATCTTATCTTTGCCAGAACAAAAGATAGGACAGCCCCACACTGAAGTTGGGGATAGGAAGGGGGTGCTTGAGAGGAGGAGGTGAGGGAGATGAGTCAGGCAGAGCCATTGGGTGCCAACAAGCGAGGACTGAGGTGTGGAAGATCATAGCTGTTGACTCTGGGCCGTCTGGCCAGGCCAGCTCTGCCCTTGCCACAGGTTCCAGTGTTGCCAAAACTCTTTCCCCTCCAGAAGGGCCTAGGAATCAGGAAGCTGTGTGCTGTTTTAATTACACTCCATCTCAGGGGGGTTGCGGAGTGTGGTCGTCATGGCTGCAGCTGACCCTTTGCTTTAATCAGCCACTCAGAAGGCGGTGTTTGTAACCGCTCTTGACAGAGATGAATCATGGCCTGGTAGATCCAGCTTCTGGGAGAGTATTGAGGGAAGCTGCCTCAGTATCAGCTGGTCTTAGGGCAGTTGGCACGTCGGTTAATGATGGGACTAGACAGTGTAATGCATGCTTTTTGAAAAAAATCTTATTCCCAAGGCTGAAATGGGGCATAAATGTTTTTGCTGAGACTGAGACAGTAGGTTGATGATGCTGCTGGTGCTGTATTTGTGATTCACTTGTAGCCTTGCTCTTAGGTCTCAGACCCACGATAAGATGTCAGCAGGATAGATTACCTCACAGAGGCCTTTCTAATTGTGCCAATCTTATCCCTTTCCTGGTGACAGCATAAGAGCCACAAACCCAGGTGATGACCTAACAATCATTTTCTAGGTAATAACTGCTGAAAATAGCAATTCTATTATGGATTGCTCTCTATTAATTCACTCGCTATTAAAGACATCCCATTTATTGATTTTTTTTCTTTGAAGGAGAAGGTACTGACAAATATAAAGTCAAGTGACCTAGTTATATAATTTGAGTGATAGACTCAACAGATTCTTCGATAATTAGTCACAGGGTAGAGAGAGATTAAGGTAGAAAACTTCAACTTTATAATATAATAGGATTTTCCTCCAATGAAACTTGATACACTTCTTATAAATTAAGTGATAAATTAGTATGAAAAATGAACATGTTGAATGAATTTGAAAAGCAAGGGATAGAACTTTGAGGCAGGATCATGTCAGAAAGGAGATGATGAAACATAAGAGAATTATGAAATAGGAAAGAAAAAAGCATAAAATCAAAAGCACCATTATCAGAAGAATAATTTAATGGCCTTTGAAAGTTATAAGAAGTGTTTTGAACCCTTCTGTAGATTTGTGTTGCTATCATTTGATAAAGAGTTATTTCTAGCTATACTCAAGAGTTGATACTTGACATGACAGTGATAGATAATCATCATGACATCAGATATTTTCATGAAACCTTTGTTGACAGTAAATAACCCACACAGAGGGACTCTCTTGGACCATTGGACAAAAGTGTCCACTCAAGGTCCCATGATGCCCACAAATACTTCAGTGATGATGGATCATCCACACTGAGGCCTCTGGCTTCTGAGGGCATGGAAGAGTCTTCATCCACTTTTTCTAACCCTGAAATTGATAGCTTACAGTGAAAGATGTTGGATTCATGATCTCCAAAGAAGATTTAGCTTTGGGACCAGGGACCAAGCTTGATCACTCAGTGCTTTTGTGCAGCAGGTTTTATTACAGTGAAAAAGGATAGAAAGCTTCTGACATAGACATCGGAAGGGGGACAAAGAGTGCCCAACTTGCTAGTTTTATCAAGGCCTTATATACTTTTCCATTTGGTTACTAACAGTAGAAAGAGCTTACCAGACCCACTCCCATAAGATACATTTTGAGATAATCAGATTAGAACTAACAATAGAAAGATCTTAACCAGACCCACTCCCACAATATAAGTCTTAAGATAACAAGATTAGTCAGAAGGTTCTTGTTAAGAAGGAGAATTATATCCTTGAGCAAGATACATTGTTGTTATATAATCATTAGTACAGAGCTTAAAGAAAAGCATACTCTTGAGCAAGATGAGTTTTGTTGTACAGTCATTAGTTCAGTCCAGTCGCTCAGTGGTGTCTGAATCTTTGTGACCCCATGAATCGCAGCACGCCAGGCCTCCCTGTCCATCACCAAATCCCAGAGTTTACTCAAACTCATGTCCATCGAGTCGGTGATGCCGTCCAACCATCTCATCCTCTGTCGTCCCCTTCTCCTCCTGCCCCCAATCCCTCCCAGCATCAGGGTCTTTTCCAATGAGTCAACTCCTCACATGAGGTGGCCAAAGTATTGGAGTTTCAGCTTCAACAACAGTCCTTGCAATGAACACCCAGGACTGATCTCCTTTAGGATGGACTGGTTGCATCTCCTTGCAGTCCAAGGGACTCTCTAGAGTCTTCTCCAACACCACAGTTCAAAAGCATCAATTTTTCGGCGCTCAGCTTTCTTCACAGTCCAACTCTCACATCCATACATGACCACTGGAAAAACCATAGCCTTGACTAGATGGACCTTTGTTGGCAAAGTAATGTCTCTGCTTTTTAATATGCTGTCTAGGTTGGTCATAACTTTCCTTCCAAGGAGTAAGTGTCTTTTAATTTCATGGCTGCAATCACCATCTGCAGCAATTTTGGAGCAAAAAAAATAAAGTCTTGACACTGTTTCCACTGTTTCCCCATCTAGTTCCCATGAGGTGATGGCTCTGAGCTTAAAGAAAAAACATCTTATGTGATTAAGATCAAGGAATGTAAACAATAAAACAAGTTTGCCCCTTTCTCTTCCTTGAGAGCCCTGGAACCCTTTCTCCTCCTTGAGGGCCCCAGACTCCTTATCAACCTGCCTAAGATTTAACTCTCTCAAAATTGTAAACCAAAGAGTAGTTTTAAAATCCAAGAATCAAGGACAGGCACACTCAATCTGATACAGATACATGAACTGTAAAGTGAGAACTCCAAATGGAGATATGCCTGTAATCCCTTTGAGGTGGATTAAGTATTAGATTTAAATGGTATCCTCATCCACTATAATTGAGTTTTATGTTTCTTTGTGTTTTTGGTAACTCTTCAAGCCTTCTACTTTGATGTAGGGTATCCTCTACTTGGTATTAATCTTGAATGTTTTTGAAAGGTATTTGTATTAGTTTGCTGGGGTTGCTGTAACAAAGTACTACAAACTGGGTGACTTAATCAATAGAAATTATCATCTTACACTTCTAGAGGTTATAAGTCCAAAATGAAGGTGTTGATAGGGTTGGTTAGCCTCTGGCATTCCCTAGCAGGTAGATGGCCTCCTCCCTGTGTCTTCACATTGCCTTCCCTCTATGAGTGTTTATTTCTATATCCAAATTTCCCATTTAAAAAAGAAAAATAATAGATGGTAAATTAGGGCTCATCCTAATAACCTCATCTTAACCTGATCATCTGCAAAGACCCAATTTCCAAATAAGGTACCATTCATAGGCACTAAGGGTTAGGACTCCAACATCTTTTTGGGGGGATATAATTCAACCCCTAACAGTATTAGCCAGGAACTATAATTGAAGCAATTCTACCCTATGTGCTTCATCTCATGAGTTTAAGGCTTAGATTTCTATCTTGAGGAGGGAACTGTGCATGTCTTATCTACGACCACATAGTAACTGCTTGATAAATACTCATTAAATAACTGAGTGGATGAGACTTGAAACTTCTTTGGGGAAAAAAGTCATTTTTAAATATGACATTTATTTTTTACTAGGAAAAGACTAATTTCCAGTTTATGAAGTCAATTAACTCAAAGGCATCAAAAACTTATAAAAAATAGTTTCATTTAAGAAAATGCATCCTAAAAAACTGCATCCTATGAATCTGAGTTTGGTCATTTTTAAGGAATATCTTTATAAATGCTTCTTTGAGGAGAAGAATCCCCTTGGTACTTCTGTTTTTGAGGATGTCAGGTCTTGTGCTGGAAGTTTATTTCTTGAATACATTTCTACTTGGAAAAGAAAATCTTATATTGCAAATTTGTTAAAACTGGCTCAACATCATTTTCTCAACAAAGGTCCATCTAGTCAAGGCTATGGTTTTTCCAGTAGTCATGTATGGATGTGAGAGTTGGACTATAAAGAAAGCTGAGCACCAAAGAATTGATGCTTTTGAACTATGGTGTTGGAGAAGACTCTTGAGAGTACCCTGGACTACAGGGAGATCCAACCAGTCCATCCTAAAGGAGATCAGTCCTGGGTGTTCATCGGAAGGACTGTTGCTGAAGCTGAAACTCCAATACTTTGGCCACCTGATGCAAAGAGTTGACTCATTTGAAAAGACCTTGATACTGGGAAAGATTGAGGACAGGAGAAGGGGACCACAGAGGATGAGATGGTTGGATAGCATCACCGACTCGATGGACATGAGTTTGAGTAAACTCTGGGAGCTGGTGATGGACAGGGAGGCCTAGCATGCTGCGATTCATGGGGTCTCAAAGAGTCGGACACAACTGAGCGACTAAACTGAACTGAACTGAACAACGTTGTTTGAATTATCTGGTTCATATCCTGTTATGGGAGGGATATTCAGCACACTGAGTAGACTAACATTTAGTATATGCACATGATTGAGTGTTGAGTTAGTGAGAAGGGAGCTTTTGTGTTTTCTAGAAACTAGTCTGTTTTTACAAACAGGCAAACTTTTTACATAGTTTTTAAAATAACAGTTCTATTAAGACTAACAAGACATCACAAATTGGCTATAACTTATATGAGAAATATAGAAACTTTATAGGTGAAAATGTTCATTATATATTCCATTTTACATAAATAGTTTCATCCTTAAATTTTGGAAAGTTTTTGTTAGCTATAGTCATTTTTTTTTAAATTTTTGAAACCATTTGGCTAATCATATAGTGTATCAGGCTAAGGAGTATAAAGTGTCTTAAGATCCCAAGACAGCAGTCCCATGTCAATAATATCAAGGGCCCTACATGTCAGGCCTCCACCCAGTGACAGTAGGATGACTTGTCACTCAAAGGAAATTTGTGAAATTTGGAGAATAACCAGGAAGCAAAACCAAAAAGCTGTATTCGGTAATACCTGCCTACTGTCCTGAACAAGCGCATTTCTTTTTGTGTTTCTCTTTGCTTTCTGAGACCAACTTATGTGAACAATTCCATCTTCATGCCTTTGTTTATGCTGTTGCCCCACTTTGGAAGGTCCATTCATCCTCTGCTGTTCTGCTGAGTTAATAACTACTGATCCTTTAAGTTCCTATTCAAATCCCAAGCCTTCTGAAAAGCTTCCTTGGACATTTTCATCCCATGTTGATTGCTCCATAAGCTAAACCCTTTAGAGTTACTGCAATGCACTTAGATGCCAGTTTCATTTCAACCATTCCTGTCTCTACCTATAAGCAGCTCAGTGAAGGAAGATATCTTTATGTTAAAACATGTCTCAATTCCTTGACTGTAAATAATATAGACTAATTGATCAGCATTGATGAGGACTTGCTTAACAGTAGTGCCCAATTATTTACCAAGATGAGGGCCAACAGTCTTTTCCTAGTGTTCATACAGGATGGAATAGAAAGCCAGGGCTTAGGGGAGAAATTTAAGGTAGATGGAATTGCTGGTGGAATGCTATTTGCATGGTCAGATTTTCCTGTGGTGTTAGTACCTACTTTCCTTAAGAGAATTAAAACAAGGAAGATTCTCTTGGAAATCAAGAGAAGTGTTGAAATGTGCTGTAGCTGAACCCTTTGTGAAATGGAGTTTATGCCATGGACAAATGATGTGATGATGGCTTAGCAATGATAGAAGCCCATAATAACAACAAAAACAACAATATGTATTCATTTTAAAGCCATTTTGAAAAAAAAAGTTCAGTCCCTATAGCAGTAAGAACAAAACTTTGACTTGGGGAAGGTGGGAGAGAGATGTTGGGCTCTCAGTGAAGCTGAGTATCCCTTTAGGAAGCTTGGTCAGAGAGAAAGGTTAGCCAGCATCCCTGGGGATGGTGATTCTAAAGTCAGGAGCAGGAGGAAGAGTTGGGGAATGGTGAGAACTAAATTAGGAGAATGTTTGGGAAGATTGTAATTTCAAAAAGAATAGCTCAGGGGAGTTGTGTATTGCCCTCCTGCAACTGTAGACATTTTTCACTTTATAATTCCCTATTTAAACCTGGACAACTTTAATTTGGGATTAAAAAATGATGGCTGAAATGCAGAGCAGTGTTCTAATGATGAAAGGCTGCAATTTACAGACCAATTAGAATGGCATTTGTTTTCATTCTGCAGCACCTTTTCTCCCCTCTCCCCAGTGTTCCCTTCAGTAACAGGAAAATAGATTCCTGGGTCCAAGGGTGGTTTTCTGGAGCTGACAGGTGCCATGTGCCCTGAGTTGGAGGGTGGGGGACAGGTTTGAGGCATCTTCCAGAGAGCCACCCCTTGCAACTTGCTCATTCTGGAGAGACACTGTCCCTGCAAAATGATGCCATTTAACTTCAAACGCTGATACCTTACCTATTTCTATTTCACTATAAATAAACCTACCCCCCTTCTCATGCCTCCCCCAGGTCAGGCATTCCTCAATTATAGTCTTAAACCTGACCAAGCAAGAACAAATTGTGACCTTAAGTTGTATCTTAAAGTCCTGCCTCATATTGGGACGCAGAAAGAGTTTTTTGGGGCATTCTCTTTGACAGGCTGCTTGTAGATAGAGCAGTTTTCCATAAGGAATTGAAATCATACATCAAATGTATTGTTTTATATGTAAGCCACTGGAGACCAATGAAAGCAGTTGGTAGAGCCCAAATACCATTACAAATAGATTTATTGAAGTGTGTTTTCTCCCACCTTTTTCTAGAAGTTATTACTTTAATCTTAAGAATTTATGTAAGTAGGCTTGTGGCTTTTATATGGTTTATGCATTCACTTTGGAGACTTTTAGCTATTTAGTGGCTAGGTGTTTAAAACAAGTGTTATCAAGGAAATAATTTTGGCTTTATATCATTTTTTTTTATATTTGCCTCTGAATGCTACATATAGAATAGCCAGTCAGCAATATAAAAGAGTTATTGTGGATGTTGTGGAAACTTATCTTTCTAGTGCCCTTTAGTTTCGTGTGTTCACATGCACCGCCAAAAAGCAAGCAGAGACAAATTCGCAGTATTCTTTTCTGCCAAATTAGAAAAAGTTCTGTGCCTTTCTTCCAGAACCATTTCAAAGATAGAGAACATTAAACTTCAGAGCAATTAAACTCACACTAGTTTACATCTGCTTAAAAAGTCTGGGAAAAAAGATATTTTGCAGGTTGTCATCTAATATTTAATTGAATTTTTTCCCACAAACCTCTGTTTAATTGATCACCTTCCTCTTCATATATACATATACATGTTCATGCACTGTGGACTCAAATATTCTGCATAAACTGACTTTGTGATTTGGTAGTCATGTTTTTTATGTCCATTGATAGAAACTTGTCAGTAATTTCCAATGCAATATGTTCCAATGTACTTGTGTTGATATGTGTGAAGATGTGGTTTGTCTAGTTCTTATGTATAAAAAAAAATCATTGTGCATCCTTTCTGACCCTCCCTGACTTACTTTTTAAAAATTTTTTCTTTCTCCTGTGGGTTCAATTTTTGCATATGCACTTTCAAAACTTGCTACTAATGGGAAACTTGACTCTATTCCTTTGAAATTTATTTTTGAGCTGTGACAGTGTTTATCTCTGTAGAAAGGAGTAGATACACCTTGGGAATGCAATGAGACCTTACTGCTCTGTCAAACTAGGAGTGACTGTCATCCTGCTAACAGTCACCGAGATGAAAACCCAGGTTAGCGGTGTCCTTAGATCACATCAGGTCCTGCAGAACAGTCAGAGGCTTTCAAATCTCTCCGAATGAGTATTGAGGACCAACATCTCTGGGAATGAAGGCCTTTTCCACTTCAAATATTGTTTGGAATGTGGAATGCCTGAAGTTAATTTTTTTTTTTTAATTCTGTCTAGGTCATCTTCCAGAAAAAAGAGGACATTTTTCATGGATTCTGAGATTGGGTTTAAGATCTGTTCCAGCTTGAGCCAATCCACCCAGCAGTGAATTACTAAAAAGATTATTTTCAAAGCAGTTTTACCACTTTGAAATACACCTAGTAATATCAACTAGTGGCCCCAACATTGAGGACCTCTTTTGATGACTAAAGATCATCTGTAATTAACATACTAATTGTTCTAGGACAAATGGATGTAGATATGTATGTCAAGTTTGTTCTCCTAAATAGGTTAAGTATTCCCCACCTCATGTGTCTCATGCTATTAATTTGTTGAGCAAACACTATTTTCAAGGTTGAAAGATCAGTTTCATTCCAGCTTGATTATTCTAGCTATTCCAATTTAGTTTCGTTGAAATTAATGAGACCTTATTAAATTAGAAAGGTGACCCAGATTAGAGATTATAGTCCTGTCATGAGTGTCTCTGGGGATGGAGCTCTATCCAGTCTGTAAGTCCTCTGTCCCTGAGCCCCAGGGTTGGTTTCCCTGGAAAGCTTGCAGACAGCAGGGGTTTATTGCCCCTTTGGTTTGCACTTTCGGCCTCCAACCTGACTTCAGCGTGTCTGTCTCCCTGTGTTTTGTGTGTTTGTGTCTCATTTAAACCTATTGCTCTGCCTAAAGCATCAGTGCCTTTGTACGTCTTAACTTCCACTGCAGTCACTTGTTTGAATCACCAGCGCGCTGGCATATTCTCCTCTTGCCTAGATTCTACTTTTGAGTCATACAACTTCCCCAGTTGGGTAAGTTTCAGGAGAAACCTTTATCTCAGCTTTTCACCTTGTCCCTGTCTATAGCTTCTCTGTCCCCTTGGACTGATGGAAATTTTTGACTTGAAGGTCAATACTGGGAGATATCTTTTTCTGCTTTAGGAGATGGCTTTCTCCTAATGTATATTTTTTTCCCTCTAATAGATCTTAGGTGCATGGAATTGAATTAACTCTTGGTTTATGATACACTATCATCAATTGGCCTATTCATGGCACTTTTTGCTACATGTTTACATTTACATATTTTTAATAATTTAAGAATGAATCAACCTAAGAGCTAGAGACTGAATAATAACGTATACTTTTCTGTGCAGTCTTCTACAGGATCATTATTATCTTGAATTTTGTGTTCAATATGCCCTTCTATTTTATAAAGCTATTTAGCACACACACACATTCATGTACCTAAATAATACATGGCTTACTATTTGCTATTTTACATTTTTATTTTAAGAAAGCATACCGTACAGGATATTTTTTCTAGGATTTGCTTTTTTAACTCAACATTATGTTATAAAACTTTGCTTAGGTTGATGCTTGTAGTTGTTGCCTGTTCATTTTCAATACTTCATAATATTTCATTATGTTAAACTATAGCAGGTTATTTTCTAGAATAAAACTACTGTGTTGTGTCAAGAATTATTACATTATTTTGACCGGTACTACATGCATCTCCTGGTGCACATGAACTAGAGTTTCTCATGAAATAGATTGCTGAGTCTTTGCATATGCATACCTTCAACTTTGCTAAAAATTCCAAATTATTTTCTTCCCTGTTGTTTCAGTTTTACATTCCTACCAGCAAAGATAGGAGAGATTCTATGCATACTCCCATTCTCCAACACTTTCTATGGTCAGACTTCTTATATCCTAACAACTGAGTGTAAAATGATAACTCCTAGAGTCTTGAACTTCTCTGAATTTCATACTTAGGTGACTTCTCCAGAACTGCTATTCTACATTTCCTTTGCTCTGTAGCTCACTTTAAAGCTGAATATTTTTTAAAAAGATTTCTTTAAAAAAGGCCCATTTGCAATTTAGCAGTCAAGATATTAAACATGATTAGGCTGTGCTCTCAGGACCAAAGAAAAGTCATTTTTATCAAGCAGCAGGAAAAGTCTTGGCTGAAATGGGAGACTTGACACCTGATCTCAGCTCTGTCAGTGATTCACTGGGTAATTCAGGGGGAAGACACCAGTTTCTGGTGTTTCCATTTCCTCACCTGTATAGTGAGGTTGTTGATCACTAAAGATATGTTCTGGTTTGAGTTTTCATCTGTCAATGAACTATAGCTAGTACATTGATTTAGGTGTTTATCTTTAAAGCACTTAACATCCATTTTCTCATGTGAACTTTCCACACCCTGCTAACATAGGGAGAGAAAAGGTGAACTAAAAGCTTACAGACTTTTGCAGAGGTCTACATGGTGTGTGAACATGATGCAATCATGGGGAGACCAGAAAGTTCCTCAAGCCCTTAAGTATCTCCCTTCCGGGCTGCCTCAGAGTCAAGAATTCCACAATGACTGTTTCATTGCTGTGATTCTTATAGGCCTTTGGGTTGGTTGAGTGAGTGAGTGCAATCGCTCAGTCATGTCCGACTCTTTGCGACCCCATGGTTTGTAGCCCACCAGACTCCTCCGTCCATGGGATTTCCCAGGCAAGAATACTGGAGTGGGTTGCCATTTCCTTCTCCAGGGTTGGGTTGATTAGTCATCCATTAAAATGTAAATGTCCCTGGAAGGTGTAGGGAGAACCTTTAAGCTCTTTATCACCTAAATCTTCCACAGGGATGAGTTGATCAGTTCCTTTCCCATCAGATACCTGGTTGAAAACAGAGCCTGTGGGACTGAGCACATGGTTGATGTGGGATGTCCCTAGAAGGGAGCAGAATGGTTGTACAGAGAGGTGAAGATGTGCCCAGAAAACCAACTAGGAGTTCCTAGGGTTTAGTCAGTTGCTATTCTCTACCCAGACCCTCAAAGTCATACTGACCAAACACATGGGACTGCCACTGCATCCTTGGAGGGCAGCATGCTGTGGGGACTAACTGAAAGAAAATGTGTGGAAAGGCTGTCAACCAGCAACACCCTCTCCTGAGCCTGCAAATCATGGCTGCGAGTCAGCCTCCTGGCTCTCTACCCTTTATACCAGATGCCTGTGAGCAGAGCTTTAGCACCCAGTCCTGAGTCCTGGTCAGTCTATAATGTGGCCACTTCAAGGCATGGGCAGACCCTGTCCAAGGACTTTAGCCGGGACATTTGTTTTGATGCCTCCTCTGCTTTAGGTGGCATCCAAACAGCTATTTAGAACGTCGACTCTGGCTCCCATCACAAAGAGGACCTGAAGGGTAATATTTTATGTGTTTGGGGCTTCTGTTTTTCCTCCGTCACAAGCACAGAAATCTGCCCCCTCCACCTCTCCAGTGATTCCCCTAACAACGCGTGTTTCTACCTCAGCTGACCCTGGCCTCTTAACACACTGGGCTGTGAATAAAATACTACGGCTGTCATAACACAAGGTTAAATGAAGTCTTCAAAACCTGTCCATTAAACGGATTTGTGCATGCGTGTTGTTCTCGCAGCCTCCCTCTGGATATAGCTTGTCTTGTTTCATGGACAGCCAAGCTCTGGGTCTTTGTCTTTGTTCACTGTTGTGTTTAATTCCCCCCTCATTCATTAATCATCCTTCGCCTATTTATACCAGTGGCAAGTATAGCGAACACAGTCAATGCCTGCTTTTGTTTTGGTGGCACCCTTTGTGGGGACAGAGGCAGAGCTAATTATTAACTGTGAAATGACGTTAAAACTCTTAGATCAGCGCCAAATGCTGCATCCACTGAGACACAGTTTTGTTTTCACCTTTAAGAGCTATGGGCAAAGCAACTGGGGTGGCTGTATTTAGCTGTGAGTCTGGAGAAGCAATGCCAGCTCTCAGATAATTAAAGAGGCGCTCCATTAAAGTTCAGCCGGGCAGCTGGAATCAGGTGCTCCGTGTATGCCTCTGTACAGCCCAGACCTAGCAGGGCCTCCAGACCTCATGGGGGCTGACCAGGAAGAGAGCCCTTTCAGCCATGGGGCCACATGAACAGCTCCAGCCTTTCCGTTTGTACTTCCCATGGTCTGAAGACCGTGGTTGTCAGCTCAGAATTAACTTTTATATCTTCCAGGCTGACTCTGATTTTCCTTTGCTATTAGGCATTTTATGGAACCAATTTTTCATTATAGTTATTTCAGGTGGTTACAATGGCACAGGGATTGTTATGCTCATCTTCTTGGAGAGCCTTTCCCTGACCACCTTTTCTAAAGTAATCCCCTAAGCCCACAACCATCCCCAGCCATCTTCTATTCCATTACCCAGTTTTATTTTTTTCCATGACTTTTGCCACTATTTGCAATAATTTTATGTATTTATGTATTTCTTGTCTGTTTGACTGCTTGAAGAATGTAAGCCCCTGTATCCTTAGCATGTAGAATGGTGCCTGGCATGTACCGTGAGCCAGGTAAATAATTATGTGACTTGGTGAATGAATAAATGAGTGAATGCATAGAAAGACTTTCTTTTTCCCTAGGAAAGTGATTGGTTAGCCTTATGTAATCATAGGCACAAGACTTTTTAACATTCGCCCTCTGTCTGATCAACCATGTCTTCATGACATGAGCATTTCCCACTATCCTGGAGCCAGTCCTCTGGCTTCAATCCTCTGTCCCTGTTCCCAAGGATCAGTGGGTCTTTACTTAGCTTTTGGATAAAGTAATTCAAATCTTGTGGGCTTTGTTTCTAGAGTGTTCACTCTGTATTCTCCCCTGAACCTGCCTTTTACCTGCACATTATTTTTCATGTGGACGATTACTTATTTCTAAGACGTATATTAGATGATTCTTTGTCACTGAGCTATGGGTCCCTTCTTTGTGTTATCTATGGTTTCCATCCATGAGTGGATCTGTTTCTGACTTCTTTATTCTGTCCTTGGTCTGTTTTCGATTTCTGAACCAAAGTCATACACTTTTGTTTTAATTGAAGTAGAGTTCATTTACAGTGCTGTGTTAGTTTTGAGTATACAGCAAAGTGATTCATTTATATATTAATATATGTATGTGTGTGTGTATTTATTTTTTTCAGATTCTTTTCCATTATAGGTTATTATAAGATACTGAGTATAGTTACCTGTGCTATATAGTATGTCCTTGCTGTTTACCTATTTTATACATAGTAGTGTGTACTTGTTAATCCCAAATTCCTAATTTATCTCTCCCTTACTTCCCCACCATCTCCTTGGATAACCATGTTGGCTTTCTATGTCTGTAAGTCTATTTATGTTTTATAAATAAGTTTGTTTGTGTATTTTTTTAGAGTCCACATATAAGTGGATATGATATTTGTCTTTGTCTGACTTACCTCACTTAATATGATAATCTTTTGGTCCATAGATGTTGCTGCAAATGGCACTATTTCTTTTTTATGGCTGAGTAATATCCCATTGTATATATGTACCACATATTCTTTATCCATTTATCTGTCAGTGGACATTGAGGTTGCTTCCATATCTTGGTTGTTGTATATAGTACTGCTATGAACATTGGAGTGCATGTATCTTTTTTAAATTAGAGTTTTTTCTGAAATCTATGCCCAGGAGTGGAATTGCAGGATCATATGGTAACTCTATTTTTCATTTTTAAGGAACCTCCATACTGTTTTCCATAGTAACTGCACCAGTTTACATTCCCACTAACAGCATAGGAGGGTTTCTTCATTACAGTAACTTTATAATATCTTTATATATCTTAGGGTAAATTCCAATATTTTTCTCTTCTCTAGAATGATTTGGTTTTTTCTAGCCCTTGGGTTTTTCATGTAAAATTCAGAACCAACTTATAGTTCACTGAAAATCAAAGTTTTCATTGGAACTACATGTAATATATAGACCATACTGGGAAGAACTGAATCTTCCCATTTATAGGCTCAGACAGTAAAGAATCTGCCTGCAATGCAGGAGACCCAGGTTTGATCCCTGGGTGGGGAAGATCCCCTGGAGCAGGGAATAGCTGCCTACTCCAGTACTCTTGCCTGGAGAATTCCATTGACAGATGATTCTGGAGGGTGACAGTCCATGGATTCACAAAGAGTTGGAAATGGCTGAGCAACTAACACACACATTTTATAAAGTGCATCCCTATTTGTATAGATTTTTAAAAATCTATAACTTGATGATATTTATATTCACAGACTTGTACAGCCATCATCACCATCTAATTTTAGAACATTTTTATCACCCCAGTAAGAAACCTTGTACCCGTTAATAGTCACCCCCATTCATCCTGCCAGCACCTGATGAATACCAATCTCCTTCTATCTCTATGGATTTGCCTATCCTAGGCATTACATGTAAATATTTGGTCTTTTATGACTAGCTTCTTTTTGTTTCATATATTTTTAAAGTTTATCCACATTGGATCATATACCAGAAGCTCATTATTTTCCATGGCTAAGTGATATTCCACTGTATATATCTTCTGTTTTATTCATTCATTCAATGATGCTTGGTTGCCACTTTGGGTTGTTTTCATTTTTTGGCTATTGAGAGTAATACTGTTATAAACATTCCTGTATTTAGGTTTTCCTTGTTTTATTTTTACATAAAATCTTGCATTTTCCTTGTTAGTTTTCTCACCAGCTACTTATATTTTGTTGATGTTACAAACTGTTTACTTTAAATTGCATTTTTCTGTTTCTTGTTTATATATTAAAAAGCAGTTGGCTTTTGTATTGACCTTTTTTTTTAATATCCAAACTGAAGTTTTGTTTTCTAAGTAGACAGTCATAGTATTAAAAAAAAAGTCAATACATGTTTGTTTCTTTCTTTCCATTCCTTATAGCTTTATTTCTTTTTCTTGTATTATTGCACTGTACAGGGCCTCCAATGCAATGTAAGTATGGTATGAGAGGGTCATTTTGGGGTTTTTTTGAGATACAGTTCACAAAATTTTCTCAAAACAAAGGTCACTATTTTAAAGTGTCAAATTCTTTGTTTTTTTTTCTAAATATATTTACAAGATTGTACAACCATCAACACTCTCCAGTTCTAGAATAGTTCCATTATCTCAAAAAGCAACCCTATAACCGTTTACATTCACTCCCCAACTTCCCCCTTCCTTCAGGCCCTGACAGCTATAATCTACTTGCTGTTTCTATGAATCTGCCTTTTCTAGTCACTTAACAAAAATGGAATCATACAGTATTTATCCTTCTGTATCACACTTCTTTCACTTAGCATAATGTTTTCAAGGTTTATCCATGCTGTATCATGAATCAGAACTTCATTACTTTCATGGCTAAATAATATTCCAGTGTATAGATGTACCATATTTGCTTATCTATATGTCAGTTGATGGACACCAGTTATTTATACTTTTTGGCTATTAAAAGAATGCTGCTATGAATATTTTTGTATAAGTTTTTATGTGAATGTGTTTTCCATTCTCTTGGGTATACACTTAAGTGTCTGTGTTATATGTTAACTCTATGCTTACTTTTTTGAGGAACCACAAAATTATTTTCCACAGGGATAGCACCATTTTATATTAACATTGGCAATGTATGAGAGTTTTAGTTTATCCATATCCTTGCCAATACTTATTTTTCATTTTTTAAAGCTTATCTTGGTTTTGATTTTCATTTCTCTGATGGCTAATGATGTTGATCATCTTTTCATCTGCATATTGGTCATTGTCTATGTTCTTTAGATAACTATTCAAATCCTTTGCCCATTTTTAGATTGAGTTATTTATATTTTGGCCTTTCCTGGTGACTCAGTGGTAAAGAACCCACCTGCCAATGCAGGAGACACAAGTTTGATACCTGGTTCAGGAAGATTCCACTTTAGAAGGAACCAGCAACCCACTCCAATATTTTTGCCTGGGAAATCGTGTGGACAGAGAAGCCTGGAGTCCATGGACTTGCTAAAGAGTTGGACATGACTTAGTATCTAAATGAAAGCAATATTTTTGTTGTTGAATTATGAAGTTCTTAATATATTCTAGATATTAAAACTTTATGAAATACATGATTTGCAAGTATCAATATTTTCTCCTAGAGGTTGTATTTTCACTTGATAGTATCCTTACTGAAAAATATTTTAATTTTGATGCTGTCCAGTTTATCAATTTTTTCTTACCTTGTTTGTGCTTTTGGTGTCGGGTCTAAGAAACCATTGCCTAACCCAAGGTCATGAAGACTTAGACATACGTACCCTTCTAAAAGTTTTAGTTTTAGCTCTTATAAGTCTTTGACCCATGTTGAGTTAATTTTTATATGTGGTTTGAAGTAGGAGGTCAAATTCATTCTTTTAATGTGGCTGGCAAGCACTATATTTGTAAAAAACTAGAGAGTAGATGGTCTTGTCTGGTTCCTGAATTTAAAAGCATTCTGTACTGTTAGGTTTTTGTTTTTATTCCTTAACCTGGTATATATCAAGTTGATTCTAATTCTGATAATCTACGAGTTTAAATTTCATAGTAGATTCTTCACTGGACTATGAGGACTCTCTAGGACCAATGCCATCCTTTTCATTAGAAATATTTCCTTTTTTTTTATGTTTGATACTCAGATTTTGGGATTTCTTATTACTGTAGCATAACCTAGTCTGTTCAAACTATTTCATTTGACAAGTATTTATCAGTCTCCAGGTATGAACAGAGCCATCAATTATGGTCTCCTAGAATGAACTGGATGGAGAAGGAAATGGCAGCCCACTCCAGTGTTCTTGCCTGGAGAATCTCAGGGATGGCGGAGCCTCGTGGGCTGCCGTCTATGGGGTCACACAGAGTTGGACACAACTAAAGCGACTTAGCAGCAGCAGCAGCAGAATGAACTGGAAATAGGAAATGTCTCTGCTCTCAGATACCTTATAACATAGCTAAATTGTCTGGTTATGGCAACTCAGGATAATTGTAAGCCAAGTCTAATATAGAACTGTGTCTTTCAAACAAAAGAGTGGTTAGTTTTGGATGTGTTTCATCTGTGAAGACTTCCTCTAAGAGAGAGAGAGAGAGGGAGAGAGAGAAAATCACTTTCTCCATCTGTGCGGGAGGAAAGTAACTCAAACACAGTCAGGAAAAGTGGATTTATGCAACATAAATGGCTAAACGTGACAGCCTCTGGCTGATTGAAAGTGTCAATGTTATGGTGCTTAGGTTAATGGGACCCTTTAACTTCTTTTCTGAGCTTTTCCTCTCAGCACAGCAACCAGCCTTCTCCATAGGCTTAGAAGCCCTGGAGGGCATTTCTTTGTGGCCTGATATCTTACCGCTCGTGGGTGATGGTAACTCGTAGTTATGCATCTCATTTCTCTAATATGGACAAAGCAGACTGTTCCCTTCATGAATTAGAGTGAACAGAAGACCTTTCCCACTTCTTCCTACTAAAATCTATTTCCTATATAAAGCCTACTAAAACAGGCCCCAGTGACCTCCCTTCTTGTGGATTAACTGCAGACCTAAACTCTACTTGTGACTTTCTGTAAACCACATTCAATTGTTATGTGTATTCTTAGGCATCTATTCTATTTCTCCAAATTTAAGGACAAGATGTTCCTGGCCTTGTGTTATTTAACTTGAGTCCTTAGCTCAGGGCCTTGCGAAATGAAAACTGATATTTTTTTAAAGAGACAATGCTTCTAAGAAGTAATAGAAAACATTATTAGAAATGGTAAAATCAGTAACATGTCACCATGATTAATATTATTAAAGATACAAACATTTAAAAATTGGTTCAATGAATTGACTCACTGAATATCAGAGCTACAAGAAACCTTGAAGATTGTGTTGAATTTGCATCTACTATTGCTGGATGTACAACACAGAGACAATTGGTTTTGTTGTGGTTCACTCAGTTCAGTTCAGTTGCTCAGTCATGTCCGACTCTTTGCGACCCCATGAATCACAGCATGCCAGGCTTACCTGTCCATCACAAGCTCCCGGAGTTTACTCAAATGCACGCCCATTGAGTCGGTGATGCCATCCAGCCATCTCATCCTCTGTCGTCCCCTTCTCCTCCTGCCCCCAATCCCTCCCAGCATCAGGGTCTTTTCCGATGAGTCCACTCTTCGCATCAGGTGGCCAAAGTATTGGAGTTTCAGCTTCAGCATCAGTCCTTCTGATGAACAGCCAGGACTGATCTCCTTCAGGATGGACTGGTTGGATCTCCTTGCAGTCCAAGGGATTCTCAAGAGTCTTCTCCAACACCACAATTCAAAAGCATCAATTTTTCAGTGCTCAGCTTTCCTTACAGTCCAACTCTCACATCCATACATGACCACTGGAAAAACCATAGCCTTGACCAGATGGACCTTTGTTGGCAAAGTAATGTCTCTGCTTTTTAATATGCTATCTAGGTTGGTCATAACTTTCCTTCCAGGGAGTAAGCATCTTTTAATTTCATGGCTGCAGTCACCATCTGCAGTGACTTTGGAGTCCCCCCAAAAATAGTCTTTCACTGTTTGCCTTGATATCTCTAATTTTCTTGAATAGATCTGTAGTCTTTCCCATTCTGTTGTTTTCCTCTATTTCTTTGATTGCTGAGGAAGGCTTTCTTATCTTTCCTGGCTATTCTTTGGAACATCTTTAAAGGAACATCTTTCCTTTTTTCCTTTGCTTTTTGCTTCTCTTCTTTTCACAGCTATTTGTAAGGCCTCCTCAGACAACCATTTTGCCTTTTTGCATTTCTTTTCCATGGGGATGGTCTTGATCCCTGCCTCCTGGACAATGTCACGAACCTCCGTCCATAGTTCATCAGGCTCTCTGTCTATCAGATCTAGTCCCTTAAATCTGTTTCTCACTTCCACTGTATATTCATAAGGGATTTGATTTAGGTCATACCTGAATGGTCTAGTGGTTATCCCTACTCTCTTCAGTTTAAGTCTGAATTTGGCAATAAGGAGTTCATGATCTGAGCCACAGTCAGCTCCAGGTCTTATTTTTGCTGACTGTATAGAGCTTCTCCATCTTTGGCTGCAAAGGATATAATCAATCTGATTTCGATGTTGGCCATCTGGTGATGTCCATGTGTAGAGTCTTCTCTTGTGTTGTTGGAAGAGGGAGTTTGCTATGACCAGTGCGTTCTCTTGGCAAAACTCTATTAGACTTTGCCCTGCTTCATTCTGTACTCCAAGGCCAAATTTGCCTATTACTCCAGGTGTTTCTTAACTTCCTACTTTTGCATTCCAGTCCCCGATAATGAAAAGGACATCTTTTTTGGGTGTTAGTTCTAAAAGGTCTTATAGGTCTTCATAGAACCATTCAACTTTGGCTTCTTCAGTGTTACTGGTTGGGGCATAGGCTTGGATTACCATGATATTGAATGGTTTGCCTTGGAAACGAACAGAGATCATTCTGTCATTTTTGAGATTGCATCCAAGTACTGCATTTCGGACTCTTTTGTTGACTATGATGG
Organism: Odocoileus virginianus; assembly: GCF_023699985.2. NCBI lineage: Eukaryota > Metazoa > Chordata > Mammalia > Artiodactyla > Cervidae > Odocoileus > Odocoileus virginianus. Next base: position 65,556,127 of record NC_069680.1, read on the forward strand.
CTACTCCATTTCTTCTAAGGGATTCCTGCCCACAGTAGTAGATATAATGGTCATCTGATTTAAATTCACCCATTCCAGTCCATTTTAGTTTGCTGATTCTTAGAATGTCAACATTCACTCTTGCCATCTCCTGTTTGACCACTTCCAATTTGCCTTGATTCATGGACCTAACATTCCAGGTTCCTATGCAATATTGCTCTTTATAGCATCGGACCTTGCTTCTATCACCAGTCCCATCCAAAACTGGGTATTGTTTTTGCTTTGGCTCCATTCCTTCATTCTTTCTGGAGTTATTTCTCCACTGATCTCCAGTAGCATATCGGGCATCTACTGACCTGGGGAGTTCCTCTTTCAGTATCCTATCAATTTGCCTTTTCCTACTGTTCATGGGGTTCTCAAGGCAAGAATACTGAAGTGGTTTGCCATTCCCTTCTCCAGTGGACCACATTCTGTCAGACCTCTCCACCATGACCTGACTGTCTTGGGTGGCCCCACATGGTATGGCTTAGTTTCATTGAGTTAAACAAGGCTGTGGTCCTGTGATCAAGTTGGCTAGTTTTCTGTGATTATGGTTTTAGTGTGTCTGCCCTCTGATGCCCTCTCGCAACACCTGCCATCTTACTTGGGTTTCTCTTACCTTGGACATGGGGTATCTCTTCACGGCTGCTCCAGCAAAGCGCAGCCACTGCTGCTTACCTTGGACGAGGAGTATCTTCTCACGGCCACCCTTCCTGACCTTGAACATGGAGTAGCTCCTCTCGGCCCTCCTGCACCCGTGCAGCAGTTGCTCCTTGGAGGTGGGGAGTCACTCAGTTGTGTCCAATTCTTTGCAACCCCATGGACTCCAGCACACCAGGCTTCCCTGTCCTTTACCATCTCCAGGAGCTTGCTCAAACTTATGTACATTGAGTTGGTGAGGCCATCCAACCATCTCATCCTTTGTTGTCCCCTTCTCTTGCTGCCTTCCATCTTTCCCAGCATCAGGTTCTTTTCTAATGAGTTGGCCCTTTGCATCAGGTGACCAAAGTATTGGGGTTTCAGAATCAGTCCTTCCAATGAACATTCATGATTGATTTCTCTAGGAATGACTGGTTTAATCTTCTTGCAGTCCAAGGAACTCTCAAGAGTCTTCTCCAACACCACAGTTAAAAATCATGAATTTGTCAGCACTTAGCCTTCGTTATGGGTTCAGTTCAGTTCAGTCACTCAGTCGTGCCCAACTTTTTGCAACCCCATGGACTGCAACATGCCAGGCTTCCCTGTCCATCACCATCCCCGGAGCTTGCTCAAACTTAGGTCCATCAAGTCGGTGATGCCATCCAACCATCTCATCCTCTGTTGTCCCCTTCTCCTCCTGCCTTCAATCTTTCCCAGCATCAAGGTCTTTTCTAATGAATCAGTTCTTTGCATCAGGTGGCCAAAGTATTGGAACTTCAGCATCAGTCCTTTCAGTGAATATTCAGGACTGATTTCCTTTCTAATTGACTCATTTGATCTCCTTGCAGCCCAAGGGACTCTCAAGAGTCTTCTCCAACACCACAGTTCAAAAGCATCAATTCTTCAGTGCTCAGCTTTCTTCACAGTCCAACTCTCACATCCATACATGACTAATGGAAAAACCATAGCTTTGACTGGATAGACATTTGTCAGCAAAGTAATGTCTCTGCTTTTTAATATGCTGTCTAGGTTGGTCATAGCTTTTCTTTCAAGGAGCAAGCATCTTTTAATTTCATGGCTGCAGTCACCATCTGTGGTGATTTTGGAGCCCAAGAAAATAAAGTCTGTCACTGTTTCCATTGTTTTCCCATCTATTTGCCATGCAGTGGTGGGACTGGATGCCATGATCCTCATATTTTGAATGTTGAGTTTTAAGCCAACTTTTTCACTCTCCTCTTTCACTTTCCTCAAGAGACTCTTCAGTTTCGCTTTCTGCCATAAGAGTGGTATCATCTGCATATCTGAGGTTATTGATATTTCTCCTGGAAACCTTGATTTCCAGCTTTCACTTCACCCAGCCCAGCATTTTGCATGATGTATTCTGCATAAAAGTTAAATAATTAGGGTGACAATATACAGCATTGATGTACTCCTTTCCCAATTTGGTACCAGTCCATTGTTCCATGTCTGGTTCTAACTATTGCTTCTTGACCTGCATACAGATTTCTGGAGACAGATAAGGTGGTCTGGTAGTCTCATCACTTTAAGAATTTTCTGTAGTTTGTTCTGATCCACATAGTCAAAGGCTTTGGCATAGTCAATAAAGCAGAAGTAGATGTTTTTCTGGAACTCTCTTGCTTTTTCTATGATCCAGCAGATGTTGGCAATTTGATCTCTGGTTCCTCTGCCTTTTCTAAATCCAGTTTGAACACGTGGAAGTTCTCGATTCACATATTGGTGAAGCCTAGAATTGGAAAATTTTCAGCATTACTTTGCTAGCTTGTGAAATGAGTGAAATTGTGTGGTAATTTGGACATTCTTTGGCATTGCCTTTCTTTGGGATTGGGATGAAAACTGATCTCTTCCAGTCCTATGGCCACTGCTGAGTTTTCCAAATTTGCTGGCATATTGAGCACAGCACTTTCACAGCATCATCTTTTAGGATTTGAAATAGCTCAGCTGGAATTCCATCACCTCCACTAGCTTTGCTCGTACTGATGCTTCCTAAGGCCCACTTGACTTCCCATCCCAGGATGTCTGGCTCTAGGTGAGTGATCACATCATTATGGTTATCTGTGTCATTAAGATCTTTTTTATATAGTTCTTATGTGTATTCTTGCCACTTCTTAATATCTTTTGCTTCTATTAGGTGCATACTGTTTCTGTCCTTTACTGTGCCCATCTTTGCATGAAAATTCCCTTGGTATCTCTAATTTTCTTGAAGCAATCTCTAGTCTTTCCCATTTTGTTTTTTTCCTCTGTTTCTTTGCATTGATCACTTAGGAAAACTTTCTTATCTCTCCTTGCTGTTTCTTGGAACTCTGCATTCAGGTGGGTTAACAGTAATTAAAAATGCTATTCTTTCCAGTAATCCAGCAATTCCAACACACAGCTCTATGTCCTAAAGAATCTTGCATCTATGCATAAAGTAATGTTTATAAGGATGTCCATTATAACACTGTTCTGTGGAAAATTGGAAACAAAATAAATGTCTATTAATAAAGGTTTAGATAAAATATACCCAATGTATGAGGTAGAATTCTAGATGGAAGTTAAAATGGATTGATAGGAAGAGATCTTAAAGTCACAAAACAATTGTCTTGTTTCTGGATAAATATACATGGTGATAATTTAAAAATTAATTTTTGTACTTTCAATTTGGAAGAAAATATGTTAAAGTGTTTATGCTGAAACCTAAACCATTTAATATTCTTATTTTCAAAGGAAGAAAATAACATCAAGAGTTATGCAGGATGTGTGGACAGTGATTAGGCCCTATATTTAGGAAAAGAAGTATTAAAATTCTTCTGAGGTTATCAGGGAAGTTTGAACACTGACTAAATATTTGATATCAGAAATTGTAAATTTTATAGGTGTCATAATTATGTTGTGGTTTTATGTCTAAAATTTAAAAGTCCTTATCTCTTAGAGATACCCAGCCATATACATGGAAAAAATTATATGATATCCGGGATTTTTTAAAAAGGAATATGCTTGAGAGAAAAGGAAATGGATGGAGTTGCGTGCAGTGGAAATAAGATTAGCTGTGTGTTCACTTATGAACGCATGGAGGTTCATTCTGTTAATGCTATAATCCCTATGGTTATGAATACAATTATTTTTGGGAAATGTCCCAAAGAAAATGCCTAAAAAAACAGAACTAGGTTCTAGAAGGAGTACTTTTCATCCCAGTGAGCCCAACTGGTTGGACTCCCTCAATTATTCAGAATAAGCAAAGGTGAATAATCAGGTTTTGCTTAAAATTATTTTCCTGTTAGATAAAGTTTCACACAAAGAATAATGTGTATATATCAAAAATAGTCCACAGTTGAGCCATCAGTTCTGGTTGATGTGTATCTGGGATTTCTTTTTCTTTCTAAACAAGCCGTAGTAACAAAGCCTTGTGATTGAGAGTGTGGGGCCTGAAATATCTGTAAGCAACCCCCGAAGGGTGGGAGGTTCCTCATTCCAACTTTATGATGTCCTGAGAAACTGTTGAGATAAGCAAAAAGGCTGAAAAATAAATGAGAGATAACTGAGATAATGGGAAAAACAGAAGGAAACAAGACAACCCTCTACTCTTTGGCTTGAGAAATTTATTATGCCAAGGAAGATAAATTGGAGAAACATGAAGAGGGAAGGAGATCTTGTCTCTGCTTCATGCATTTCCCTTTAAGTGACTGAGCAATAATACAGAAATAAAAGAGTTCAAAACAGAGCTGTGTGCTCAGCCAAATTCATGGTTCCTAATGATTTTCAACTTTGGCAGAAGCCTCACATGTTGTACTTGAGTAGTTTTCTTGATTTCGAGTTATGCATGTAATTCATCCTGATCAGAATGCAGCTGATGAGCCAGGATCCGTTTGCCAGTTGGAAATCAGGACACCAGTCCCATGCTGACACCAGCCTTCCTTATACACATCAGAAATGTCTACAGTGTCATCAGTTTGGACAGTTTTGGGAAGCAAGCAAACAAAACTTGTGAAATCAGTTTTTTGGAGTAATCTTGGCCAATTAATTGTCGTATTACCTATTTTCTTTTCCTACCATGCTGTCCACATATTAGAAAGACACAGTCCAAGATTATCAAACTGAAACCCATGAAACAGATGATATTGGGCAGAGGGGGCACTGATGTCTTGTAATAGGACAGAGGAAGATGAGGGGGAATGAGATAGAACAAGAGTTAGTGCCTTAGATGATTTAACCAAAAGAAGAGCCCTTGTTGCTGATTCTACTCAGTGAATGCCACGGGAGGAGAATCAGATTCCAGTGCACTTTGTTTTTAAATAGTAGCTGAGTTTTAGTTCAAGATGAAGAGAGCTAGTTTTTTTTTTTTTGTTCAGTTCAGTCGCTTAGTCCTGTCTGACTCTTTGTGACCCCATGGACTGTAGCACACCAGTCTTCCCTGTCCATCACCAAATATTCTTCGATGTCAATCAATACATTTACAGCCTTAGTTCACTGTTTTTTTGCTTCTAAATAAACCCAACTGACAGGTCATTCCTGCCAATTAATCACTTGTGGATTTTCTTAATATAACCCAAAATATTTGTCAATCTGGTATGTGTTGCTTATGTGTTCATAAGTTTTGTTAAGGTGCTCAGTGTTGTGTGTGTACTTTGGGATAGAACTAAATTGTTGTGGGATGATGCTTTCAAGAAACAGCTTTTTATAGAAACAGGTTGTTTAGGAAGGTATATAGATATGTACAGAGAAGGCAATGGCATCCCACTCCAGTACTCTTGCCTGGAAAATCCCATGGACAGAGGAGCCTGGTGGGCTGCAGTCCATGGGGTCGCTAGGAGTCAGACACAACTGAGCGACTTCACTTTCACTTTTCACTTTCATGCATTGGAGAAGGAAATGGCAACCCACTCCAGTGTTCTTGCCTGGAGAATCCCAGGGACGGGGGAGCCTGGTGGGTTGTCGTCTATGGGGTCGCACAGAGTCGGACACAACTGAAGTGACTTAGCAGCAGCGGCAGCATAGATATGCAGGTAGGTAAGTGGATGGATGAATAGGGGCTGGGAGGGAGAAAGAAAGGGAGGGAATGGAGGGAGGGAAGCAGAGAGGGAGAGAGGGAAAAGTGGTAGAAAGACAAAGGACAAGATCAGCAGCAGAATCAGGCAAACCCGAGGGTTCTGATTCTGGATCCATCACTCACTAGCCCTATCAATTTGGGCAGTTTATTTAACAAACCTCTTTGAGCTTTACATTACTTACTTATGTAGAAAATGCAGATAATAGTATCTGCCTTGCTGGGTTGCTATGAGGATTATAGATAATGGTACTTTTGTTGAAAATAAGAAAATGAAAGGGAAAAATAGTATATTTTTTAAAATGAAAAAAATTTCCCCCAAAGCAGTATGTTCTGTCATTATAATTCCAGGTGTTAGTTCAGAAAAGACCAAAAGACAGTTCCCAGTCTCAAACACATGGGAAATTATGTTAATAACAAACTGAGCTTCTTATGACAATAGTGACATTTTTGGAACATAAATGGCAGCTCAGTCAGCATCTCCTTGTAACTATATCAAAGAAAGACAGTTGTAGCTTTGTTCTCAGTGTGACCCACTTGGGATTTAGCTTCTTGTTGATGGATATTATCATTTTTAATGTCAGTAAATAATGTGATGTCAGATAAATGACCTGTTTCCTTTCTGTGGATAAAGCTCATTTATCTTTAGGGAGCTCGAGTGAGTAGAGAAATTTGAGCGGGATCAAGTGTTTCTGAATGTGCAGGATTGGAAATATCTTATTAATCCTACTTAACATGAGTCCCAGCCAGTTGGGTTCAATTCTAAATGTACGTCTGGTAAATCAATGAAAGTGTGTACTTTTACCATTGACTGTGTCCTACTGATTGGAGAGAAACAGAAAGAAAATGTTTTCAAGTTGAAGAAAATGATCTTTCTATAAAGCTTACTCCTAATCTATCACTACTTTGAAAAATCATAATGGTATGAAATTAAATCAAAAAGTTGTGTTTTAATTGATTATACTGTTAATATCTTTGGGGATCACAAAAATAAGAAATACAGTGGTGTAAAAGAGGTTCTGGAATCATAAGATTCTCATGATTTTGATTCCTGGGCTAAAGTGTCGGATTCCTCCTTAAGATACCCACTGAAAATCCTATATGTTTTATTTCTGAGGATGAGACTCTTGAATCTATTGTCTGTATTGTGATGTAAATGACTATACATTTAGCTAAAACTACACCTATGCTGTTTTCTCTGATGAGAGATTTGGTCAAGGCAAATGAGAACATATTTCTTTTCTGGAAAGTATCAAAATAGGATGGCAACCATCCCACTGAATTTTTTCTTAATATAGTAAAGATTACTTTGGGCACTTCTTTAAAGAGCCCTCTAGAGGTTTCTCGGGCCATCCATGGAATCTCAGAGAACCAAGCCTGGATGTTTCTTGAGGGATCACATAATACAAATGCCTACTTTTTTTTTTTTTAATAATGAGAAATCAGAAGTAAGGTATTTGTTCTAGGTCATATGGTGGGTTTGGAGTGTAGGAAATTGAATACAAAGACTCTTTGTCTTTACTAAACAGAGTGATGTTTTGTCAGATACCGAAATATCTGCTGATTTGATGATTTAAAAATCTATTTGAAAATTTTACAGATTTACCTGTATCAATTCCATCAAGTTACAGAGTTGGCAGGGAGGGTAGGGTCATATTTATTTTACTCTCCAATGAGTAGTGCCCACAAAGACAGTCTGTCCACCTATCTAGAATTAGGGAGTCAGCAAACTAAAGCCCATGGGCCAGATAGGACTTGTGGCCTGTTTTTGTAGATCTGACCTAAGAATGGTTTTTATATTTTTAAAATATTGTTTAAAACAGCAGAGAAGAGTATGTGGTTAAAAGACTATGTGGCTTTTGAAGCCTCAGGTATTTACTCTCTGGCCTTTTGTTTGCTGATCCTCAGCTGGAATATTCAGAGAAGGAGGCTCTGAGACCTTCCTTGTTGATAACACAATACTTTTTTTGTTTGTTATTTTATATTTTCAAAATTAGCATCATAGGTTGCAGGAAAAGAGAGGGCCCAGTTTGAAAGAATATCTATGTAGGGTCAGCTTAAGGAAAAGTTTTTTTGTCCTCAGAAGTAATCCACCTGCTTTATGAATTATAAATTCAATACTAACCTGAAACATTTGCAGATTTCTCTCTATTCTTCCTCAAAATTTTGCTGACTTTTTAGCCACAAGATTTTGTGTTACATAGTTTCTCAACAAACCACATCTATTTCCTGAACTACCTCAAAATAGTTTGTGCTCCAGGAAAATCTGGTTAAGGAGCTCATATACTACATTACTGGGAACCCATCTGGGTCATGCTGAGTTTCCCATGTTGATCAGGAGACCATACTTTGGTGTCTGCACAGAAAATGTGCCTACGGGTAGAATTACGTCCTGAAGTCCTTGTGACTTCAGTTTTCAGATCTGGGCAATGGCTGTCTTCAGCTTCCTTGCCTTCCTTCCTTCTTTAGTATTTTGAACAACTTTGTTCAAATGTAATCATTGTTCTGGAACTTGGTGAACCTGACAATGGTATCTGGCAGTTTGGTTTTTTAAAGGATTTTTAACATATTTATTTGGACTGAAAATGGAAATATGGCATCAGAAATTCCTTTAGGGAAGGATAACAGACAATTATCAAAGAAAATAAAAATATTCACCTATATATAACTTACTATAATCATGTTTTACTAAAAAAATTCAATGTAGCTTTGCATGGTGTCTGTATTGTAGCCAATGAGGTTTATCCAAGGCATGATTATTGCTAATCATGTGAAAAACTTTTTAAAATTGTAAAGTACTAGAGAATGTAAAGAATTTTTCATTCAGTTAAGAAAAAATTAGTGTAAAGTGATCAGATCAGTTTCCATATCCCTCATTTCCACATTCTTCTGCTCACATTTGTAAATTTAGATCTTATTTTAACATTGGCTTGGAATTCTAAAATACATATGCATTCCATGAGACTCACTAGTTTTTTTTCTTGGAGCCAAGACATAATGTAGAACAAAATTAACTGAAATTGGAAAGGCATTCACTATAAAGATACTTTATGAACTGTGAATGACAAGGTAGGGAGGAAAGAAAGAAGTACAAGGAGGGAAAAAATAGTATGTATCACAGAAGTCATATTATATGGGGAGTTAAAAACTGCTGATAGTCTATCTCCCATTTCTTAGAGTAGCTCTTTCTAGCCTGTGCCATAGTAATCCTAAAATAATTGGCAGGAAAATTTGCTACAGGTATGGGCTTCTCTCATAGCTCGGTTGATAAAGAATCTGCCTGCAGTGCAGGAGACCTGCGTTTGATTCCTGGGTGGGGAAGATCCCCTGGAGAAGGAAATGGCAACCCACTCCAGTATTCTTGCCTGGAGAATTCCATGGACAGAGGAGCCTAGTGGGCTACAGTCCATGGTGTCACAAGAGTCGGACACGACTTAGCGAATAAACCACCACCACCACTGCAACTGAGTAAAAATCTGTTGCTGGTATGATTCTGTAGTATAAAAGTAGATCTTGTTCCTACAACTAACCATTCCTCAACTGGCTGTAGTTCCCAGAATAATTCAACTCAAGTAAGTATTGACATTTATGTCTGAATCCATTCTGATCTTTGTCCCATGAGAGAAATTTCTTTAATTCTCTTTAAGCCACAGTCTTTGGCACATCTAAAGTGTTCTCCCCCTCAGATATGGAAATGGTTTTCCCTGCTGCTTGGCCCATTGAAGCTTCTCTTCTTTATCCCACTGTTGGAGAAGCTCTGCCATTCTTCTCATACTAGCAGAGAGGAAACTTGTATGAGGATTGATAGTTAAATAACTGAGGCTCTGGATTAGCATTGCTGAGGAAAAAGGATGTAAGTCTCTGCCCTCCTGGGAATTTTCCTCAGCAATCATTTGAGGAGACTCAGAAGCAAGGATGGTTTAATCTTGGTGGATGGTCTATGGAGATCTAGTCTTAGCCAGAAATTCCTCTTGGCTCATGGATCTTGAGAGTAAGCAACCACAAGGTTTGGTCAAGTTCAAGTGCTCAAGGTTCCAGAAGTTAGTGAACAAAGACTATAGCCCAGTTTTACTAGTAGAACTGGTAGACTCACCAATGGTTTGTAATAAGAAACTCTTACTTGTCATTTCTGGTGGGACAGTTCTCCTATGAGTGAAGCTGGCCCATACATTTTAAGCTTCCCATTCTTGATCACTGACTGTCAGTAGTGCTCCATAGCCATTGGAACCACCACTACCACCACCAACAACAAAACTCCACAAATGTTTACTAATAGTCACCTCTTAGTGGGAAAATAATGCCTCTGGTTGAAAACCATGCAACAGCCTCACCTCTGGATGGTAGCCATTTTTTCAATGTAGCTTCCTATAACCTGTGCCTGAGGATATCCAGAGAAGAAGCTGAAAGGTAAAATAATCACAGAGTTGGGCCACATACTTTCAATCATTTGTTCAATTGATTCTGGTCCTCATACAAATTTCAGGTCATTTTATTGCTATTCAGAGCTCAATAGGGAACTGGGGCTGGAATACAAAGAGCAGTACCCTCACCATGGAGTCCACCGGGGCTAGGCTGGCTAATGTTTTAGACTCAGAGAAACTCTGAATTTGAAAAAAACTGAAACTGATTTGTCCAACCTATCATGCAGTAGAAGAATGCCTTGGTAAACAAGGACATCCTTAATAGATGGCCTTATATCTATCTTCAAGTCTAGGCCAGTGGACATTATTAATAATAAGATCCTAAAGATTCTTATGTTGGGCCTCTGAGACAGCCTCTCGGAGAGACGATTTTGTTCATGTTCAATCAGTTCAGTTCAGTCACTCAGTCATGTTCTACTCTTTGCGACCCCATGGACTGCAGCACACCAGGCCTCTCTGATTGTCACCAACTCTCAGAGCTTGCTCAAACTCATGTCCATTGAGTCAGTGATGCCACTGGACATTGGTTTATTAATTATGAGCCAGACTGATAGAGTTCAGTTCCTGCCTCCACTACTAACTTCCTCTTTCTTGAGCAAGTTCTTTGCTTCTCTGGGCCTGCCTGTTTCCTACCTATAAAGTGGAGATAATATTTTTACCAGTCTCACAGGTGTTTTTGGCATTCAGTGAGTTAAAACATATGCAGTGCTTAGAAAAGTACCTGGGACTTAGTAAACATAAAATAAAGATTAGCTATTATTAGTGTACGTACTAAATTCAAGACAGATTAATATTTAGCTTTGTCTTATAGTTAGAAGTACATTTGCTTCCTATAAGGTGGCAAATAGTTTGTGTTGGTTTGTGCAGCTACATCTGTCTCTAAAGAGAAAAGATGGTTTAAGACCTTTTGTCCCTAAATTTGTACTTGACTTTCTTTCTCTTTTGCTTAATGAAATATTTTCTTCATGTTACTAAGATATAATTGATATAACTGACTTATTGAATAATCTTAATGTGTACAACATGTTCATTTGATGGATATGTAGAATGATGACCACCTCAGCATTAGTTAACCTCTCCAATATGTGACAAAATTATTTCTTTTTGTGGCAAAAACATTCAAGATCTCTCTTAACAACTTTCAAGTATCCAATATGTTATCATTAAATATGATCACAGTGCAGTACAGTTGATCCCTAGAACTTTTTCATCTTTGAAATGGAAGTTTGTACTCTGACCAATGTCTTCTCATTTTCCCTACCCAACACTTTCTGGTAACCACCATTCTACTCTCTGTTTCTTGGAGTTCACCTTTTTTAGTGTCAACATATGAATGATCGCATGTGGTATTTGTCTTTCTCTGTCTGTCTTCTTTCACTTAGCATAATGCTCTCATGTTGCAAATGGTGTGATTTCCTTCTTTCCCATGGATGAATAATATACTGTGTGTGTGTGTGCACACACGCGTGCACATGCCACCGTTATCTATTCATCTGTTGATGTATATTTAGATTGTTTCTATATCTTGGCTATTGTTAATAGTGCTGCAGTGAACATGGAAATGCATATATCTCTTTGATATCCTGTTTTCATTTCCTTTGGATATATACCCAGAAGTGGGATTACCAAATAATATAGTAATTCCATTTTAAATTTTTTGAGGAACACTCATACCATTTTCCATAGTGGCTGAACCAATTTACATTCCCACTAATAGTGTACAGGTTTCCCTTTATATCCTTATCAACACTTGTTATCTCTTGTGTTTTTGATACAGCCATTCTAACAGGTGTGAGGTGATATTTTATTGTGGTTTTAAATTTGCATTTTCCTGATGATTGGTGATGCTGAGCATTGTTTCAGTATTTGTTGGCCGTTTGTGTGTCTTCTCTGGGGGAAAAAAGTCTTTTTAGTTCCTCTGCCCATTTTTAAATTGGATTATTTGGGCAGGGGGTTGTTGTGATATACCACATTAATACAGTGGAAAGTAAAAATCATATGATGATTTCAATAGATAAAGAAAAAGCACATGACAAAATTATAACATCCTCCGTTGATTTAAAAAATACCCAACAAATTGAGTATAGAAGGAATATCTGAACATGATAAAGGTCACATGTGGCAAACCTGTAGCTAACATCGTGTACTATGTTGTGCTTAGTCACTCAGTTGAGTCTGACTTTTTGTGACCCCATGGACTGTAGCCCACCCGGCTCCACTGTCCATGGGGATTCTTCAGGCAAGAATACTGGAGTGCATTGCCATGCCCTCCCCCAGGGGATCTTCCCAACCCAGGGATCAAACCCAGGTCTCCCACATTGCACACGGATTCTTTACCATCTGAGCCACCAGGGAAGCCCACAGCTAATATAATGCTCAGTGGTAAAAGATTCAAAGCTTTTCCTCTAATATAAGGAACAAGATGAAGTTGCCCACTCACACTACCCTTATTCAACATAGTACTGAAAGTCTTAGGCAGAGCAATCAGGTGATACAATGAAATAAAAGGCATCCAAGTCAGAAATGAAGAAGTAACATTGTCTTTGCAGATGATATGCTCTTATATGTAGAAAATTCTAAAGACTACCAAAAACTTGAAACTATTCAATGAAATCAATAAAGTTGCAGGATACAAAATCAACATATAGACATCAATTGTGTTTCTGAAGATTATAGCTATAAAAGAAATAAAAGAAATAATCCTATTTATAATAGAATCAAAACTAATAAAATACTTAGGAATAAATTTAATCGAGGTAAATGACCTGTGACCTGCAAACTGAAAAGACTATGATGAAAGAAATTAAAGAAGACATAGATTAATGTAGAAATATCCCACATTCATGGATTAAAAGAATTAATACTGTTTAAATGTCCATGCCATGTCTATCAAAATTCCATTGACATTTTCCACAAAAAATAGGAAACACAATCCTAAAATTAGTATGCAACCACGGAAGACTCTGAATAGCCATTGCATTCTGAGAAAGGACAAAGCTGGAGGCATCACATTTCCAAATTGATTTCAAACTATATTGCAAAGCTATAGTTAACAGAATAGCACTGGCATAAAAATAGACATATAGACCAGGGAAACAGAATTGAGAAAGTGGAAATAAATGCTCACATATACAATCAACTAATATTTGACAAGAGAATCAAAAAATACAATGGAAAAGATAGTTTATTCAAGAAATGGTATTGGGAAAATGAGATAACCACACACAGAAAAATGAAATTGAACCCTTATCTTACACCATTAACAAAAGCTAACTGAAGATGGATTAAAGACTTGAGCATACAACCTGAAACAGTAGAACTCTTAGAAGAAAACAGGGAGCATGCTCCTTGTCATCAGTCTTGGCAATGATTTTTTTGGATATGATACCAGAAAACCCAACCAACCAAAGAAAAAACGAGTAAGTAAGATTACATGAAACTAAAAAGGTTCTGCACAACAGAAGAAACTCCTGCTTTCTTAAGGTAGTTACCCTAGAGTTAATAGAGAAAGTTTGTCAAATTCATGATCATTCCTCTACCCTGCTTATTGCTCTGCCACTTCCAAACTAGTCAGCAAGTGGAAAAAATTAATGGGAAGGATTTGAAATGTGACCATAAACAGTGAGTCCTGGAGGCAGAGTGTGATCCTTCAAGGAGGTGCTTCCCTAGGGTATGGAGCCAAAGTCTCCTTAGTTAAGTATATCTTAAAAAGTGAGCAATAAGATGTATATTGGTGGTCATGAAGTAGTAACAGCAACTAGATACACCCTCCTGCCCTGAACAAAATATGTGAAACAACAAATGGCAAACATTGGACAATCAGCAGCACAGAACACTGATCCCCATGAGAAAGTACAGAGTGAGCCCTACGCTTGCCTCAGCCTGCTCTCTAAAGAATAGATCTAGGCTAGAGCACAGGGATGGGAAACTGAAACAGAGGCTGCTGGTCTCCCTGTGTTGAGTAGACGATTAAGAATTAGGGGAAACCAAAGTGACTAGAATCCTTAGAGAACAGGAGAAAGGAGAGAGTCAATGGAAAGGCGAGAGCTCCATAGAAAGGAAGTGCTGGAGATTTTTATAAGAGATTCCTCTCTTGGCCACAGCTGACTACTTACTGATCAATGTGTGGTGTGAAGAAATTACTGGAAATTAGGGAAAGAACCACAGGAAAAGAACAGACAGAACAGCCCTTGGATCTCTCACAAGACCTGACATAGTACTGTTCCCAGTAACTAGGATGGAAAAATAATATACAGGGCACCCAGTAAGGCACGCGGAGGGTATTGCCTGCATACCAGGGCAGAGTGAAGGACAGCTTTGGTCTCCCCTCACAAAACTTGAAAGGCAACCTCAAAATGACCAGACTGTTTACAGGTAACTAAACTGTGTCCCAGGGGAGGAGAAGGGGTAGGGAACTCAAAAATATTTAGATAAATACTAAAATACCCAGCCCCCAGCCAGATCAACTTTGTGATATAGGAATTATCATTCTAATAGGGAGAAAAATCTATCAATAGGAGCAGACATAGGTGATATAATTAGTAAACAAAGGCATTAAAATAGTTATAGCTGTTTTGTGTTCTTAATGAGTGAGTGAGTGAAGTCGCTCAGTTGTGTCTGACGCTTTGTGACCCCATGGACTGTAGCCTACCAGGCTCCTCCATCCTTGGGATTTTCCAGGCAAGAGTATTGGAGTGGGTTGCCATTTCCTTCTCCAGAGCATAAGGTAAAGGAAACCATCAACATCCAACAAAGTGATATAGAATTAGGAAGTAGGAGCCAAAGTAAACTTTCAGAGATAAAAATGCAATGTCAAAATGAAAAATACATTGGGTAAGATTAACAGCAGAATAGACAATAGCAGAAGAAAAGATTGGTGAACCTGATGATATAACAATAGAATCTATTCAAAAGGAAACACAGAAAGAAAAATCACTGAAGAAAAGGAACAGACACCTTGAGCTGTGGAACAACTTCAAGCAGATTAATATGCCTGTAATTAGAGTTCCAAATTATCAGGAGGAAGAAAGTAATAAAGGCATATGCAGAAATCAATGAAATAGAAAAGAGGAAAGCAAAAGAGAAAAATCAGTGAAAACAGAAGCTTGCTTTTCTTGAGAAGATTAATAAAATTAATGAACCTCTAGACAGACTTACTAAGAAAATAAGAAAGATTACTCTGATTATCAGTATCAGAAATTAAAAAAGAAACATGACTAATGTTGAAAATATAATAAGGAAATATTATGAACAACTTTATGCTAGTGAACTTGTTAACTTGGATGAAATGAACAAATTCCTTCAAAGACACAAATTTCTGAAGCTCTCTCAAGAAGACATAAGCTGAGTAGCCATATATTCTTTTAGTTGAATTTGTAGATAAGAACCTTTCCCACAAAGAAAACTTCAGATGTAAGAAAGCGTTCCTGGTGAATTCCACTAAACATTTAATGAAGATCTAGTGCCAATTCCTTAAAGATGTTTCTAGAAAACTGAAGCAGAATGAACACTTTCTATTCATGTGTTAATAATTAGCACTATTCTTATACCAAATCCAGAACAGAATATTATCAGAAGAGAAAACTCTGAACCCTCATGAACAAAGATATAAAAATTCTTTAAAAATTTTTATAAGCCAAATCCAACAATACATAGAATCAATAATAATACATCATGACCAAGTGGGTTTACTTTTTGGAATGCAAAGTTGTTTTGACATTCTCAGTGTGGGCAGGGATCCTTGAGTAAAGGGAAGATTTTTCTTCATCCTGTTCTCATACTTGAAGAACACTGAATGTTCTTTCTCACTGTGATGGGTGGGGAAAGGCCTCAAGTCCCTGAAGACCTGCTAATGGTCTTAGCAGAACAAAGGTCTTCTCATGGCCAAAACTTTTTAACAGTAGAGTAGCAGGATGACAACATTCTAGCACCCATCAACCCTCAGCTGGTGTCTGAGATTTGAGGCTCATGAAAAGAGCATGGATTTTGGAATCCCAGAGACCTTGGATCAAATCCAGGCTTCACCAGTACTTAGTATTTCTATTCTCTAGAGATAGTATGAGGGTTAAGATTGTTGTGAGGCTTAGATGTAAAATGCATAAAGCACTTAGTCCATAGCAAGCACACAGTATGTGTGGTTGGGGAGATGATTCCTTTTGTTGAGAAACTGTATTATGATAGTTAAGAGTTATGGCTCTGGGCGAAGAAGACTTGGACTCTAACACTAGCTCTGTGATATATCTCTTTGTAAGCTCTTGCCTAATTTCCTAGTCTTTGAAATAGACTCACAGTACTACCTATCTCCAAGGGATGTTGGAAGGTTTTTTTGAGTTAATGGGATTCCCAGGTGGCTCAGATGGTCAAGAAACTGCCTGCAATGCAGGAGACCCAGATTTGATCCCTGAGTCGGGAATATCCTCTAGTGAAGGGAATGGCTACTCACCCTAGAATTCGTTCCAGAGGAATCCCATGGACAGGTGGGCTATAGTCCATGGAGTCACAAAGAGTTGGACATTACTGAGCGACTAACACTTTTTGAGTTAATACATGTATAGTTCTTGGAATAGTGTCCTGCATACAGTAAGTGTTTGGTAAGGATTAGCTGTTATTATTAAAGGTATTTTTGCTTCTTTGGCCATTGCTGCTGTCACTCTTGTTATTGACCAGGTAGTTAAGGCTTTGAAAGCCTACTAAGAAATACCTGGTAAGAAAGATTCACAAATGAGGTAAGGACTGCAGGTAACAGTCATGGAACCCTTGAGTTTGTTCAGGCTCCAATCGAAGACAGACCCTCCTGGCCTTGACCTAGCAAGGACAGGTGAATAGTTGCACCAGGGGAATGAACCTTGCAGTGCCGGGAGTAGGGTGGGCCCTGACAACAGTCCCTCTTGGAGACAGGGATGTTTTGTTTAGAGACATGCCTGGTTGGTGTTGGATCATCCTGAATGATGATGGATGCAGTGTGAATGGAGACCTGGGCAATAATTGAGAACTAGGTGGCCCTGTCAGCAGGTGATGGCACCTGAATGACAGTCTGACAGGGAGCAGAAACAGGGCTGCTGCTAGCCACTCTGCTTGCCACAGTGACAGGCCCCGTGCATATTTCCATCCACTGAGAATGAGCCTGGTCTGGAGAGACCTGCCAGACGGTGTGCTATGTGCTACTGACTTCTTTCAGCACTTCCTGTTTTCCCATTCATAGCGTCTTGCTATTAGGCAGACAGAACAGCTCATATCCTGTGGACAGATGATAGATCTGTCATCTTTCTGAGAAATTGTTTGTCTTCCACAGGTGTATGGGCTTCCTTCTAAAGCCAGCGGGTCACATAACACTTTTCAACACTCTCTTCTGTACCAGCTTGGCATCCAGCATCTATCAAAAGGGAAATCTTTCACATGCAATTATGACAGAAAATAAAGGTGATGAAGTGTGTGTACCAAGAAGGGATGAGATCAAAGGGTGGTAATGAAAACTGATTACAATAGAAGGGCAGCTTCAACTCTGAAAAGTTGTGTGGGACTGCTTAGGACCTGACACGGCTTGGGGGTACACACAACCCCCAAGCAGTGCAGAGGCTACAGATAAAATCACAGGCATGCGTGCTTGTGACATAATAAATTGCTGGGCTGACTGTAACCCAAGAGGGGTTATGGCTCATGTGCAGTTTCATCAAAGCAATGCTAAGGTATCTCCTTCCCGATAATTCACACAATACACGTTTCTTCCACTGCCATCCGTTTAGTGGCACCATTTCAGACTTTTCTAGGAATCTAATTTATATATTAAGGCTGACTTTCCAATAGGATCTTCCAGAACTCAGGGCCTGCACATCCAAAGGCTTATATTTTTCTTGAACTCTGAGAGGTCACAGGGAAAAGCACAGCCTGTTGAAATTTATAAGTGAGACTCCTTATCGTAGGAGCCTTTATGGTCATGCACTATGCCCATCTCAGTGGCACCCTTCTTAATTGGAGAAGAATTTCTTTACCTGCCAAGCACATTTCCTAGTAGCAACAATGTTATCATCTTGAAAGTATATATCACATGCCAGCATTTCCAATCCCAGAGAATGGCTTATCCAGGTCAAGCAACTGAGGTTTTAGACTTTATAACCAATCTTGTTTTGGAATACTACAGAAAAAGCCAAACATTTTCAACTAATTGTGGGTAAACTAGTCCAAGTTGGTTAAAAAACAAAAACAAACTCTTAATTATAGATTACCTAAAAGGAAATATAATTGTATCAGTCTCAGTAATGGTAAGTGCAGTAATTCAAAGGAAGCTAACAAATTTTTGTCAAATACCTTTCTGTGTTTTTGTTTTAATGGGAAATTGTGTATAGTTTATTAGTTGTAGTGAATAGAAGAAGTTCACCTATTTGAAAATTGCACATTTTTCTAAGTAGGTTAAACATTCTTCCTATTCTCTTATTTTTAATAATGGATAGATTAGTAACCCTTTGCCCCTTTTGCAAATGTAAAGACAGTTGAGAGTGCCCAATTTCACAAGTAATAAGTCCTATATCAGTGAAGATGAGGGGGAAACAAGCATTTGTCAAATGTCTGCCATCTGATTTAACTTCAACTTCACCAAATAAAAAATAATTTGGTGGAGGTGATATAACCATTCTCCAGATGAGGAAACCAAAGGGAGTGAGTTGGCCGGTGTTTGGCAGATGGTGATAGAACTGGCATAGGATTCTTGTTTTTACTAGCCACCCCCCGCCCCGCCCCCCATTGGTACTAGCTCAGTGGGTGAAGAATCTGCCTGCAATGCAGGAGACACAGGAGATGTGGGTTCGATGCCTTCTCCAGGAAGATACCCTGGAGAAGGAAATGGCAACCCACTCCAGTATTCTTGCCTAAAAAATCTCGTGGACAGAGAAGTCTGGTGGGCTACAGTCCATGGGTTTGCGAAGAGTCAGACACGACTGAACAACTAAGCCCACAAGCACGCCGTTGGTACTGGCTCCCTTCATTTTCTCATAATGCTTGACTCACTTGCACTGCCTGTCTCTAACCAAAGCCTACTGGTCTAGTAGCACCAGATGTTCATGCAGATGCTTCTGTTAGCATAATGGAGATGTCTGAGTGAATGGCAGTCTGTTCCCTAGAGGAATGGTGGCCCTTGGCACCTGTGTGTTCACAGCCCCCAAGAACTCACTGGGTTTGAGTGAGTAATGTATCTTTAGAAGACTTTGTGTTGAGCCAGACTGACCATGTTGAGGACTGTCTGGCTACCTTTCATTAAACTGGGATAGGAGAGGGTCAGAAAGGCTTCTTGGTGTAGATTCTTAGTCTCATTGATGTTATAAGCCTTAATTGTCCCCAGTGTCCCCATTGTGTCTTGATAAATACAGTACCCAGCTATGATTGGGTTAAGTGAATTCTGAGGCATTTCTATACATTAGTACTTGAGTATGAAATAAATAATTGGAATAGAGCAGGGGGCTCAGGAAAGATGAATTCCAAAAGGAAAAGAGCACCATCAGCAGCCAAGGGAAATCCCAGAGGGTTCTGGATAACAGTGGGAAGAGAGGGTCCTATGAACTTGGGGAGGGCAAAAGAGGACAGTAAAGAAGCTTCCTTTGCTTGACAGTTATGCCTTAGGCCAGTAAACTTGGTAAACTCAAAGGATCATCTTGCTTACTTCAAAGGGCCTTGGCCACCAGAAGAACAAAGCAGTCTTTCCCTCTGTGGCAACTTGGTATTGCAACTGTCATCACAACTATATCCAGAAAAGAAACTTATTCAAGTGGCAGCTTGTTCCTTGGGGCTTGTCTCATCTTCAGGAAATGCCCAGTGACACCTCTCACAGAAACCCCATCATTCCAGCACTACTTAATGTTTTCTGCAGGCAGTGAGTGCTTTGGGAATGCATTCCTGGGTGTAATGAACCTTAGCATGGTATCCACTAGTGTCTCTCCACAAGAGAACCTAGCCTGGTCTCTCTGTTGGAGACAAGATGGAATGTCCAAGCAGAGCTTCAGGCACCAAAGAATTTCTGGTTGTTTCATTAGGCTTCCAGGAGCTGCTGACTGAGGACTTCATTAAAACCTACCTTTATATCCCCACCTTTTCCATTTTTTTAATCCATTTAACCCACAGATTGCTGTTTACTGTTGTAGAATGGAAGTGGTGATGGATTTTTAAAAACATTTCTGCAGTCTTTGGTTTCATAAAGAAAATAGGGTGGTATCTAGGAAGAAGAAGTTGCTTAGTAGAGAGAATATTTCCAGTTCTCTCTGGTCTCCTGAGATCTGTAGAATCTTAGACCTGGCAGGGGCTTTATTAGAGCAAGTGGACTGCCTAATGGTGACGATCAGCAGATGAGGAAACCAAAGCTTAGAGAAATCTCACACAGCTGGTCAGTGGATAATTCCATAATTGAAATATGTTGTTCAGGTCGGCAGAAAATAGTTTTAAAAGATGAGTATACACTAAAGCAGGGTGACTGGGTAATCAGGGGTCATATGTGGATATTTTGAAGAACCTACGGGTGTTTTGGCTGCAAGGAAGAAAATGCATCCAGAAGTCCTAAAAACCACCCTTGAGTATCTGAAGGGCCGCCCCACAGGATGTAAGGAGTAATGGAAGAGGGTATGAAATAGTTACTAGGAGATCAAGTTTGGCTCCTTATGAGGAAGCTGTGGGATTACTTGAAAGAATAGTGAGCTGCTGACTTGGAAGAAGGGACTGTCCATCAAAAAACATATTCAAGAGGGTTTCCATGCTGGGAATATTCTTTTCAGAGCTAAGGTTAGTGGACAAGTTTCCCATCAAAATCCTCAAGAATCCCCATCCAGTATACAAAGCAGTAGAATTAAAGTAGACCCTTCACATGTCAGCTTCTGGTCAAAAAAAAAAAAAAAAATCATCTGCTGAGAAATTTATTATTCTAGGCCTACCATGGACATTGGGTCATGTAGCTTTAGCTGTTGTAGGACCCAAGGGGAGAAGCTTTGAAAAGAGGGCCTGCTCTGTGGATATTTTTTAGGGTAAAAGTAGAAATGTATTTATTCTAAGGTAAACCTGATGATAGGAGAGAAAAAAAGCTGTGGCACCCATGACTGGGGTACTTATGTTAGTACAAATGTGGCGAGTCATTCCTAGAACTGAAAGATTCCTGTGAGCCCAGCGGAGATCAGACCTCAGAGAGAGCCAAGGATACTGGAAGGGACTATTTAAAGAGACCTTTATAGGTACCTCTGAAATTTAAGGGCCAACAAAAAGGGGATTCAAATCTCTCTAAGGGAGCCATTTGGATTCTTGTGTTAATTAAAGCAATAAAGAAATGTGGAAGGAAGGCAAAGCTAAATGCACACAGAGAGAATGTTATGTACGGATTCTTAGGAATAAAGCTGGAGAGGAAGGGCTGGAGATGAAGGGGATGTGGATATGGTGGTCCCAGAAGAGAATGATGCACAACGTCAAGCTCAGTCAAAGCTGAACTCAAGAAGGCCAAGCCAGTTACAAAATATATCAACTGGGACAGCATGGCTCCACCCTTCTCCTAGTCAGACACTGGAGCCCACAGCCCAGATTTTCCCTGGTTTAAAGGGACCAGAGGAGAGCATGGGACAGATCTGCCCATCTTAAGACAGGAATTCTCTCTCCTTTTTCTTTCAGACACTGTCTATGGAGCTCGGCCCTCAACTTTCTTCACCATACAAACTTGCCATCATCTTTTCTTGTGTGCCTTATAATAGTGCATCAGCTCAAATAGCACTAATTTTTGAAAATACAGAAATTGTTCTTGTTATAGCAATCTGTTCCCAAAGGGACAAAGGCCACAACAGACTGGAATTATCTGATTTTTTTTTTCCATGGCCCTCTCTTCAAAAATAATATTTCAAGTGGATTGTAGTGCAGTTAATGAGATATTTTACAATGCAGATTATCATAAGTGGAGAGGCCTAGACATTTACACTAGTTGACTGGCAAGATTAACTTGATGCCCTTTGACACACCTTTTGAGCAAAAAAGACCTCTGTAAATTTCAAAGGAAAAAGCATAGTTTATTTGCATCTGGATGCCATTTTTAAATTCAGAAAACTGAAATCAGCCTCACACACAGGACCCAGACCACTACTAGGAGGAGAGTGAGATGGACCAGATTTACATTTATAAATGCTGTGATGGCAGTAAATGGGCAAAGATCCACATGGGTGCGGGAGGTCTAAATATGCTACATTTGTGAAGCTCATTTGAATAGAGAAGCAAATTACATATTTTTTCACATTGAATTGACTATTCTTAGGACAGAAATGCTGGGTCTTGATTCCTTAGTCTGGTCAAGCAATGATCAATTCCCTTCAACCGAGCAGGGGATAAAATGTGTCAGACACAGCAACTCTTTTCTAAAAGCAGAGTGACAACTCATGATTTTCCTGTGGATTTCACAGAAATATTTTGAAAGTCTCAGGAAAATAAGAGGAAAAATAAGATTCTATGAAGAGTTGTGGAAGAAGAGAGTAAAGGTGCTAGAACAGTGGTTCTGGGTCTAGAGGTCACACTGTTCCATTCTTAAATCTTCCCCATTGCTAGTTCTCAAGTCAATGCATTGCAATTCTCAAGACAGGACCCTATTCCCTCTTCTAATATCCCCACTGGATTTCTCCTTTCAGCTTTCCAGCATGTGTACTAATGACCCAATCAAGAAAGAATTAATGATGAATGGCGCTCATTTAATTGGCCAAAATTGAGTGATCTGCACTCTCTGAATCCCGTTAATTCTTGAGACTAATCTTCATATTGGCAACTTGTCATAAGAGATGGGTTGCAAATGCTGAATCAAAACTTTTCAGCTCTTGGCAGTAGTAAAATGGCAATGTATTAAATACTTTCTGAGGAGACTGGAGAGGAACTTTTGTGTAAGTATAATGCAGTCATGGTAAGATAATGGATTAAGTGGCCTTCTTTAAGATATTGGCTTCTTGTGTCTTGTGTATTAAAAAAAGAACCCTTTCTAATGAAGCTCTTTAGGCTCAAGCAAAGTAGACAAGGGTCAGTGATGAGTTACTGTGTTAGAATGTGGGGATATTAGCAACCTCTTTTATGCATCCAGATAGCAACCTGCTCTGGGTTTTCTTCCTGGGCTTCACAAGGCTTAGTGCCTCAATTTCCCACTGGAATCAGGACAGAAATTTTTTGCAGGAGACCACACAGAGATTTGGAAGCAGAAGAGCTGAGTTTTCATCTGATCTTGCCCATCTACCATTTGTAAGATATTGGGAAAGCCACTGAAATTTGTACCTAAAATTGTGGATCATAACACTTTGTGTTTTACTCAAGGAGCTTCTGAGGACTGGACAAAATGGTGGTTTGAAAATAGTTCATATACTGCAAAACTATGCACAAATCCTAGAGCTCTTCCTAGTCTGTAAGCAGCCATCTTACCTCATCTTCCCCTCTTTTCCATCAGCTATAGTGAATACCTGTTGATCCTCAGCATGTTTATGCCAGGAATAAGGGAAAGTCCCAGTGCCCTTTTGTCCCCCTGCCAGGGACCCAGACTGGATTGTTATCTGGGCACATTGGTATCCAGGCATCCCTCAGATGTTCTTAAATGGGTCTGGTAAGAACCAAAGCTGTGTTTTCAGTTAATTTTCTAAGTACACAATTTGCTCAAAGTACATTTTTTTAAAAAAAGAATTCAATAATTAAATATGGCTTGCTGCTGTTTGACTGCCAGAAATTTGAGATCTCTCTTGGTTTCACCAATATCAAAGGCTTCTGTTTAATATGACTCTGTATTAAAGTGGGCCTTACTGTCAGCTTAGCAAAAATGTCTTGTTTAATCTGAAGTTTTATGTAGTTTTTATTAATCCAATGTGCATCTGTTAAAAATGACTCCAGATAATGCAACATTTGATTAAGTGGAATGTCTTAATACAACCATTAGTTGGAGGGATTTTTTTTTTCATTTATGCATTCCAAACTGAGTCTGATAAGATGGCACTAACATTTAGCCTGAGGTGTGGAATGTTAATAGTGAGATCTTGAACAGTTTGTTTATTTTTTTTTTCCCCCCTGAATGTGCCATTCACAGCAATGTGCCAGATGAGGGTCCTGGAAAGCAGAAGTTCTCTGTTTAGCCTCAGAACCCCCAAGAAGCTGGCAGATTACTCCCACGCCAGGGGCAGCCCCAGCCTGGTGGGAAAAGGCAGAGGAGTAACATTAAACCAGAGCTGAGAGTATATTTCTCTTCTGTCAAAGAGACTTTTCAGGGAGATGTGAGTAACATGTCAGGTGACTCTTTATCCACCACCTTTTCTCTTCAGCTACAAAGAAGGCTTAGGAGATGCTATAGTCCTTGTGAGTACCTTGTACCTAGACTGTCCTCTTTGCATTAATTTTCCTTTGCTAAGAGGTCCTGCGGCTCTTGTGGTTTAGGACCAGCTGGCACCTGACAGAGAACAGGTATTCAGTCACTTTTCCTTCCCTTGTAATGCTAACCAGCATTCAGGGAACACAGACATTCCCTAAGTGCATGCTTCTTGGGTGCCTCCTGCATGGAAGGCTCTGTGTTAAAGCTTGGGGATAGGCAGTAAACAGGGCAGACTTAGTCCCTGCTTACATGGGCCTTGCATTCAAGCTGATACCTAGCCACTAATTAAGGAGGCTGGCTGTCTGTCTGTCGGTTTTATGATTTGATCTCCACTCTTCATTTGAGCTTCAGCTCATGGAATTGAGTTTATGCTCTGTTGACCACTATTTGGCCTTTCCAGTGATTCCTATAAGGTTATTTTTCTGCTTTTATGTTGGTTTTAATTCCTAGAAGATAGGGATTTGGATTCTGTTTGATACATATCTACTAACTGCCTCTCATGTGAAAGAATCTGCATTTTTCACTATTCTTCATGCCTTCCCTGAAATGACTAATTGTAAAATATTCCCCTCCTTTAAGCCTAGCCCACCTGAAGTCATGAGGGAAGGTAAGGCAGCTTGTACCCATTGTGATGGGGCTACGTCTAGAAGAACACTGCCCACATCACGGAGACAGTGGATTCATGCACTTGTAATGGTGGTCTCTAGGCAGATGACAGTACCAATTCAGACAAAATCATAGTATATTAAATGTATTAAGAAAATTAGTGT
Organism: Odocoileus virginianus; assembly: GCF_023699985.2. Classification (NCBI taxonomy): domain Eukaryota; kingdom Metazoa; phylum Chordata; class Mammalia; order Artiodactyla; family Cervidae; genus Odocoileus; species Odocoileus virginianus. The sequence continues at coordinate 65,581,345 of NC_069680.1, forward strand.
CGTCAGAGACCTGTTTTAACTTCACATAAAGTCATTTTGTAAAACAGTGGACCCATTGCTGCTTTCTTGGTTGTGCTGGAGACCAGGACGACTTGTTAACTCGGGCAGTATAGAGAAGAGACTAGAGTCAGAGTGGATTTCAGTTCTAACTCTGCCGCTTCGAGCGTATCCCATAACCATTTTGAGCTTCAGTTTCCTCATCAGTAAAATGGGGATTATCTCCATACCTCGTGGAGTAAAGTAATTCAGGGAATATGCCTTGTTCCATGTGCTTTGACTCAATAAATGTTATTTCAGTCTGCGGCTGGGGTGGGGACAGCGATAAGAAAGGGAGGGGGGCTGTGAACATGCCAAGAAGCTTTGTGAAAGGCAGATTTTTACTTCTGTGTCCTCTGGGTGACTGTGGGCTAAGGTCAGGGGGCCGTTTTGTCCCAGGAAGGATCACCACCGAAGACTTGAAACTCACTTCGTTTTTAGCAGCCCAGAGAAAGGCATTCAATTTTCCTTATTTCCGTCCTGGGGATTGCAATCTACATTTGCAAGAAAATGAGGGTGTCATTTTCCTAGTTTCAAGGCACCTAGGCTGATTCATTGCAGCATTAGAAGTGGTTAATGGCAATTGAGGTAGCAGTAGTTTGGGGAAGCAAACAGGGCTCTTCTAGGGACCCTGGGTACCTCTCAGGTGTTATTACAACCTCTCTTGCTTTCTGTTGCCCTCACTGGTTTTTCCATCAAGTCATCTGTCAGTCTCCCCCTTTCATTTCCTGGGCAGAGACTCCAAGGTCAGCTGGAAACCCCTTCACATTGCTGCAGAAGAGCTGCTGCATTGATTCTTGTATTTGGTTCTGATCACAGATTGAAATTAGATTGCTTCCTCTCCTGGCGTGGGTTATGATAGCACTCTGTAGTTGAAGAAAATTTATTTACTGTGCAGTGTGTTTCTTGAAAAGCCTGGTAATTTGTTTCTGTCCTCTACTCAAAGAAAGTAGGTGAAGTCCTGGCCAGGATCCAGAGGTAATGAGGTGCTGGTGAGGAAAACACCATCCAGAGAAATGGATCTTTATTAGACCCTTCCTGTGACGATGGTGGCAGTATGGCTGTGCTTGAAGTGATGGGTCTCTATTTCCTTATGGCTTGACTGGGGTTGGCTGATTCCCTCTTGGGGACCTCTCCATCCCAGAAGGTGGGATGTGTCTGTGTTTGGCAGCCCACATTCACCTGATGAAATAACACTTCAGAAGTGTGCCTGCAACCTCTGAGAAAATTGAGTTAGCTTAGCACTCCATTGTGGGCCGTGTGTAGATTTGTGTGTTCATTTTCAAGCTGTCTTCAAGCTCCTCCAAGGAGGATGAGTGGATGGAGGAATAGGCTTTATCTGTATTTGTAAGGAGCTTCCTGAGGCTCCAAGGCCAGAATCCTGTGACTGAAACTGGTCACACGCATACACAGAGTTCCTTTTGTTGACTAGCTAGATGGATCCAATAAGTTGATAAGTATTTATGTCCTACAACTTAGTGGTCATTTGGGAAAAGTACACAGAAATTCAAAGAAAATGTTTTATATTCATTTATTTACAAATAACCATGGTTGATGCTGATGGGATGTGTGTGTCTGTTGTGTGCTGCAGAACACAAATCTCAAAACCACGTTGGACACTGCCACCCTCAAGTCCTTTTCCACATGACTTTTCATGCTGTACTTGCTTTTCATCAAGCAACTGCTAAAAGTTTCTCAAAGGTAGTACTTGATGAATAGAATGTGGTGTGATCTAATGTTGAAACTGAAGTCCACCTTGAGCTAGCAATTTGCCAGGGTGTTTGACACTGTTGAGTTTTGCTTTGCTTACATTTAAAATATTTGCAAACTAATTTTGAATCTAAATCAATTTCAGTTCATTTTTGTGTGCGTGTCCTCAGTGCCCTCTGGGTTTGCTGCAGACTCGGGGGTGCCCCCACACAGGTCGGGAGCCTGGGACCTGGGCACGGGAAGCTTTCAGATAGTTAATTCACAGCTGTGAGCGAGGGACCCTGGGGTGGTCCAGCTGGCTCTCCTTGTAAGCACTTCTGACCTCACCTCTGACCCACTGCTGAAGCAAGGTATTGGAACCCTACCTCTCATGTAGTACATTAAGATTTTATGATGCTAGAGGGTGAAATAAGCATAGGCTGCTCATTGCACCTAGTAACCCTACTCAGAGTTCCTCCTTGGCACTCAGCTCTTCCAGATACTGTGGGGTTTTCTCCTTTTAATAAGGTAACTTTGCCCTCAAGGAGAATGCAGTCTTATTGAGATTCTCCCAAGCTTAAGGTAGGCACCAATTCTAGTCCAAATGCTTACAAATCAATTTTGATATTTTTCAGGATGATGTTTCCCTTTCCTTGGAAGAAGCTGAAGGAATTAAATTGAATTAAATAATTATTGGACTTAATCATTAAAAACTTTTTTTTTAAGTCTCCACTTGGATCTTACTAAAGTGGCACCATTTTCAAACCCAAAAGGAACATATTAGAAGTACAGAAAATCACTTCTGTGCAAATTGCTAATAGAACCCCTAAATGCAAATTCTTTATTCTGAGGGCTTAGGACCTAAATGAGGAGGATTTAAATGGAAAAAGTCCACTTTGCATCCAGAGAAATGCAGTACTCTTTCTAGATTCCCATTTGTGACGGTTGTGGTAAATCTTCCTGTTACAATTTGGCTGCCCATGACTAGACATCTTCCTCTGGAGGTCTGGGGTCTGAACACATTCTGTCAAGTATGTTATCCAACGAAGAGTCTCCTTTCAGTCCCAAATGGGTGTGCAGTAGCGGGTGGGGCTTGCCACTGAAGAGTTGGGAGACCCGAAATCTCTTTTCATCACGCCTGAATGTTGGTGGCAATATAGAAATGCATTGAAGTGTTGCTAACAAAGCTGCCCCCCACCCCCTGCCTGGCATTCAGGGGGGAAAAGAGGGTATGTTGCACCATGACAACAGGTGACCTCTATTTGGAATTGTCAACAAACATTAATAGGCTTTTCTCAAACACATATGCTGTAAAGTAAGAGACTGGCTGCCTGAGGGAGGGCCCGGTGTTCAGCAGCACCGGGGCAGTGCTTACAGGATGTCAGCAGACGTGGTTAATTGGTAATGATTAGGGCTGTCTGAAAGCTGATTCCCTGAGTTTGGCGAACACATAATTGTTGTATGTAACCCAGAGCGGCTTTGCTCTTTCATCTCTATGAAGAGATCAGAAAAGAGAGATTTACGGCTTAGGTTGCCCCAAGCCACACATAGCAGGCTTAATTTTCCTTTCCAAGGGAGTCTGAAGACTGCTGTTGTGACTAGTTCTCTGTGGCTTATATGGCATGTTGAGGTCACCTGCAAGTTTTTTGTTAAATGATTGATTGACTGAAATTAATTATTCTGTCAGAGCTGTAATGGAGGTAAGATGGAGGACACTGATAAATGGAAAAGCTAAAGCGATCCTTATAAATGCACTTACGGCTCTTTCTATTTAAATAAATCAGACAGAATCTGTGTCTCCTGGACGGTGTTGGGTGTCACCTCCCCATTTGCCTCTATAGCCCTAAGCTGTTTTCTTTCAAAATCTGAAGCTTTGAAATGAGTGGCCGTTTATTCAACTCCAACTGTAGGATATTTGAACCCTTTGTCACTTCATTCCTTCTAACTTTTCTCCAAACACCTCAGCCCCTGATAAGAGGCTGATTCTAGTCACTGCCTTAGATTAAATCAACCAAATTCAGAGAGTTGTGTTTGAGAAAATGGCTAAGCCACTTGGGGAATGTGGCTGGTGAGTTGAGGAGTGGGTGGAAGGCAGGTGTTTGCTTCTAAACGTCAGATTTCTGAGGCGTGGAAACCACCCTCTAAGGCCTTCTAGGAATGCAGTGAAAGCAGCTGTTTAGTGACAGACTGTCTGAAATTTGGGTTCTTAAATCCCATGAAGGGAATCTAGTGGCCAGTTAAGAAATGCCAAAATGACTCTTTAGATTACTTTTCAAAGGGCGAGAGATTGTTTAAGAGTGATTTATTCAACTTACTCCCAAGTCACTAGCATCAAAGACTAAAAAGAGCCATTTCCCACATGGATTCTGAGCAGCACGTGGGTAGCAGCACCTCTTCCTAATGTGGCACCAGGTTGAAAATTTGCAAGGACACTTTGGAAGTGCAGAAAAGGGCTTACAAGGAAACCGACCAAGATATCAGAATTATAATCCAGCCCCTGAAAGTGCCTCTCTCATATTGTGTGCCCTTCAGTGAAAGTGTGTATGGATTAGTCCTTTGCATGAGTAGGCAAGTCCACAGCAAGGAGATGGGTTGATTTCCTTGCCAAAGCCATCACCAATAGTCCTAATAATAGAACTAGGAAATACACAGTATAGTCACTTGGTTCATTGATTTTCTAATTCTAGTATGTCCTTTTCCAATCATCTAGGGTGCTTGTTAAATATTCAGATTCTTGGAAGCCATCCGTCTAGAGTCTATCCCCCTAAATAAGCCACAGAGCTGGGGGATCTTCATTTTTTTGACAAGTCCCAAAGTGATGTTGCAGGTTATCCCCAACTTCCAAATCCCTTGTTTAGCAAATGTTTAGACCACGGGCCAAGAGAAGAAACTGCAACTGCTCATTTGACCAGAACCGCCATCTGAAAGTCCTGTGACTAGTCTATGGGCAGATTGTAGATGGAACTTCTTGGATTTGAACACTGGGTCTTTTTTAAATTGAAATATAGTTGATTTGTAATGTTGTATTAGTTTCAGGTGTACAACAAAGTGTTTCATATGTGTGTGTGTATGTGTGTGTGTGTATAAAACTTTATATGTAACACACATATGTACTTTTTCAACTTCCCTGGGGCCTCAGAGGGTAGAGTCTGCCTGCAGCGCAGGAGACCCGGGTTTGATCCCTGGCTTGGGAAGATCCCCTGGAGAAGAAAATGGCAACCCACTCCAGTGTTCTTGCCTGGAAGATCCCATGGATGGAGGAGCCTGGCAGGCTTCAGTCCATGTACTTTTTCAAATTATTTTCCCTTACAGGTTGTTACAAGATAGTATAGTTCTCTGTGTTATACAATACGTCCTTGTTGATTATCTATTTTATATATAGTAGTGTGCATCTGTTAATCTCAAATTCCTAATTTATCCCTCCCTCTCTTTCCCATTTGGTAACCCTAAATTTGTTTTCTATATCTGTGAGTCTGTTTCTCTTTTGTAAATAAATTCACTTGTTTCCTATTTATAGATTCCATGTATAAGTGATATCATATGATTTCTGTCTCTGTCTGACTTACTTTGCTTAGTATGATAATCTCTAGGCCCATCCATATTGCTGCAAATGGCATTATTTCATTCTTTTTAGGGCTGAGTAGTAGTCTCGTGTGTGTGTGTGTGTATCACATCTTCTTTATCCCTTCATCTGTCAATGGACACTTAGATTGCTTCCATGTCTTGGATGTTGTAATTAGTACTGATAATAACATTGGGGTTCATGCATCTTTTTGAATTATAATTTTTTCTGAATATATCCCCAGGAGTGGGCTTGCTAGATCATATGGTAACTGTCTTTTATTGTACATATTAGCTGCACCAATTTACATTCCCACCAATAGTATAGGAAGAATTCTTTTTTCTTCATACCTTCTCTGGCATTTATTATTTGTCAACTTTTCCATGATAGCCATTCTGACTGGTGTGAGGTGATACTTCACTAATTCTTAGTGGTTTAGTTGCTAAGTCACGTCTGACTCTTGCGATCCAATTGACTATAGCCCACCAGGCTCCTCTATCCATGAGATTCTCCAGGCAAGAATACTGGAATGAGTTGCCATTTCCTTCTCCAGGGGATCTTCTGACCCAGGAATCAAACCTGGGTCTCCTGCATTGCAGGCAGATTTTTTACCAACTGAGCTATAAGGGAAGCCCACTAATTCTTAGAGAAATGTAAATCAAAACCACAGTAGGGTTTGAGTAGTCTTGCTTGTCTTAAAATCAGCCTTCAGTTCAGTTCAGTCACTCAGTTGTGTCTGACTCTGTGACCCCATGGACTACAGCACATCAGGCCTCCCTGTCCATCACCAACACCCGAAGCTTGCTCAAACTCATGTCCATCGAATCGGTGATGCCATGCAACTGTTTCACTCTCTGCCATCCCCTTCTCCTCCTGCTTTCAGTCTTTTCCAGCATCAGGGCCTTTTCCATGAGTCAGTTCTTTGCATCAGGTAGCCATAGAATTGGAGCTTCAGCTTCAGCATCTATCCTTCCAAGGAATATGCAGGACTGATTTCCTTTAGGAGTTCGTGGTTGGATCTCCTTGCAGTCCAAGGGACTTGCAGGAGTCCTCCACAACACCATAGTTCAAAAAGCATCAATTCTTTGACACTCAGCTTTCTTTATGGCCCACCTCTCACATCCATACATGACTACTGCAAAGCCACAGCTTTCACTAGACAGACCTTTGTCGGCAGAAATGAATGGCGAACAGCTTCAGTATTCTTGCCATGAGAACCCCATGAACAGTATGAAAAGGCAAAAAAAAATAAGCCATGGCTATTTCAATACTAATCATCTTAAGGTATCCAAGCTATTGAAAGCCTCCCTCCTGCATATCTTAGAAAATGAAATAATAAAAATAGGTGGGGCCTGGAAAATTGCTATTTCTTGACGATGATTAAAATTTTGTTGACTGGACATAATTGAAGCAACAAAGCAATAACCATGTAAACTTTCATAAACTGAGTTAAGATGTTACCTTATGGAGGGAAATTTTCAGTATTTGTTCCCCTAGCAGTCTCTAAAAGGAGGACTAACTCAAAATACTTTATACTCATTCCTACTAGGAGATGAAAAATGGTATCTGCTCTCTAATTTATGAACCTGTGGTTTAATTAGATAGAGCTGAAACTTACACTGCTCCAGTGTGTTTTATGGGGCTAAATTTAAGGCCTGAAAAATCTATGTATGTGTCCTTTCACTTCATGAATGTTATGATACTTAGTGCTTTACAGTCTATCTGAAAGCAGATTGACTTTATAAAATCTTTTTTTTTTTTAATGTACCCGTCTCCTCTTTTTAAATATGTGTGGCTTCTCTTTGTGCCCTATAAAATGCTTTGGAAAGTGGTCATCACCACACCAGGGCTGGGTTGCATAAATATTTAGTTATAGATAGGAGCGTGTTTCTTGAAGTTGCACATGTGTCAGCGTTTCCTTAGCTGTTACTACAAAGCCAGGCCTCTCAGCAGTGCAGTGGAGATAAAGAGGGAGCCAAGAGAGAAATGCAGGCTTGCCATTGCCAGGGATAATGCTGCATTAAATCATCGCTGTTTTGATTCTGTTCTTAACAAAGCTAAACAAGTCTTTGATTGGAGCCTGTTTTCCGTTGTCATTTTAAATAATAATTAGACCCCCCCCCCCCCCCCCCCCCCCCAGTTCCAATCAGTCTCTTTTAAGGTGGTTTTAAAAAGTTCATGACTGGGAAGATAAGAGGAGAGGCACTTAGTAGGCCGTGATTTGGTTGGTTTCACGTGGCCAAGCATTTTCCCAGAAATTCAACTGGGCGTCCTTTAACCCTTTCAGAATATTGAGTATGGATTTGTTTTGTTTTTAATCCTACATATTACTGATTGCATTGTCTTTTCTGGGAGGAGGGAGGGGTAAGATTAATGTACCATATTTTTTATGTACTTTTAGTAGTTGTGCAACCTTCAGTGGTCACATGAATAAACTATATGACCATGAAACTTACTCAGAGAAAGGGGAGCATTTGTAATCTTTGGAAGAAAAAAAAAATCTACAGTGTGCTAGGCGTGGAAGTAAGCACTAGACTTCAAAATTGAATAAAATGTGGCCCTAAGGACTGACATGTCTAAGTGGACAATTACAGTGAAATGTAATACAGTACATGTATAAAAGGAGTCCCAAAGAAGAACAAGCTAAATTCTCACTGGGAAAATTTCAGAGAAGCAGTGACTCTCAATTTGAGAGAAGCAATGAGGAGGAAGAACTTATGAATTCAATGTTTAGTTTGAGCACTCTAACTTGCATCAGTCCATTCATGATATTTTAGTGGTAAACAAATGAGGATGGTCTTTCAGGCAGAGAGTGGTGCCTTTTCAAAGGTATGGAGATTTAAGAGGACCTGGCATGTTGGAAAATTGTAGGTATGCAGTATAGCTAGAGCATCATTTACAAGGAGGGTAGGGTTACTGCTAAATAGAATTATGAACTTGACTTTGACATAAGCTCATATGTCCTGGAAGTGTCATGCATCTTCAAGAGTTTCAATATTATTTAATGGAGAGGTAGAGACTCTGAAAAGTGCAAGGCCTCATGGTAAATCTAGGAGACTTAGTTTCTTATGAGGCAGTTGGAAAACATGAAGCTTCATTCTCTCAAATGCTCTCATTGGAGGTGATCTAGCTTCCAGGTCAGTCTGCCCATATAGGTCAACAATGGGTCAAACACCTGGATGAAAAGCTTAATATGTGCTTTAACATCCATGATGCTCCATCATCCTAGCTTCGTTCATGCTAGGTCCCTGATCAGTGTTCTATGAAAAAGGAGATCCTTAGCGGAAGGTCTTATGAAATGTTTGGTTACATAAACTGAAGCAACCTTCATTTATATTGGGTTTCCTAAGCCCTTACAGTGCTGCAGTCCATATGAGTTTCCAAGAGGATGATGGGGTAGGATTTCATTTCCTAAAATTGTTTGTGAAAAAGCCTTTTGTGAAACAAGTGTTCCCTGGAATGCTCTTTGGGCCAAGTCACTCTTCAAATTCGTTCAAATAGACCTCTTAATTGTACATTGAGTGTAATTTCCTTCATCAAATGTTGTGCCTTTTCATTCCCTAAAAGAGGGGGTGAAAACCAGTCCATTCAGCAAACACAAAGTATACCCTCTACTAATTATTTGGCATCATGTTGGTGAAATCAAGGGTTGCATTCTCCCCCTTCTAACAGGTCATTTTTGCAGAGACTCAGCTCTGGTGGGCACTGTGGGGTCTGTTGGGAATGTTCCAGCAAAATGCAACTCTTCTTGACCTTGTAGCTTTTAAAGTCACAGAGCTATTAAAGCAGCTACCAAGGCATTTAGAAGAGCTGTGACTAGGCATAATGTGCCTTTTGAGGGTGACCATTCATTTGTCCATCTAATTAGCACTCAGCACCTTTGGCTGCCCTACACATCTTTTAAAAAAATCTCAAGCATGTGGGCCTTTGGTGCTTGGATGGCAGGGCTCAGATGAAAATCAAGGCCTGCCCTTGTATTTATGGAGGTTTCTTCTTTCCACTGCATCTTACCTATTTCCTCAGCCCTGTTTTCAGTAATGCCTGCCACAAAGAAGCCCATAAATTTAGCATTTGCAGCTATAAGTTTGTCATTCTTTTCTTGAAATAAGATCAGGGCACTATTATAAAACAGCAGAAGGCTGAATGTGAGAGCAGCTAACATATTGTTGACTGATTCATCTGGGGCATTTAGTTCTTCAAAATGGAAACACAAAATAGGGTCTAAGAAGCAAACACAGTAAAGTAAAAAAATGTTATTCTATGCATAGAGCAGCTGTTTTAATACTTGCTCAGTGGGGTCATATGACTGACCCACTTCTTTTAGGATAAAATATGTCTTCCTTTAGGGTTATTATTAAAGACCCATGGAGACATTTACTTTGGTCTTCTTGTCAGCATCATGCCACATTAAAAAAAAATTTGACTTTAGTTTAGATCCATTATTTGCATGAAAATTATAGTTAATTGTGACTATGTGATATTAGTGTTTTGCTAAGAGGAACTGAATTGAACTGAAGAGGGCCTTGCCATTGTTAGACCAAAGTGGGCCATAGTTTACAAAAATTTTACTGGTGGGCTGATGGTAGCTGTTTTCTTTTAAGTAACTGTATAGGTCTGTTTTGCCAGCTAAGAAAATGAATATTAAGAAAGTGGACAATTTAGTTTCTGTAAGAGGTGGGATATTGTTATCCTCCATTACTGGATAAAGCTCCACATTTGAGCTCTCTTTGCATGTTAGATGATCATCATCTCATTTCTTCATCAAACATTGAATGCCTGCTCTGTGTTATGGTCTGGACTATTCGTTACATAATCAGAAGTGCTAAGAGAGCAGAGACCCCACAATAGTATAACTGAAATCTCTATTAACTTTAAATTCTGAACCACAAGTTTTCTACCCCACCTGAGGCTTGTCCCAGAGCTGCTAAGTGGCAGAAAAAGAGTCCAAATCTTGTACTCCATCTCCAACTTTGTCCATGGGCTCCTGCCTTACTTTGCTTTGCCTGATACCCATCATGAGTACGTTTTCTCTAGAGATTAGTTACAGCAGAGGAGGATGCTGGTCCAGACGCCCCTCGTATCCCACTGACTGTCCTAGTCATTGAGGATTCTCCAGTCAGTCGTCCTCTCTCTGAACTCTTCAAAGGCCAAGACCAGTTCATTTTTTAAAAATGTATTTGTTTAATTACTTTTGGCTGTATTGGGGCTTCATTGCTGTGCAAGGGCTTTCTCTCATTGCGGCGAGCAGGGACTACTCTCTAGTCGCGGTGCATGAGCTTCTCACTGCGGTGGCTTTTCTTGTGGAGCACAGAGTCTAGAGTGTGTGGCCTTCAGTAGTTGTGGCACAAGGCCTTGGTTCTCTGGCGGCATGTGGAATTTTCCCAGACCACGGTTCGAACCCATGTCCCCTGAGTTGCACAGCAGATTCTTAATTATTGGACCACCAGGGAAGACCAATTTTAGTTTGTCTTAGAACATGTGATTCTGCTTTGAATTACTTGCATATGGTTATTTTATATCAGACATGTAATAAATATCTGTTGAAAGCATGAATGATAAAATGAATAAATTGTGTTGTCTTGTTCCAACTCAGGGCAGGGTCCATTATGCTCCCTCTGTAGCATGTGATTATCCAGCTACATCTTACATTGTCCCCTAGTGATAGGGCCCTGGTTACTTTATTGTTATTGTTGTTTAGTTGCTCAGTCATGTCTGACTCTTTGCAGCCCCATAAACTGCAGCACACTAGGCTTCCCTGTCCTTCACTATCTCCTGAAGTTTGCTCAAACTCATGTCCATTGAGTCAGTGATGCCATCCAACCATCTCATCCTCTGTTGCCCTCTTCTATTGCCCTCAGTCTTTCCCAGCATCGGGGTCTTTTCCAGTGAGTTGGTTCTTCACATCAGGTGGTCAAAGTATAGGAGCTTCAGCTTCAACATCAGTCCTTCCAATGAATATTCAGGATTGATTTCCTTTAGCATTGACTGGTTTGATCTTGCAGTCCAAGGGATTCTCAAGAGTCTTCTCCAGCACCACAATTCAAAAACATCAACCCTTCAACACTCAGCCTTCTTTGTGGTCCAGCTCTCACATCCATAAGAAAAACCATAGCTTTGACCAGACAGAGTCTGCAAAGTGATGTCTCTGCAGATGTTGTCTAGGTTTGTCGTAGCTTTTCTTCCAAGGAGCAAGTGTCTTTTAATTTTGTGGCTCCAGTCACGACCCACAGTGATTTTGGAGCCCATGAAAATAAAATCTGTCACTGCTTCCACTTTTTCCCCTTCTTTTTGCCATGAAGTAATGGGACTAGATGCCATGATCTTAGTTTTTTGAATGTTGAGTTTTAAGTCAGCTTTTTCACTCTCCTCTGTCACCTTCAACAAGAGACTCTTTAGTTCCTCTTTGCTTTCTCCATAAGGGTGGTGTCATCTTCATATCTAAGGTTATTGATATTTCTCCTGGCAATCTTAATTCAAGCTTGTAATTCATCCAGCCCAGCATTTCATATAATATACTCTGCATGTAAGTTAAATAAGCAGAGTGACAATATACAGCTTTGATGTACTCCTTTTCCAATTTTGAACCAGTCTGTTGTTCCATGTCCGGTTCTAACTGTTGCTCTTGACCTGCATACACATTTCTCAGGAGGCAGGTAAGATTGTCTGGTACTCCCATCTCTTTAAGAGTTTTCCATAGTTTGTTGTGATCCTTACAGTCAAAGGCTTTAGCACTGTCAATGAAGCAGAAGTAGATGTTTTTTCTGGAATTCCCTTGCTTTTTCTATGATCCAAAGAATGTTGGCAATTTGATCTCTGGTTTCTCTGCCTTTTCTAAATCCAGCTTATACATCTGGAAGTATATCTGGAATGGGTTATAGTACAACCCATTTCTCTATGGGAGTTCTGCCCATTGACTAGTTCTTCCCCTTCTTAATCCTTAATCCACTCTTAATATCTCTGCCTCTGTCTGTAGAAGCCACACAGAATATACCTTTGTTCTTCTTTCACATGGTTCTTCAGATATTGAAAGACACCTGGCACATGATTCTCATCTCTGAACTTAACATAACAATTGCCTGAGTTATCTTCATATGACATAATTCCCTGATGTATCTCCACCTTGAATGCTTTCATAGCAACATAGTTAATGTAGCCAATGTTTTTTGTTTGTTTTTTTGTTTTGTTTGCTTATTATTTGTAATTTTGGGACTAGAATGGAACATAGTATAGCAGGAAGGAATGACCAGAGCAGAATAGGACCAGAACATTGCCTTCCTTTATCTGGACTTCGGCCTAGATTGTTTTTATAATTAAAGATTGTATTGTTCATTACTTTATTATTTTTTGTTTTTAGCAGTCATGCCACTACTTTGATTCATATGAGCTAATGGACATCTAAACCAATAGTTTCCAACTAGGGGTGATTTTTGTCTCCCTGGGGAGAGCTGGCAATGACTGGAGGCCTTATTGATTTTCTTTACTTGGGTTAGGAGTGATATGAACATCTGGTGGATAGATGCCAGGGATGCTGCTAAGATCCTACAATGCACAGGACAGCATTCCACAGTAAAGAATTATTTGGTTTAAAATGTCAGTATTGGGCTGGAACTCTGGTCTAAACTACCTAGTCCTTGTCTTTGGTGTTTCATTGAACTCACCTTGATTTTGAGCTCTCTCAAATCTTTGAATGTGACACGGTAAGACCTCTTCTCTCCAGGTGAAGCCTTCCCAGGCTTGCTGTCAGCCATTTCTAAGACTTCCAGTTTCCTAACCTGCTGTTACATCCACCATCTTGCTTCCAGAGCCAAACAATGCTTTGGTCAGCATCTGAAACCTAGGATAGAGCTTCTCAAACTTTACTGTGGCTGAAAATCATCTGGGAACTTTGTTAAATGCAGGCTCTGATTCATGACGTCTGGGGTAAGGCTGAGACTCTGCCATTCTACCAAGCTCCCAGGTAATGATGATGTAGAAACCCAGTGGAGCAAGACACTTAGCAAGTTTCCTATTGGCTTTATTTGGGCAATGGCTTCTTCCGGCCCCTTGGAGCAATATACAAGTGTCTGTAGCTGGGAATCTTTGGCTGCTACACTCAGCCCTGGCCACATGGCAGAATAGAGCCTACCAAGCACTACGATGCTAAGATGCAAAGGAAGACTAATGGCTTGCTAATTGTGAGTAACACTTATGACTTAGAAGTCCTTGCTGTGCCATGTTCCAGGCTCAGGAGAAGCAATAAGGAAGCAATAGACTTTCCTAATTGAGAGCTAGAGGTAGGAGTGAGGGGGGAGAAATGGACTGGGTATTCATAGTCCCCCAATCACAGACTTGGAGGAATGTAATATCCCATTGTGATTTGGTTTCTCCAGATTATACATATGTTTATAAATTATCCTAGAAGTTCCTTTTCTTCATTCCCTTTATTGTAGAGTGTATTTCTTTAAAGTGACAGGTTTAATTTTTTTCCCCACTCTGTGTAGATTTCATGGATGATGTAGCTTAATAAATCAAACCGATTTCCACCATTGTATCAAGACTCTTTAATCAGTTCTTTGAATTAATGCAATCAAACGGTTGAATTCTTACATTCATCTCTATATTTACGGCTCTGTTGTGCTTTTTTATTGAATTGGAAGAGGAATATCTTCATTCACTGCCAAAATAAAATAAATCTAGGCAGGTTATCTAGTAAACTGACTGGAGTATAGGGGGTGGTGTGTTTTAGTGTTTGCACATGTGTGTGAATAAACTATAGCAGTCGTCAGCATAGTTCTAATATTAAATTTTGTGCTGGAACTTCATATTCAAAAAGCCAGCATTGTATCAAGTTCTGTGATAATGGTTCTATTTTACCAAGTCATTAACCCAGGGGTTCTCAAACAGTGAGCAGAGTGTTTGGAGGTCATGGTGCTGTTTGAGGAAGGCCCTGGATTTCATATGTGTTCTAGTTAAGAAGATAGAATCTGGAATCAGATTGCTCAAAGAAAACCCCAGTTCCTCCCTGGTCTGGCAGTGTGACTTCGTGCATGTTACTTAGCTTCTCTGTACTTCCTTTACTTTAAAATAGAAATAATATTAGTATCTGTCTCATGGAAAAATGTGAGAATTAGAACCACAGGCAATGATGTGCATGACACGCACAAGGCAAATATTCACTCTTTGGAGACTATTGATAACATCACCCTAAACTTGAGGCAGCTAAACATGTCATTGTCTGCCAAACCAGAAATGCTATATTTTGGTATATTCTCTCAAAGGTAACAGTAAAGGGCAATAAGACTATAATAAAATGATTAGAAGATGATCATAAAATAGAATAACTTCTATCTTTTTATTATGGCCATTTGCTTCCCACAAATTAGAAAGCTAACTCTCCTACTGAGTTTGATTCCATGAACCCAGGAAACAGAGAACCCAGGTTCTGCCATAATAGAGTTTGTCCCTCAGTCCTACACCTACTTATTTTCTTGTTTGTTTTGAAATACTTCAAGTCTGTAAAATATAATGCACATGGAAACCTCTTTCTTTCTGATTTTGCAAGATCAGTACTATACACTGCTCAATTAAAAATGCTTTATGAGGATATAACAAGACCCTGCTTTTCAGAACATAGTGTGCATGCATGTGAAATGTGTGTGTGTGTTTAATGGAACTAATGGTAGATACATTAGGGAGTGATTATTCTAATTATGAAAACAATTCAGAATAGGGTTTCTTAAAAGAGCAGATGCCTTCCGTTTCTACTCTTTTGCCAGTTTGTTAGATGATTCATAAACACAAAATCTCCATTTCTTAAAATTCTGATGGTACTCCTCAGTCAAGATGGATGAGTTTTTGTTATTTGTACAAGAGACCATGGGTTGGGATGACCAGATGGTATATAGACACATGGAAATAGAAGAGTGTTTTCAACCTTATTTTCTAAATTTGGGCAGTAGCAGCAGCCTTATTACTGATCAACTTTGTCATAAAAGTTATACTTGATATAGTACAGCATTCTACATATAAATAATCACTTTAATATGTATGTTTTTTCATTTATTCCTCACAAGACTTTTGTGAGGTAACTCTTAGTGGCCCCTCTTAATTAATGAAACAACATTATTTGTTGTTGAAAGGTGAAGCAACTTGTAACTGGTAAGTGCCAGAGCTAGGCCTCAAACCAAGTTCTTCTCCCAAGTTCTTCATCCATTGGCCAACTTGGGTATATCTCAATGTGTGACAGCCACCTGCCATAATTGTCATATGTGTTCTTTGAATGGGACTCAGCACCTGATACCTTGTTTCCATATCTAATCCCCATTTCTTATTGGATGCATTCACATGATGTACAAGGATGCTGGTGGAGCTTGTACCAAATGCCTTTTCAGGGCAGAAACCTCTTAGGTCTTAGAAACCACATAAAACTGATCCACATAAAACTGTTCTCACTTTTGAGCACTTTTGAGCTGCTGAATCAGTTAGCTTTTGCTGAATAACTAACTGCCCTGCCCCACAAAAGTTGCAACAAATATGTAGTTATTTCCCAATTGTGCAAATGGGCAATTTGGGCTGGAGTCACTTGGATAGTCCTCTGGATCCAAAGTAGTCTCAACTTGTCTTCACTGGTCTCCTTCCTAGTTCTCAGCTGAGACCACAGGTTGGTTTTCATGACTGGGCCTCTTTTCATGTGATCTTTCAGGAGGTTAATCCCAGGCTTGTTCACAAGGTGGTTACAGAGTTCCATGAACAGCAAAAGAGCACAATCCCCAAAGCAGAGCACATTTCAAGTCTTTGTTTGTGTCTCATTTGCTACCATCTTACTTGTCAAAGCAAGTCCCATGGTGGCCAAGCCCAGAGTCAGTGGAAGGAACTTCTCAGTGACATGGATACAGCAGTGCTTGAACAGATTGCAAGCCTTTACTGTGACTGTCTACTGCATACTGCCTTATTAAGTTTTTCTTTACTTCCAAACTTTTTGAGTAAGAGTTAAAATGCCCTGAGAAACCAGGAGTTTCTTTTCACTGAGGTTTTCTCTTATTGTTACTCCCTTGAAACTCTGTTGACTCAGTAAACCTGGCCCTTTACAAAACCCTGGCTTCTTTCAGTGACTCATGGGCTGGCTTGGTGTTAACGAATTGAAAGATTGTTCTTAGTCAGGGCTTTTTTGACTTTTTAATGGTGTGCATGTAACTTCTCCTTGTCAGCTTTCCTTTTAGAAATGCATATGTTTATTTTGAATCTGGATGCTAGAGTTTTCTGTTTGGGAAAGAATTTTAATGAAGCTTTATCAGGTGTTAACCAAAATGAAGGGGAGTCTTTTGTGCCCAGAGAAAGCTATCTGGCAGTCAGAACTCCTTTAGACAGAGGAGTGCAGAAGGAAGGAAAATAAAGCCCTTCTTTAATGATTTTTCTCTTCTTAAAACATATTACTTTGCATGAGAGTTTGTGTCAAGGAGTTTAGCTCGTGGAAGGGGAATGTAATGATGTGGGATGTGGAGGAAGGAGCGGACACTGGATGATAATTCCCAAGCAGATGAAAGAGAATATTTCACATTGCTGAGACACATGTGACTTCTTTGGATGCGAATAACAGAAAAGATGATGACAGTTATACCCGTTCCCCACTTTGGGGAGAAATCACCAACTTAGCAACACTAAGTGGCAAAGCATATGTGGCTGAGTTTTTTCCCTGACTAATTGGAAACACATCTCTGTATTTTCCTGTCTTTGAGAAAGAACTACTCTTTGGTAAATAGTATTCATTAGTGTACTTTTAGAAAAGCTCAGGTGCTGGGCTCTTGGTCAGAAGGGAGTGAAAATGCGCTCTAGTATCAGAGAGCCTGGGTATTTTTGGTAGTGTCAATAGGAGACTGGAAAGTGATTGGTAGGTTTGGAGTCACAAACTGGTAGAATCTCACCAGCTCTGCTCTTAGGAGTTTATCAACTTGAATAATTTTTTTCTCCTTCCGACCTCAGTTCCTTTACTTGCAAAATAAGAAGAATGGAGCAAATAATCCCAAAGTTTTCATCTCATTTCTGTCAGAAAATCCTATAATTTAGAAATAAAGACAATTGCTTTTTGGTTTGAAATTTGGTTTAGAGAAGGCTATGTGAAATTCTCAGTGGATTTATGGCCGGAGACACTTTACAAAGCAAAGCAAAACAAACCCTGACTCTGGTACAGATTGTTCCACCCATCTATCCATATTCCTGCCCACCAATCCGTCCATGGGCCCATCCACCCGTCTCTACCACTCTTATTTCCTTCATTTGTTCCAGACATTAGTGCTGAAAGTTCTTTGTGTTTACCTTCTTTGAAGTTTCTAGCCCCTGTGAGGAAATTGGGTGTAATTTTCAAATATATATTTAATAGATGAGGAAAGTTAGGCCACAAAAGCTATGTCACACATCCAATGTTATTCAGCTGGAATGGAGAAAAACTAGGACTAATCCCAAACTCTAGACTCAGGCTCTTTCACCATTAGGCTGTATCCTTTTTGTATATCTTTAAAACTACCTAGAAAATCCAGTACCTGGGATTTGTTTCCTAAGGTTGGGGTAGCTTAAGATCATTTCTAGGGATTAATTTTCAAGGAAAAAAAAAGAATCTTTTCCTTTCCATAGGAATCTTATTCGAGCTGCCATTCTCCAAGATGAATCAATATGATAGATGTTTTTGAGCAACCTTTGGCTAGAAGAGTGCTGAACATTGTGGGGGATTCAGAAAAACTGGGAAAGATCCCATCTTCTGTAGGCTTCCCTGGTAGCTCAGACAGTTAAGAATCCATCTGCCAATGCAGGTTCAATCCCTGGGTCCAGAAGATCCCCTGAAGAAGGCCTGGCTGCCCTCTCCAGTATTCTTACCTGGAGAACTCCATGGACAGAGGAGCCTAGTGGGCCACAGTCCATGGGGTCACAAAGAGTCAGACATGACTGAGTAACTAACACACACACATAATGCCTTTATAAAAGAGGCTTTACTCCAGACTTGGTGAAGAAATTTTGGGGAGCTTCCCTGGTGGCTCAGATGGTAAAGAACCTTCCCACAATGTGGGAGACCCTGGTTCAATCCCTGGGTCAGGAAGATCTTCCCACATGGTGCTAGGGGAACCCACCTGCCAATGCGGGAGACAGAAGAGACATCCGATCCCTGAACTGGGAAGCTTCCCCTGAAGGAGGGTGCTGCAGTCCACTCCAGTATCCTTGCCTAGAGAATCCCTATGGACAGAGGAGCCTGGTGGGTTACAATCTGTAGGATCTCAAAGAATCAGACATGACTGAAGTGACTTTGCATGCAAGCACTATCTTCTGCAGTTTATTGGCAGAGTCTAACATGCTTTAGATATCCTTGAAAGTGATGTATTGACAAATGTGGTCCTCACGTGATAGATAGTGGTTTCCATAGGACTTAAGAAAAGAGAGACAGGCCCATAGCAACCCTGACATCTTTGAACTTCCAACTGACCTTAGCACCCAAGAGAAGGCTAATGAGAGAAGAAAAGCCAGCTCCTTGTGGGAACTTCCCTGGAAAGCTGTGATGTCCTTCCAGTGGGGCTTTCGAAAAGGGGTTGTTAAAGCTAGGAGAGCATATTTCATGTAAATCTTGGGGTGAGAAGGCAGGTCAGTGGGAGTGCTTCTCTTGTCTGTTTTCAGATAAAGATATATCCTGGGTTTTGAGGTAGATTCAATTCTTTAAACAAATCCTATCATGCACCCCAGGCAGTTTTGTTTGATCCCAAGTTCAGTAATGTGAAGTAAAGTTTCCCAGACTTTAATGGCTTAAAATGAAAGAGAATCATGTTTTTCTGTCTGAAACTTGAAATCCAAAGAGTTGCTTGGTAAGAATGTTCTGGGTTTTACATTGTGGCTCAGCTACAGGAAATTGGGAAATTTGGGTCAGATGCTTCATTCACATTCCAAGTTGATAAAGGGTGGGAAAGTCTGAAGAATTGTCTGAAGCATAATGCTACTGGGAAAGTTAGAAAATACAGGATTATTTCTCCTTAAATTACTTTTGGAAAGTGGCGGGGGTGGGGGGGTCAGTGGAGAAGAAATTGTCAGTATGCTCTAGATGGCTTAGTATGTGTGCTTTATGATATTTTATTCACCTGTGGTTCCAGTAGGTGAATTACACAAGTACATAGATACTGGTCCTCATCGTCACAAAGTAATTCTGAGTGGAAATTGAATGACGGTAGGATATCCAGGTCTTTGCTACTTAAAATGGGGTCCATAGACCAGCAATATCAGTATCACTGCGGTGTTTGTTAGAAATATGGAATTGTAGGGGTCCCAATTACAGCCCTATTGAGTCAGAATCCACATTTGAATAAGACCTTAAGATGTCTCATACACACTGTGAATTTTGAGAAGCTCTGTCTAGATAATAAGTTCATTGGGGTGATGCAAGGCACAGATCCTTCCCATATTCTAGTTGGTTAAAAGACACATTTCTAGATCAGTTTCTTGATTTTATTGTTGGTAGCCTAGAAGAAAGTCATTGTAATCTCTAGGAACGGGACTTAGTAGTGGGTCACCTCACATTACCCCTTTGGTCTCACCTGCCAGATACCACCCACCCCAGTCATCCTGACTTTCTCACTGCTCCCTGACTTGTTAGAACCTTTCAGGGCTCTCTGTATTGGCGTGTGCTCTTCCCACTGCCTGAAATGCTTTTTCTCTCTCTCCTCAATTATCAAACTCACCCTCTGCAATCTTGTTCACATTTCATCTTTTCTGGGGAAAAGTCTGCATTTCCCCCAGGTATGATTAGAGACCCTATCCTCTGTGTATTGACTTCCCTGATAAATTACAGTCGAATAGGAAAATATAAATGCTCGTGTGCTTTTGTTGACCATAAACTCCTGAGGATCTTCAAGTCCTTGTTTTCAACCCTATGTCCTCAGCACATGATACAAAATAGGCACTCAATCCATACTTTTGTAACTAAAAGAAAATACAGGTGATCTGGTGGGGAATGACCTCTGGGGTGTTCTGGGAATTTCACGTTCCTCCAGGGAGACACTTGGACTGTTTTGGTAACAAGTATCTGACTACCTAAGCCTCCTGGATCAGCATTGAGCAGAATCATCAGGTGGGCCAAGACCATCCTAAGGTCTCTGTATGCCTACTTTCTCCTTTCATACACAGCATCTTTATAATGCCCCTGATCACCCCAGACTCTCATTTATTCCATGCCTTGGGGCCACATCCCAGGTCACCAATTTCCACTCCTACCAAATCAGAACTTCTTATGTCCTTAAGGGCCAGCTACCATTTCTGCAGGGCTTACTATGTGCCAAATGCTCTCTACTAAGTGCTTTACATGTGTGACCACATTGAGTCCCCAACACACTTCTGTAAACATCAGTTCAGTTCAGTTCAGTCACTCAGTTGTATCTGAATCTTTGTGACCCCATGAATCGCAGCACGCCAGGCCTCCCTGTCCATCACAAACTCCCGGAGTTTACTCAAACTCATGCCCATCGAGTCAGTGATGCCATCCAGCCATCTCCTCCTCTGTTGTCCCCTTCTCCTCCTGCCCCCAATCCCTCCCTGCGTCAGGGTCTTTTCCAATGAGTCAACTCTTTGCATGAGGTGGCCAAAGTATTGGAGTTTCAGCTTCAGCGTCAGTCCTTCCAATGAACACCCAGACTGATCTCCTTTAGGATGGACTAGTTGGATCTCCTTGCAGTCCAAGGGACTCTCAAGAGTCTTCTCCAACACCACAGTTCAAAAGCATCAATTCTTCAGCACTCAGCTTTCTTCACAGTCCAACTCTCACATCCATACATGACCCCTGGAAAAACCATAGCCTTGACCAGACAGACCTTTGTTGGCAAAGCAATGTCTCCACTTTTTAATATGCTATCTAGGTTGGTCATAACTTTCCTTCCAAGGAGTAAGCGTCTTTTAATTTCATGGCTGCAATCACCATCTGCAGTGACACTGTTTCCGCTGTCTCCCCATCTATTTCCCATGAGGTGATGGGACCAGATGCCATGATCTTGGTTTTCTGAATTTTGAGCTTTAAGCCAACTTTTTCACTCTCCTCTTTCACTTTCATCATGAGGCTTTTTAGTTCCTCTTCACTTTCTGCCATAAGGGTGGTGTCATCTGCATATCTGAGGTTATTGATATTTCTCCTGGCAATCTTGATTCCAGCTTCTGTTTCTTCCAGCCCAGCGTTTCTCATGATGTACTCTGCATATAAGTTAAATAAGCAGGGTGACAATATACAGCCTTGACGTACTCCTTTTCCTTTTTGGAACCAGTCTGTTGTTCCGTGTCCAGTTCTAACTGTTGCTTCCTGACCTGCATACAGGTTTCTCAAGAGGCTGGTCAGGTAGTCTGGTATTCCCATCTCCTTCAGAATTTTCCACAGTTTATTGTGATCCACACAGTCGAAGGCTTTTGTGTAGTCAATAAAGCAGAAATAGATGTTTATAAGTTCTGTCATTTCCATTTCATCTTGAGGAAACCACAGCTCACAGCAGTTAAATAATTTGCTCAAAGCAAGGCAGTCAGGCATAGCTGGGATTCAAACTCAAGCTTGTCTGACTTATTAGTTGGTGCTTTGAAATGCTGCTCTCTGCCACAACGGGGGTAATGACTCAGTCAGAGTAACCTATGAAGGTGCTAACCTCCCAGCGAGTGTAATTGATCAAAACACCTACCCTGAATGGTGCACTGTTTTAGATACACTTCACCAGCAGGAACAGAATAATTACAAGTGACCATAGTAGATTCCTCTACCTGGTCATTTTTAACTTTCTCAAGCTCATATCAGTCTTTAGGGTACTTTGTTTCCAAGTTTGAGGGCAACTGCCACCAAATTTGGCAAGTTCAGGTGTCCCTCCAGGGGATGGGTCTGTCATTTTGCCTTAACTCTCTCCTATAGATTGAGAACCATGATTGAGGCTTTATTAGTTTATGTATTTACTTTTGATTGGGGGATGGAGTGATCACTTAAAAAACAATGTCAAGAATGTATGTTACTCCTTCCAGAGACATGCAAGTTATTTCGTGTTTAGTAGAAGAAGCTCTCTTTACCCCTCCTCCCAAAACCTATCCAACTTCCTCCATTTTTTCACCTTCCCTATCTTCTTCTTTCCCTCCATGAGATATCCTAACTGGTGTCCATATTCTGGTGAGGAGACCACTTCCGCCTACTGTGTCCATATACTTTTGTTCTCACCAAGAAGCAATTGTGTTTCCTCCCAACTGCTTTATGCCAGTTTTTCTCGTGAGTATTAGTTGACATAATTTAACTGAATATTATGTAAATCAGTGAACCATGAGCAAAGACAGAAGCAGCTGCTATTTCTGTGAACACCAACTTAAGGACTTTGGGGAAGAGTTCATAAAAGAAATGTAACTCAGTGGGGGGAAAAAAGCAAATTTATGAGGGTGGGCAAGAGCGCTAAGAAAAAAGAAATCCTAAAGAAACCCATGCTCAGTTTGCTTTTCAAGGGTCTCTAAGCTTCACTTCATTTTGAAGAAACCCAAACTTACAGGTGGCGTTTTAAAACTATTTTGTGTCAGAAGAAGTGGGACTAATTGATGGCAGCCACGGTGGGAAACAGGGACCTCAGTCCTAGAGCCAATGGGACTTGATCCTGGCCTGGGAACAGATTCTCCACTGGGTGCTTCAGAAGGGAACTGGCCTAGCCAACACCTTAACTTTGACCTTGGGAGACTAGACACAAAGAAACCAATTGAGCCCTCTGAACTTTTGATTTACAGAACTATGAGATAGTAAGTTTGTGCTGTTTTGAGTCATCTAGTCTTTAATAATTTGTTAGGGCAACAATAGAACATGAACACAGCAACCATCCTCTCCACCTACCTATGCATATGTTGGGATCATCATTCCTATTTTTTCCTCAGACCTTCTTCCTTAACACACACCTCACCCTTCCTTTCAAACTCACCTCCCAGATAAACCCTCAGCCTCAGTCAAGGTCCTGGTTTCATAATTGCCCATGTAAGTCCATCTCGTCTTTGAAGGCCCGTCTTGAGAGAGATGCAGGTCACTTCCTTCTGTGACTGCTGCAGCCTTCCGAGGACCCCCTCTCTGTGTTGATTTGACCTTTGTCTTGTCTGATAGTGCTGGCTCTTCCCTCTGTTTTCCTCTCTTCTCTCCGAATTGATGGCAACATTTTAAAGGCAGGAGCAGGTGCATTTTGTTTCCTTCCTGTGTCCAGCACAAGAGTGAATACATGCTACATGATCCATGTGCTTCCTTGAGAGATAGGATTTTATCTCAGAGAGCCACATTCTTTATGTGAATGCCCGCAGAACTCTTTTGTGGATGCTGGTTAATTTAGGGGCCCTTGCTTCTGAGTGATGATTCCTTTGATATCAAGACAGTTATTTGATCTCTCCTTAAAGTGTCTTGTAAGTGAGTTCTTTCAATGATCTTGGTACCCTCACAGTTTGGGTTCCAAAGGCAGGTCTCTCCTTGAACACAGAGCCTAGTCCTAGGGTTTGTGGCTGTTTCCAATGCTGACCTGTAATCTGTGATGCTTTTTGAGCTTGCCTTGGGAATGCTCTGAGCAAGAACACCCCTGCAGCCCCAGCACAAGAGGATATCACCCAGAGAGAGTTGGCAGGATGTTGAGGTGTGGAGGAGTAGCCAGGCAATGTGTTGAAAACATTTGATTTTTTTCACTGTAGCTATCTATTCTTCATTCCTTTCTAATGGGATAATTTGATCGATGAACGCACTGGAAAAGGCAAGAGATGCATAAAAAGTGTGAAAGCTCACAGCTACAAATGAGTGGGCAGATTTACCACCTTCTCCCTAGAATCAAATCTGTCTGCCATCCGCACTGGGTATGAGACAGGCAGATCCAAGCTTTGGCTTAATTACACATAATTTGGGTGACAGCTGAAATGCAAACCTAAACATTCAATCAGTTAAAGATACACAAAATTAAGCATTTCACACAGTGTCCAACCCCTTCAATCTTTATTAATACTTTAATTATGTTAATTATACCATGGTTTCAAGCCCTGCTACTACAATAAGCAGGGAGCGGAGGTGGGGGAAGAGGCAGGCCTCCTCTGAGCAATACAGCTAAGTAATGAGTGAATTCAAATTGAAAATATGAATGGGAGGCAAAGTAGCAAATACATAAATACATTATTCAGCAGTTTACCCACCCTGTTCCCACTCATTCCCTACATAGTGACTGACAGTGTTTCTGGAGGGTAGACCCAAGTCTGACTCCTTCTGAGTGCAGTGTTCCTAGTAAGTGCTCAGTAAACATCTGTGAATTAATCTGGAATGGAAGATGGTGAGAGTGTATCCATAGAGATAGCAGGGAGTGAGAAGATTTGGGGAGTGTATTTTTAAAGTGGCCGAGACCAGAATTATTGCTGACAGTTGTTTGTGGGGTGAAGGTGGTGGTGGAGGGGTGGGGATGGGAGGAAGAGAGAGAAGAATAGAAGAACAGAAAACAACCATGGGACAGGAAACGATCATGTGATGGAAGTTCACCATGACTTCATCCAAACTACTTCAGTTCTCTGGGCTCATTTTTGTCCCCTCTGCCTGTGATAAATGAAGAAGAGAAGATGGGACCTTAGTGGCTTTCAAATTCTCTTCTCTTAGATGCCTCAGAAGTGTTATTTATCAGGGACTGCTGTGTATGTACAATAGGGGGTTGGGAAACATAGGGGAATAACTCAGATTTTATTGCTGTATCTTATGTGTTGAATGTCTAACATTTTCCTTCTAAGAGTTGCTAGAAAGTGGTGTGAAAACTCCCACATGTGATCACCTTCTCAAGCTCCAGTCCACTCACTCACAAAGCAGTCTTCTGTGCCCCCTGTGTGTTTGGGGTCTTCATCATTGATCTAACTCTCCACCTGTTCTTCCCTTCATCCTGGGTATGTAGGTCCCCCTGGCTCATCTGCTTTTCTTGCCCCCATATAACCATGTAATTTTATGTCTCATCTTTCCTGTCTTTGCCATCTTGGACAACCTGCCTAAAATCTCCTTCCTCATTCCCTGAACCTATCGACATCACAGGTCACTAAGCCAGAGTCAGAGCTGCTTCCTCTGGGAAGCCATCCCAGACTGCATTAGTCAATGGTACATTCTGCTTTCTATAAATTTCTCTGGAATTCTGTGGAATTTCTGTGGAATCCTGCAGGATTCTGCAGGAATCCATATTCCTGCCTCTTCATTTTTGTTCATATGTGTATGTCTTATTCTCCTGACTAGATTATCAGTTTCTCAAGCTAGGAACCATTCAGTCCCCTTTTGTGGTTTTTATTCTATTTTGCCTCAGACAACTACTCAATAAGTCTTACTTACCTTATATATCTAAAGAGTATTCTAAAGAAGGTTAACCACATAAAATCAAGTGACACCCTAGCCAGAGAGAATTCAGTTGCCCAAACTTCAACAATCAATAACTGTGTGCAAGGTTTTTGGCTTTATAGTTTGCTGAGCTGAAACAAAACTGTCATTTGAGTGACTTGTACAAGATAGGTTTTTAGGCTTTGATAAGCTGACATATACAGAATTTTCAGTTATTGCGAGTGTCCATTCAATATCAGGGGACTCCAAGTCTATGCCCTGACCAGTAATGCTGAAGAAGCTAAAGTTTAACGGTTCTATGAAGACCTACAAGACCTTTTAGAACTAACACCCAAAAAAGATATACTTTTCATTATAGGGGACTGGAATGCAAAAGTAGGAAGTCTAGAAATATCTAGAGTAACAGGCAAATTTGGCCTTGGAGTACAGAATGAAGCAGGGCAAAGGCTAATAGAGTTTTGCCAAGAGAACGCACTGGTCATAGCAAACACCCTCTCCCAACAACACAAGAGAAGACTCTACACATGGACATCACCAGATGGTCAATATAATCAGATTGATTATATTCTTTGCAGCCGAAGATGGAGAAGCTCTATACACTCAGCAAAAGCAAGACTGAGAGCTGACTGTGGCTCATATTATGAACTCCTTATTGCCAAATTCAGACTTAAATTGAATAAAGTGGGGAAAACCACTAGACCATTTAGGTATAACCTAAATCAAATCCCTTATGACTATACAGTGGAAGTGAGAAATAGATTTAAGGGACTAGATCTGATAGACAGAGTGCCTGATGAACTATGAATGGAGGTTCATGACATTGTACAGGAGATAGGGTTCAAGACCATCCCCAAGAAAAAAGAAATGCAAAAAAGCAAAATGACTGTCTGAGGAGGCCTTACAAATAGCTGTGAAAAGAAGAGAAGCAAAAAGCAAAGGAGAAAAGGAAAGATATACCCATTTGAATGCAGAGTTCCAAAGAATGGCATGGAGAGATAAGAAAGCCTTCCTCAGCGATCAATGCAAAGAAATAGAGGAAAACAATAGAATAGGAATGACTAGAGATCTCTTCAAGAAAATTAGAGATACCAAGGGAACATTTCATGCAAAGATGGGCTCAATAAAGGACAGAAATGGTATGGACCTAACAGAAGCAGAAGGTATTAAGAAGAGGTGGCAAGAATACACAGAAAAACTATACATTTTGAATGCAGCACTTTCACAGCATCATCTTTTAGGATTTGAAAAAGCTCCACTGGAATTCCATCACCTCCACTAGCTTTGTTCGTAGTTATACTTCCTAAGGCCCACTTGACTTCACATTCCAGGATGTCTGGCTCTAGGTGAGTGATCACCCCATCATGATTATCTGGCTCATGAAGATCTTTTTTGTATAGTTTTTCTATACACGCTAGTAAAGTAATGCTCAAAATTCTCCAAGCCAGACTTCAGGAACATGTGAACCTTGAACTTCCAGATGTTCAAGCTGGTTTTAGAAAATGCAGAGGAACCAGAGATTAAATTGCCAACATCCACTGGATCATCAAAAAAGCAAGAGAGTTCCAGAAAAACATCTATTTCTGCTTTATTGACTATGTCAAAGCCTTTGACTGTGTGGATAACAATAAACTGTGGAAAATTCTGAAAGAGATGGGAATACCAGACTACCTGACCTGCCTCTTGAGAAACCTATATGCAGGTCAGGAAGCAACAGTTAGAACTGGACATGGAACAGACTGATTCCAAATAGGAAAAAGAGTACGTCAAGGCTGTGTATTGTCACCCTGCTTATTTAACTTATATGCAAAGTACATTATGAGAAATGCTGGGCTGGAGGAAGCACAAGCTGAAATCAAGATTGCTGGGAGAAATATCAATAACCTCAGATATGCAGAGGACACCACCCTTATGGCAGAAAGTGAAGAATAACTAGAGTCTCTTTTTCAAAGTAAAAGAGGAGAGTGAACAAGTTGGCTTAAAGCTCAACATTCAGAAAACTAAGAGCATGGAATTGAGTCCCATCACTCCATGGCAAATAGATGGGGAAACAGTGGAACCAGTGACTGACATAATTTTGGAGGTCTCCAAAATCACTGCAGATGGCGATTGCAGCCATGAAATTAAAAGACACTTACTCCTTGGAAGGAAAGTTATGACCAATCTAGATAGCATATTAAACAGCAGAGACATCACTTTGTCAACAAAGGTCCATCTAGTAGTCAAAGCTATGGTTTTTCCATTAGTCCTGTGTGGATGTGAGAGTTGGACTGTAAAAAAAGCTGAGTGCCGAAGAATTCACGCTTTTGAACTATGGTGTTGGAGAAGACTCTTGAGAGTCCCTTGGACTGCAAGGAGTTCTAATCAGTCCATCCTAAAGGAGATCAGTCCTGGGTATTCATTGGAAGGACTGATGTTGAAGCTGAAACTCCAGTACTTTGGCTACCTGATGCAAATAACTGACTCATTTGAAAAGATCCTGATGCTGGGAAAGATTGAGGGCAGGAGGAGAAGGGGACGACAGAGGATGAGATGGTTGGATGGCATCACCAACTCATTGGACATGAGTTTGGGTAGACTCTGGGAGTTGGTAATGGACAGGGAGGCCTGGCCTGTTGCGGTTCATAGTGTTGCAGAGTCGGACACGACTGAGCAACTGAACTGAACTGTGAACTGCACCACAGAGAACTTTGGTAGTTGATAAATCTGAAATAAAAATGCAGTGCTTATTTCAGAGAAAAATTCCTGAGTTTTTTTCTTGGTGACAACTGGTTCTGTGACTAGCTCTGTGACCCAGATAGCCTTGTTGTTGTTCAGTCACCCAGTCACGTCTGACTCTGTGACCCCACGGACTGCAGCTTGCCAGGCCTTCCTGTCCCTGACCATCTCCTGAAGTTTGCCCAGGTTCATGTCCATTGCATCAGTGATGCTATATAGCTTCTCATCCCCTGATGCCCTCTTCTCCTTCTACCGTCAGTCTTTCCCAACATCAGGGACTTTTCCAATGAGTCGATTGATCAGGTGACTAAAATACTGGCACTTTAGCATCAGTCCTTCCAATGAGTATTCAGGATTGATTTCCTTTAAAATTGACTGATTTGATCTCCTCACCGTCCAAGCCTTAACCAAGCTCAATATCTTCAGAGCTACCCCGATCACTCTCAGGTTCTCTGATGATTGCCACTGTAATTCTTCCTGGAGCACAGAACTGGCATTGAACCTCTCTGTGGAGGTCTTGGTGGCCAACCCAAGTTGCTATCTTAACAATGAATCCTACAGGTCACTGATATAAGGGCTTATGTTAAAAGAAATGAGCACCTCCCTAGCATCTTAGTTCAGAAGCAGAAAACAGTTTTTACTATCATAATACCTCATGGATTATCAAAAGGAAATGTGACCCAAGTCCATTCATCAACAAATATTATTTCAAGCCAACCTTTGTGTTTGCTGGAGTGGAAAATGCAGAAGTAACATGGTACTGTTTGTACTCTATACACTTTCCTTTTTGTATGGTACAGGATTTATAAGCACAAACAACTGTAGAATAATGTAAAAAATGACCAAGTGCTAACTGTACTTCCCAAACACTATGGGAATTCAGAAAAGGGAAAGATCACGGAGGAAAATTAGAAAGGTTTAAGCTGTTGAATCCAAGGTTTTCACACTCAAAGCTTCTCTTTGAGAAGCTCCCAGGCCTTCATGTTTTGGGGGTAAAGTACACTTCCAAAACTCATTGACTAAGCAATAATTCATGTACATGCCACTGAAAATGCATGTTGCCAATGAGCCCTTCTGGCACCAAAAAAGAGATAACCAGAATGAGCACACTGAACTAATGATCATTTCAGCCAAAATGCAGAGAAGCCTCATGTTTTCATTAGCCTTTGTATCTTATTACAGGTGAATACAGGCTTCTCTGGTTTAGATGATAAAGACTCAAGTGAATACATCATGGATGTACCAAGATGGATCATCATTTTCTGAGTTGTGCTGTCTTTGCACCCCAAAAATGTACCATAAACTTAGCATACATGATCATCAGCAATGTTCAAGAATTTCTCATCCATTTAATGTCTTTAGTTACAGTCACAGCCTTTAAAAACAAAATAGATGATGATGTGTCATTGGGTAATTTTAATACCCCTTTTGTGTTGGCACCTATGCCACTGTTCATTACCGAAAGTACCTCCTTCTGTCAGTGGTGTTTCAGACTGTCATAGGAGATCATGGTGTGTGTCTTGACCACACCGGGTTGTGAATGGAAGATTCTGTCCTGTGGTTTCACTGAAGAGCTTGGTTGTATGTTTAATAAAATTGGACCATGTATCACTTGAGAAGGATAAGTAATTACCTCCTTTAGCTGTTATCTCCTCAGATTCAAACACATGACATCAGGGTTTCTCCTCAATGGCAAAGTTACAGACTCAGTGTGGTTAATTAAATATCTTTTCTAATCAAATTAGCTTTCATTTTTCTAAGTAGAGGTTTTTAACCTGAAAGTGGCTTTGAGACATTGTTCCTTTCAGCCATCATCTATGAAAGGAACGATAATGTCCCTTCAAAAGGCTTCTCTAACAGTGAATAATTATTCTTTGTTTGACTGCAAATGCACATTCCTAAAATAATATATTCGTAAAGTTTCATAAATTATTTCAAGATGTATTAAAGAGCATTGGAAATAGTTCTTCTCCCTACAGGAGGTTGCCAAGAATACGTTTTGTCCTTTAAAATTTGAAACAAATTATTATTCACTGGGGGAACATCATTGGAGCTTCCCCCAGCTCCAGCTGACAGGTACAATTTGAAATAACCTGTTAATGGCAATGCTTTCAAAATTTAGAGATACTCTAAGTACAGCAATTTTTAAAAATTAAAACCGTATCTGGGGGTGGTGGCTTGCCTTTGGAGATCATGCAAAGTTTGGGACTACATATTTACCTGGATCATGGCCTGGGTTTTAGATGCCCAGGGTTACATCATGGCCCTGTGGAGAGGGACAGCTATGTCTCTTGTGGAATTTCACCTAAATACTTCCAGGTGTAATTCTCCTGAGACATTCAGCTTAGCCATAAAATGCAGCATTATATAGCATAAAGGCTACTGTACTGTACTTGAAGTGATGAAAATAGACTTCCAGTCCCAGAAGTCACATAATGTTAAAAAAAAAACCTCCTTATCTGTACAATGAAGCGGTTAGTTTAAATAATCTCTTATCCCTTCTAACATTAATGTTTGGTGTTTTACTGTAAGGTATCCCTTGAATCAAATATTTATGGAGTACTTGTTTTATGCAAGCCATTTACTCCATATGTCTTCTACCAACGAAGGATCATTGCTATCTACTTGGCATATCATTTTTTTTAATTTAATTTTTTAGTTTATATTAAGATATAGTTGATTTGCAGTGTTGTATTAGTTCTGGGTGTACAGCAAAATGATTCAGTTATATATATACATATATCCATTCTTTTCAGATTCATTTCCCATATTAGGTTATTCCATAATATTGAGTAGGGTTCCCTTTGCTGTAAAGTAGGTCTTTATTAATATCTATTTTATACATAGTAGTGTATATAGTGTGTGTGTGTGTATATACATATATATATATATAGTGTGTGTGTGTATATATATAGTGTATATATTATTGGGCTCCCCTTGTGACTCAGATGGTAAAGAATCTGCCTGCAATATGGGAGACCTGGATTCTATCCCTGGGTTCAGAAGATCCCCTGGAGGAGGAAATGGCAACCCACTCCAGTATTCTTGCCTGTGAAATCACATGGACTCCCAGAGGAACCTGGTGGGCTACAGTCCATAGGGTTGCAAAGAGTTAGACATGACTGAATGACTAAGTATAGTACAGTATATGTATGTTTGGGATATCATTTCTTTATTAGCTCATTCTTTGTTTCATCTGATAAGAAACATTTGAATGTCTGAAGAATTGTTGAGTAGATGGTTGTGACATGGGGCAAACCTCACTTCCCCATCTAAACTGGAATCCTTTTGAGTAACACAAGAAAAAGAAAAGGCAAAGGAAAATAACACTTGCTTGGCACTCACGATGTGCTAGAAGCTGTTCTGGATGATTTTGTAGCTTTGATTTTCTGCCATTGGAGTTGAGTGTGGTGCTGGGAACACCAGAGCTCTCAGTAAATTCCGCCTGGATTAAGCAGAACCACCTGCTGCATAACTAATGGAGCCAGAGTTGAGAAAGAAAATCAGTGTCTTTGCAGCTGTTCTTACAACTGACCCACTTTTCTTCTTCTGAAACCTAATTCTAGCATATCATCTCACAGCCAGTTAACATGGTAAATTAAAAGCATTTGGGTAAGTATGGTATATGTAAGGTGATGGTTGGGGGACATCAGCCAAGATTGGAAGACGTGGGCTTAAACTCTTTCTCTCATCAATTGCTTCTTTTGCTCCTTTGCTTGAGAAGGGACTAGAGTGTACAGGAGCCAATGTGTTTAATTTAAGCAGTGAGTCAAGCATAAAAGGATCTGGCCCTTCTTGTGCTCCTAGGAAGTGACAAAGTTTGTGTTGAGGGATGAAAGAAGGTGTACCTTACTTAAACGGAGATGACAGTGCAAAGCATGCATGCTGCCGTTCCCAAGCCCCTGGCAGGGATTGCTAACTCCTCATGGTGCTCTTTCTTCCTGAGCTCAAACAGCATCAACGTTCCTTCAGCAGAGCCCTCTAGATGCCCATTATCAAATGACTGTTGTTAGCACAGGAGATGAAATCTATCTGTCAAGATGTGGGCTAAGTAGTAGGTTCTTTAAAAAATGTGTGCTTCCATCACATTTTGGGGATAATTCAAAGTATTTTGTAAGTGTATCAAAGGGCTTTATCAAGGTACAGAGTGGTGATCCTTCTTCTTTTACCTCAAAAGTTAGCCACATCCCAATTCTTCTTGATTACTCTGTTCTTGGGGAAAGGGATAATAGGAGGTGTTGTGAACTGATCACATTATAAATTTCCTGGCTTATAAAATGGGTGTGAGAATAGGCTGATAAAATATGGTGTGTCCACAGCAATTTGAGGTAGCAAAGGAGAAGTACATGTCACAGCACAATGAATCTTAGAAGCATAGGATTTCTGTAACAAAACACGGATAATACATATAACAGTATGACTTATGTAAATTAAAAATACATGAGCATGAAACAAGATTTTTTTAAGAAAAGATGTAAAAGTGTTGACTATAAGAGAAAAGATTGTTAAATTCTGGTCTATTAAAATGAAGAAACATGTTATTCAAAAAGTATCTTTAAAAATGGAAAAGACAAGTTATAAACTAGGAGAAGATATTTTCAGTATACACATTTGATAATGGATCAGTATTGACTGTATCAAGAATGCCTATATATGAATTAAAAATCTATCAACAACCTAGTGGGAAAGTGGACAAAAGACAGAGAAATTTTGCAGAGTAGTAAATATTATGGCAAGTTAACATAGGAAGAGAGATGCTTATTAGTGATTAGGGAATTATAAAAAAAATCCAATAAGATTTTTCACATATGTGACTGGCAAACATTTTTTTTTTAAGTGTTAGGATGTGAATCTATGGGAACTCTTTTATATTACTGTCAGGATTACAAATTGGTACTGTACTTTGGAAAATAATTTACCTAACATTGAATATTAATATGCCCAGAAATTCCACTGTGACCCATGTATAACAAGAAACATCTGAAGAAATCTTTGAAATTATTTTTTTAATAGCAAAAGCCTGAAACCATCCTATATATTTTCAGTGGAACATTAAACAGCAGTAAGAACAAATGAAGTGACATGTAATAACATGGGTGTATCTTGCAATGTAGTAAAGTGAATAGCATACTTTTTTCAAGAATTTGTATGACAGAAAAGGTCCACACAGAACACATATAAACCATTGCCTTTGAGAGGACAAATGAGAATAGGAAATGAGGATATAAACTAAGTGTTTTAAAATGTTAATTTATATATATGTAAATATAGCTTATGTACATTAATGAATAGATATGTGTTATTAGACTATATTTTTGTCTTTCTCATGGCATAATTGTGTGGTTCATTTGAGATGTAGGAGTGCCTTTGTGACATAACTGAAGAGATTTCACAGAAGGTCCTTAAATTGCACCCCTTTTACATAGAAACTGTACCTTCAAATTAACATTACCAATGAATTCTTGGAAGCCAAGGCCTTGTGTCTTCAGGAGTAGTCTCTTGATTTGTTCTTAGACTCAACTTTCACCAGGCCTTCCCTGGTGACATGGGTTACTTGGTGACAGAATAGAAGCTGGAGGGCATGGGGATGAGAGTGATGCTTTCTGGAGTGGGGCAAATCCAGAACTACGTATGTAGTTGGAGAGCAGTGTTGGAACGGAGGACATGTGGCAACCCTGGGGTCCCAAGGCAACCACAAGGAGATTGACAATGAATCGAGAAGAGGGAGCATTATCTTTCATTACTTTTCCTATTGCTTTACCATGAGTCAAGGAAAAACACATTGGGAAATGGATAAGGAAAGAACAATGGGAAAATATGTAGAAGTAATTTTCATGTTTCCTGTAGACTTTCATGAGATTCACACCCTTACTAGAAAGCTCGTCTGTTTTTACTCCCTATTTTAGAATGCAAACTGTACATTCCCCCTCTTTGCTCACTTCTGTTACTTGTTTCTGTAGGTTATGTTATGTGATGTCCAGGTCTCTTAGGAGGTACTTTGACTCTCATAAGATTGCTGTTTCAAAAAACAAGACCTTCAAGCTTATGCCAGAATCTGTAAGCAACACCATCCAGGCGTAATAATTACAAGGAAGAGCCAGAGACATGGATCTGCTGCCATGTTTGATCCCTTCCCTTCTCCAGAGTCTCTCCCTGTGTGTCCTGGAGTTTTTCATCCTGATGGGATCCAATCCAGAGACATTCAGTGGCAATTGCTTCTGGAGTGAGGGGCCTGGCAGGCACTTAGAATGCCTGTATTTGGAGTGGAGTTGGCTATTGTAATACTTAGTGAATGGAATTTCATTAGGTCCTTATCTGTGTGCAGTGAGGAAAAGAGGTCCTTTTACACAGTTGCTTGTAATGGAGTGGAAAATTGCATTTCCCCCTCGCCCAAACACTGCCATTAGTGGGGAGGCAGACTGTCTGCAGAGAGTGGGAAGCCACCTCAGGCGGTGAAAGGCTGACAGCCCGAATGATGGCAGTGCTGAGAGACCCAGAAGATATTAAAATAAAAACAGGTTGTGTTGTTCTTTTTGTCCCGTAGCAGTTCTTCCCTGCAACGCAGGGAGTGATTGGATTTGAAGCACTGAGAAAAACATGTTAAGTAAGAAATTGTTTAAATAAAGTTGTTTGAGGTTGAAACTCTCCCCCAGGCATGGAGTGGAATGTAGTTAGCTGCCTACAACTTACAGACATCCAAGAGGCAGTATGTTTTGAGCCAGACGTGTACACAGGGGACGTAAAAAGTGAAACGTACAGTTGTGGTCTCTTCTTTGGTTGTCCAGGTGGATTCCAGCCCCACTGGTTGGTGGTGGACACAGGGATGGCCAGGCAGTGGATTCAAGTTCCCGTTTTGATTTTCCCGAGGTTCTGAGAATTGCGCATGAGAAGAGCTGTGAGGCATAGTGCAAAAGATAGCAGGGAAATCCACTGGGGTCTGAGAAATCCTTATTCCTACAGTGGGAGAATTTCTTTTTTTTTTTCTCTTTTAAAAAAAAATTGAAAAAAGAAAAAAAAATTGGAGTACAGTTGATTTACAATGTTGTGTCACTTTCTGCTCTACAAAAAAGTGAATCAGTTATACATACACATATATCCACTCTTTTTTAAGAGTATTTTTCCACATAGGCCATTACAGAATATTGAGTAGAGTTCCCTGTGCTGTGCAGTGGGTCCTTATTACTTGTCTATTTTATATTTAATAGTGTATATATGTCAATCCCGATCTCCCAGTTTATACCCCCCACGCCCTTTTCCTCTGGTAACCATAAATTTGTTTTCTGTATATGTGACTCTACTACTACTAATATTAAGTCACTTCAGTCATGTCCGACTCTGTGCGACCCCATAGACGGCAGCCCACAAGGCTCCCCAGTCCCTGGGATTCTCCAGGCAAGAACACTGGAGTGGGTTGCCATTTCCTTCTCCAATGCATGAAAGTGAAAAGTGAAAGTGAAGTCGCTCAGTCGTGTCCGACTCATAGTGACCCCATGGACTGCAGCCCACCAGGCTCCTCCTTCCATGGGATTTTCCAGGCAAGGGTACTGGAGTGGGTCGCCATTGCCTTCTCTGATATGTGATTCTACTTCTGTTTTATAAATAAGTTCATTTGTTTCTTCTTTTCTACAAGGACTGGTGTTAGACACAGTCCCTTGGGAGCTGCCAGAATAACACTGGGGAGGAGCACAACCTGTTCCAGGCAAAAGCAAAGACAGAACCTATACAGCTCCTGGGCTCGGGTGAACCCCAAATATGAAATGGTGCATGCCAGGTGTGGGGAGGGATGGGGGGTATGAAAACCTTTTGTGAACATCCCAGGTCACTGGGAAAGTAGTTAGTAGAAAGAGACCCCTTAAAATTGAATCAGGAAACCATTAAGATATCTGATATTCAAACTGCACAAGACCTTCAGAATTATCAAGTCCAACTATTCATAGAAGGATGGAGAATTTCTTTCTCTTGAGATATAAATATCAAAGCAGAGTCCCCTGGCACCCCTCCCACCAGCATTTACTGTCTATATACCTTCAAAGTCTTTTCTCTGTTTACTTGTCCACTGTCTACTCCAGCTTCCTTTGTTGCCTCTTTTGGGAAATTCTCTTGGGCATTCCTAACCTTAGCCTCTTGATTTTGCCTGTCGGACACTGAAGATTTAGGGGCATCAGCTGCCTGTAATTCTGTTCCCTTACATACCTGCCCTCTACTGTCCCTTATGTGTATGTAAATCAGAGTTTGAACTTACATGACCTGTGCATGAGTAGGCCTATGCTCAGAGGTTGCTAAGCCCTGTCTTGAGGCATGGTCGTAAAAAAATTCTTAAAATTAAAAAAAATATGACTCAAATACTATATAAACACATATATCATTATTTTAAATTATTAATATATTTAAGTCAGTAATGAGAATACTAGTAATATGGTAGAGATGGTTCTAACAGCCTTTGTGGAGTTGGGTATTTATAGGCACTCCAAAAAAAAGAGAGAAAAAAAGTTAAACTAGGATTGTTAGGTTAGATACAAAACTGACCAATGTCCTATAAAGCAGTAAGATCCTAATCTTGGAGGACCTTTTTTTTTTTTCTTTAAATGTATGGAAATCTATAATTTAATGTATAACTTCACTGTGTCTAGGCTCTAATGAAGTAGGGAGCAGTAACTCCAAACATCAGTTTAATGTCCCAAGGAATTAAATAATCCTTGGGGGAGGACCTGTCAAACAGTGCCACAGCATGCCATGGAAAAGCTGTTCTGTCCTTCTCAGGCTCCCCACACCTTTGTTTCCAAGTTTTGGATACTTTTTCTCAAAAACCTAACCCCAGAGTTTAAATTGGTATTTCTTTGAAGTGTACCAGAGTTTGGTGTAGCTGGTACTGATAAGACTCTACTGTGAAGTAAAGTCCCAACTAGTATGTTAAGTTTCCACCAATAAATTTAACTTTTAGCACATTTATCGAGCTGTCTGTATGTGCTAGGCATCATGCCAGACTTTCATGTACACTGATGAACAAAACAAATAAAACTTTGAGGTTCAAGATAAGAGAAATGCATGTGCTGATGGAAAAGAATTATAGAAAGCGCATCACATGCCTCTGCCTGGTGTCTGAGTCACAGGATGGGTGTGGATTCCTCAGGCCTTTGCCTGGATTTCTTCATATAAGCAAGAGTTGGTTATGTTCTATCAAATCCTGTGAGATGTGAATGGCAAAAAGGAATTTGGAATTCTGTGGGGGTGTGACTTTGCTTACCGTGTGGCCCCTTGGCTTTAGACTATCTGATGAGTGGAGTAACGTTAAAAAACAAAATTCAAAAAAATTCCAGTGAATAAAATTTAAAGATCTTATTGGCTTTATTCAGCAATTTGAGAATCAGAGAGCATTCAGTCTAGCAGATAGAAAGGAGCTCCAAGTAATTGTGCAAA
This sequence comes from Odocoileus virginianus, assembly GCF_023699985.2. NCBI lineage: Eukaryota > Metazoa > Chordata > Mammalia > Artiodactyla > Cervidae > Odocoileus > Odocoileus virginianus. The sequence continues at coordinate 65,619,078 of NC_069680.1, forward strand.
ATGAGAGACATTTATGGTCAGAAGGGAGCAGAAACAAGTTATACTAGAAAAAAAGACATATTTGTTAGTGTAAGGATACTTTTGATGGCAGGGGTCTGTCAGGCAGATTGTCCAACTAATGCTGATTAGGTGATTCCTGATTTGACATTTAGGATTACATTTCTGAAAGAGCCAAAACTGTGATTAAGTTACGTCATTTTGGTGATGTGGAGTTTGAGCATACTTGACTCCGTTTTGGGCCTGTTTTCTTGTTTTTAACAGTAAAATATACTGAATCACTGCTCATGGATCTTTTAAATTTATTTATTTATTTAAAGATTTCGTAGATAATAATTCCCAATCTATTCCTAGGCAAGAGTCTTAGAATAAAGTATATAGTTTCTCAGTTTTCTCCCTGCTTCCCCTGCTTCATCAGTGTGACTAATAGCTGGCTCTATTGACAGGGACACACAGGAAAATGGGTATTTCTCCTTAAGTTGGAATCTTACTTCCATCGCAGATCTTCAGTCTTTAGAAGGCAGGCTGGTCAGTAATAGTTTGTTTCCTAAGGCCCAAATAGGTTTAGGATGGTTTTTGTTTTTCAAGAAGCTCTTGACCAAATTAAAAAGCTATCCTTATAATCAACTAAGATTCGTGTTTGAGATTATCCCCAAAAAGTGTGGTTATATTAGTGTGCTGGCCAAGGAATCCTTAGATAGATCTGCCATTCTTCTAGTGAGACCTCATGATGGCTCTCTGAGAAGGAAGACTTGTTGACTTTACAGTCTGATCAATATATATGGTATTTCAGTTAAATATTGGCCAAGATTAAGACACTCTTAGGCTATGAGAGTTGTGCAAGAGAGGTATTTAGAGGTATAGAGAGAGATCGAGCAGACACGAGCTAGCCACCAAGCACATAGCTACCAATGAAAGAACTTACGAGCTGAATATGCCAAGTGCATGTGCAGGCTCCCAGTGCTCCAAGAATTCGTTTCATCAGTGTAGACTGATGGGCAGGAAAGGTTCTTACTAGTAGGAAAATGTTAGTTAAGATTGAATCCATGAAGGATAAATACCATCCAGTTTGCAAGAGGCAAGATGTGTTGAGCATTCTAAGGTGGGTGGAAAGGGGAAGCCAAGTTTTAGAGAGTCACCTGCTAAGGGTCTTTGTCAGTGGGGGCGGGAGGACTGGGATTTTGTGCAGCTCCTGTTTGGTAGCTGCTGTAGAAGTGCCCAAACTGGGATGCCCGGTGTCGTTACTGTTAAATTGGATGTCCGTCAGTGGCTGGTCTTGTAGCTACAGTTTTGGTTGTTTGTCCTAGATCTGAGTTGCCTCAGAAGTCGAGCCACACCAGTCAGAAGCAGGGAGCTTGCTCCTTTCAAAATAGATGAAATGTTTCCCATTAATGCAGTTGCTGCCACACAGATTAAAGCTCATATCTGAAATTAAGCTGTTCAGCAATTTTTGAATCAGATCCTAAATATGGCATCCCTCACGTGAGATAATTGTGTGTCTGTATGTAAATTCTTAGAGAGTATACTTATTTGGGTATATTTCCAACTATTAGTTCTTGGGGGGGAAAAAGTAGATAGAAATCTGGAAAAATGAGTAAACACAACTAATTAGATGGGATATTTATCCTTGACTTAAATTAGAAAAATTGCCAAGAGAAGCTATGAAAATCTCAATTAAAATAACCAGACTGACTTTATATTTCAGTGTTAAGAGGGCCCCCAAAAATGCATGAGTGAAATAAATATATATTTGGGGATGACACCATCTTGGCATTTTCAGGCATTCTTTTCTAAATAAATTCTTTATCTGAGCTGTCTTGCAATACTTTTAATATAATTAAAAGCACATAATGAGTGCCAGACTTGTCAATTTCAACAACAAAGTGCTGAAATTTGCAGTGAAACGGAGAGATCCATCTCCCACACATTGTAATGAATAGGTTCATAAAAGGAAAATAGTTTAATTACATTTTAGTTCATGGATTGTTAATAGGCTGGAGTATCTAAATTGAATAATGTGATTCTGGTAATAATTATGTGTAAATGAACTTGTTTAAATGATATTTTACAGCTTCTTTATAAAATTACAGCTAGAGGCAATCCAGTGATAGACAGACAAAGGCCATGCAAAAATTATCATAAACTATTAGCTTGTTTGCAAAGGGTTTTATGTTAATCTTTTAGTACTTAAAGCAATCTGCAATTAACATATCATGGGGAGCTGCCTCCGAGCAAAGGCATGCAAATTGAAGTGCTTAGATAAAAAGCCATTCACATTGGGGGGAAAAAGAGAAAGGAAAAAAAAAGAAAAGGAAAAAAATCAAAGAAAGGGTGGCAAAGTACTCAGAGGGTGCTGGTTTTATATTTGAGATTAAGGAGGTGTAATGATTGTGTTATCTAACTATGGCTGTAATTAAAGCTTTTCTCCTGCAGACATGACAATAGATACCGCATTGATTTCGGTGTTTTAATTGTGAAAGTCATTTTATTTCAGGGCAGAAGATATGAATAGCCTGAATCAAAGGGCTAGAAGATTGCTTTGTTGATAGTACTTGTTCAACAGCTGCCTAGCTGCTTAATACACAAGTGTGGAGAATGCAGAGAGACCCAGGGAGGTGCTGGGTATTGTAATTCTCCTGCTGGTTTCCTCTCCTTTCATGAAAAAGGCATCTAGGATCTGGGTACTGATTGTAAACAAACAGCCTTTTCATACCTCACTGATGTTTTTCCTCCCCAACTTCTCAGAACAAAAGAAGTCTTAAAGGGCCTTGAACTAACTTTACTACTGCTCTTTTAAGCTACAGAAGTTTATGCAAAGTAATAAAACCATTCTTGCTAGCTGAGATATCACTCCTCTAATGGAGAACAAAGTCTCTAAATGGCTGCTGTAGTTGTTATCACAAATAGCCTTATGACAGAAACAGTTTGTTGGGGAGAGATTGGATTATTTACATTAAGGACATATCCACAAAATCTCACACACAGTTAGTTTGAGATTAGGACTTCCTTATCAGTTTCTATATACAAACTGCAGGCAGGAAATTAAGTGAAAGGAGAGGCGTATACAATCCCAGAGCAAAGAGAATTCTAAAGGGAATTCTAATAAAATGAAGATGGTGTGGACTTTTTCAAAGTATCTCATTTTTGTATATTTCTTTTATAACAGTTTAAACAGAAATGAAACCCAATCGTTGATAATTATTCCATTATTCTACTAATTTATCTCTATCTTTGTGTCTTGAAATATTGAATGACATTCTTTATAGGGTCTGAATAATAATAAATTTGGTTTGGAGGAAGTTTGTCTCTGTAAGTGATATAGTTCAAAAGGACCAAATATCAATATATTTTAAACCTAACAAGAAAAACATCAATAATCATTAACTGGATGCTGCACTAATCTTTTTTTTTTTTTTAAGTATATTGTTAATCTCTGTAACAGAGATGGGTTACAGAGAAATTGATGGGTTGATCCTCAGTTTATAAAAGAAGAAACTTAGGCTCATAGCAGCAGGGCAAATTGGTCAAAGTCACCCAGCCAGTTAGGGGCAGATATAGACTAGAACTCAGGAACCCTGGCTACAGAACCTGCAGACTTAACCACTGCATGAATAAGACTTAACTCAGAGAACAGAGTGCCAGCAGCATGGACTGCAAGTAACCACTTGTGGAGTCATAGCTGGAAGGATTGGCAATCCTGTCCGGGTCCTTAAACGTTTTGGTATCCGATCCCTTTGACAGTCTGATAAAAACACGTGGACCCCTTCTCAGACGAATCATCAGACCAATGATTTTTAAATGCACAAAATCAAGTATATAGAATTATGAAGCAAACTAAGTATATGGAAACACTGTTGTCAAAATATTTAAAAGTCAAATTTATAACAGTAATTTATCTGCTTCCTGCTTAACACAAATAAGATCCAAAAGCATGTCAAAAAGTTACTGTAATTTCATAGCACTGGTGAATGTAAATAGTATTTCAGATTTCTGCAGTGATGTGATGTGAAATTATCTTATTGATATTTTTGTTGCCTACATGTATAGTCAGAGCAAATGTTTTCTAAGAAGTTAATGGAAACAAAGCTATTTTATGTCTTTTTATATAATACCAAGTGTACATTATATAAATACTTACATAAATATAGTTTTATATATAAAAATAATTTCTTTTCCATCCAAGTTCATGGACCCTGAATTCTATAGGTGTGAAATGCTCAGGCTAAGAGTATTTTATACACAGGAGGAAACTGAGAGAAGGAATTCCTAGAGAAGGAATGAGTTATTTAAGGTTATCAGTAATTAGCAGTGAGTTGTAGATTAGAACTTATTATAGTTCAAAATTTAAGGAAACTTATAATACTGTTAGTTGGTTTCTGTTAGTTTTTTCTTCTGACTTTGGTAGCTTTCCCTCATATGCTCTTAGAATGTTGAGACTTTGTCTTTACAGCATTGTCTTTTCAAAGTGGGAGCACCAGGCGTTCCCATAGCCCTTTGGTCTTGTATTGTCTATGATGAGTGTCTGGTGCTGCTGCCAGGGAGCAGGGCTGGGTGGAGCTCAGAGAGTCCAGCCATAGGGACTCTGGGGGATACAATCTGGGAGGACAACATAAATGTGAAAGCTTTGTACTTAGGGGAGCAAGAGTGCATACTTACTGTACATCTCTTCTTATAAATTTAGGCCATTATAACAAGATACCTTAGACTGGATGGCTTAAATAGAAGAATTTATTTCTCATGCTTCTGGAGGCAGGAAGTCCAAATTCAGAGTGTGAATGTGGCATGGTTCTGGTTGTGGACAAAAGATTGTTGTCTGTCGTTTTAGTAAACAAAGACTGCTGCCTGCTAGCCCATAAACAAGGATGGTAGCCATCACCAAGCCGTCAAGGAATGCAGCTGCCCTGATGGTGTGCCCTGAGGGGAATTCAGGAAGGAGAAAAATAGGATACTGGCCCTCACTAGTTAAGATGCATCTCAGAGGAATAATTTCAGTGAGCCCAGAGTCTTAGATCTTCCCATACACAGAAAGGCACTAAAATTGTTAACTTGAGATACCTGTTTTTTGTGATGAGCAGCAGTTCTTTGATTTTTTTTTTTTTTAACATGTCTTCCCCTCCCCTCCCCCTTTACCTCTTTGGAACAGTTCCTCAGAGCTATCTGAGAGGTTGACCCCCAGGCTATAGTCCTCAGTCAGGTCCCCAAATAAAACATAACTCCTAACTTTTTTTAGGTGTGTATTTTTTTCAGTCAACATGGTGAGAATTCTCTTCCTGGATTCCTCACATGGTGGAGAGAGAAAAGCAAGCCATTTGGTCTCTTCAGTTCAGTTCAGTCACTCAGTCATGTCCAACTCTTTGCGACCCCATGGACTGTGGCATGCCAGTCCTCCCTGTCCATCACCAACTCCCACAGCTTGCTGAAACCCATGTCCATTGTGTCAATGATGCCATCCAACCATCTCATCCTCTGTCGTCCCCTTTTCCTGCCTTCAATCTTTCCCAGCATCCGGGTCTTTTCAAGTGAGTTACTTCTCATCAGGTGGCCAAAGTATTGCAGTTTCAGCTTCAGCATCAGTCCTTCCAGTGAATATTCAGGACTGATTTCCTTTAGGATTCACTGGTTCAATCTCCTTGCAGTCCAAGGGACTCTCAAGAGTCTTCTCCAACACAGTTCAAAAGCATCAATTCTTTGGCGCTCAGCTTCCTTTATAGTCCCACTCTCACATCCATACATGACTACTGGAAAATCCATAGCTTTGACTAGATGGACTTTGTTGGCAAAATAATGTCTCTGCTTTTTAATATGCTGTCTAGGTTGGTCATAGCTTTTCTTCCAAAGAGCAAATGTCTTTTAATTTCATGGCTGAAGTCACCATCTGCAGTGATTTTGGAATCTGTCACTGTTTCCATTGTTTCACCATCTATTTGCCATGAAGTGATGGGACTGGAAGCCATGATCTTAGTTTTCTGAATGTTGAGTTCTGGTCTCTTACATGAACAGTAATAGCTCTCATGAGGGCTCCACCCTCATGGCTGCATGACCTCTTAAAAGCCCCACCTCCAAATATCATCACACTGGAGTTAGGCTTCCCCCGTATGAATCTACAAACATTCAGTAGATAACAACATCAACTCTATGTGTGGTCTTTATATATCCTCTTGAAGTTAACACTTGGAGAGACCTAGTTTGCAGGCTCTGTCCCCATTCTAGAGAGGAAGAGAGAGGCTCGTGGTGAGCCAGCAGTCATCTTGGAATTCATCTGTGTCCTCACAGCCTTTTGAGACACAGGTACTTTGGTCTCCATTTTACTTATTAGGAAACCGAGACTCTAAGATGTTCAGCAAGATGACCAAACTCATTATCTATTAAGTGACAGCACCGGGAATTTAACCTTTAAAGCCCATTTTGTTCCTGTGCCCTGAATTGAAGGGATAAACACCACCAGCCTCCCCACCAGGTGGTTTTAAACAGTTATTTATTGCAAAACTTTTATGTATCTTATACTGTCCCAGGTAGATATGGAGGAGGGAAGGGTAGAGGTTAAAGAGACGTATATAAGGATATCCTTATCACTGAGCTTACTTTCCTAACTCTCCTGATAGAACAGTTAAAAGTAGCACAAAAGGAACCCACAGAAAATGTTCAATGGCAAGCATCTACAACACCAACACTATATTAGTAATGATGATGATGATGGTGTGATGTTGGTGATGATGATGGCTAACATTTTTTTGAAAGTATGCTGTTTTAAGTTTTTTTTCATAAGTTATTTTTCACGTCCCAATAATAAGTATATGTAGTGGCAATACCACCCTTGTGGTACTTACACTTGGCAAGAAGGACTCTGCCAAGGCCCCCACATGTCACGAATGCAGAAGCATAGAGATGTATGTTTCCCTGACTGATTTTGTAGTAACATTTAGGGTACTCTTGGTCATGAATTGACCAAACAGGTGTTATGGGAGAGGAGAGATATGCTCTGCCAATCAGATCAACTCTGCCGGGGTCTTTGTAGGGATATTTTCCTTCTTCAAATCTCACTTTGCTGATATAGAATTTTTAGGTAATTCTAAGCAGTTCCCCAAATGATACACCATGAGTAAAAAGAGTGTGGTCACCCCCTAGTCACTTTGGTTTATTTGGGGTGGCTTGCTTTCAACAAAAGCATCTGCTTGCTTGAGGTTCAGGGCAGAGGCCATGATTTTTTATTCTTTCTTCTAATATAAGCCCAAATATCATGTTTTGTGTCCTATATACTCCACTAAGCTTCTCTAATGGGTAAGGACCATTTCCTCCTTAAATAAAATCACTATGTCATTATCTCAACTAAAAAAATAACAATAATTCCATCATATTTTCTAATACCCAGTCCATGTTCTGATTTTCCCAACTGTCTTAAAAATATCCTTTTGCATTGAGTTTGTTTGAATCAGGATTCAAACATGATTTACACATTGTATTTCGTTGCTCTGTCTCTTTGATCTCTTTTAGGTTCTAAAAGTTTCTTTTCTATCCCCCCCCCCCACCCCGCCCGCATTTCTCTCTCCCCTCTCTTTATCTTTGTGCATTGAAGTTTTTTGAGGAATGGACTCATTTGTCCTTGGAAATGAACTGCTTTGATTCTGACTGGTTGCTCCCTCATCATGTCATTTACTTCCTTTAACCTAGTGTACACCAGGGACTGCTTAGATTGAAGTGCATGCTTTTGCCCATGGTGCTGTATACTTCCTACTGCATCACATCATCAGACTCTCAATATCTGATCAGTACATTCAGATAGTATCAACTGGCTTCTTTCATTTTAAAGTTCCAAATGAACCTTTCACCTAATGTTCGAGTGTTTTTCCATGATGGTGACATAAGTCCATTATTTCATTATGGGTTGCAGAATGGCAGTTTTCAGATTATGACATCCCTTCTGTATATATCATCTGGAGTTCTTCTATGGAGATAAATTTTATTCTATATAGCAATGGTTTTAAGACTTTTCTTCCAGCATAAAGAAGCTTAGTTTAAACATCTCGTGTGAGAACTGAGAATTTGAAACGTGAACAGGGAGTAGGGGGGATGAAGTGGAAGTGCTTGCTGAGTGACCCCTTCATCCTCTTCCCTTTATCCCCTACACTGTGGCACAGGAGCCCCTGGGATCTGGGCAACACAGCTGGGGGATACCCTGGTGAATCACACTGCCACCGCCCTGCTTTCATCAGGCTAATAGCGTGGTTTGGAGTAATGAAATGTGCCCCAGTCAGTACCAGAGAGGCTTGCCACACCCCACTCTGTAACTCTGGGGATGTTAACTTTGATCAGCCCTATTTCCCCATCTGTAAAGCAATCCATCCTAAAGGAGATCAGTCCTGGGTGTTCACTGGAAGGACTGATGCTGAAGCTGAAACTCCAGTACTTTGGCCACCTCATGCGAAGAGTTGACTCATTGGAAAAGACCCTGATGCTGGGAGGGATTGGGGGCAGGAGGAGAAGGGACCGACAGAGGATGAGATGGCTGGATGGCATCACCGACTCGATGGACATGAGTTTGAGTAAACTCCGGGAGTTGGTGATGGACAGGGAGACCTGGCATGCTGCGATTCATGGGGTCGCAAAGAGTTGGACACGACTGAGCAACTGAACTGAAAACTGAACTGAAAACAGAAATAAGAGTACTAACTTCATAAGACAGTTGCGAAGATTCCATGTGTTTATGCCTATAACATGCTTGGTGTAGAACTTGCTGCCTCACAATGCTCGGACACATTACCTTGATTCTTTTTATTGTAATCAGTTATCATACTGTTTTTTTCTCAGGGCTGCCATAGCAAAGCACCACAAACTGGGTAGTTTAAAACAACAGAAGTGTCTTCTGCCACACTTCTGGAAGCTAGAGATGTGAAATCAAAGTTTCAGCGGGGCCATGCTCCCTGTAAGCCTTTGGGTAGAATCTGTTGCCTCTTCCTAGCTTTCGGTGGTGACTGGAAAGTCTTGTTTTTGATTCACTGATAGATGCAACATCCTGAGTTCTCCTCCCCGTGTGTCTCTTCACATGGCTTTCTCTTTGTGTCCTCACATCATCTTTGTCTAAGGACACCCGTCATATTGGGTTAAGGGGTCACCCTGCTCCATCATGACCTCAACTTAACTAATTACATCTGCACCGCCCTGTTGCCCAGTAAGCTCCTGTTCTGAGGGACTGGGGTTTAGGACTTCAATATTCATTCTGGAGAGAATATAATTGAACTCCTAACAATTATGTAATCATTCAATGCAGAGTCCTGCATCTTGTAGATACAAAGGTTTCTTTTCCTTTACTGTTTGATATAGTGTTCACTTTTCATGCATTTTATGCCTTCCTACTGGTTTTCTTTCAGAGATGTGATGCTGTATAGGGCAGGGTAAGGCTAATTTGAGCAATTCTTCCACATTTAGACCCAGAAAAGACAAGTGAGTAAGTCATTCTCCAACTCCACAGAGGGTGGGAGCAAAAACCGACAGCTAGAATATCTCCTGTAAACAACAGCAGAAGAAAGGCCGCTTTACGGAGCCTTGTGCATCTCAGCACTCCCAGGCTGCCACTGCCCTGGCAGGCGCCCAGTGGTCCTCCCCTCCATATCAGGACAAGCGTTGGAGCGAACTGTTTATTTATCAGTTCTTAATTGAGTTGATGTTTACTCATGATTGTGAGCAGATGATTAATTTATTGTAGAGTTCCAGGAGTCAGCTAGAGAGGAGATCATTATAAAGAGAGATTATAATAGAGTTCTCTGCACTTGTGGGTCTGGTAATAAAAGATTGACTGATATAATTAGATGGGGTTTGGTAACAAATACTATCACATTACATCTGAATCTTATTTGAATGCATTGGCCTTTTATCTTAAACTTATTAGGAGGTGGCTATAGGTTAAGTTGACACCTGATAGCTCTTTTACTCCTGCAAAGGAGAGCCAAACTTTATAAAAGAGTCAATTGTTTTGAAGTTTAGAGGCAATGGAAAGGTATCTTTCAGGGGGCAGCTCTCTTCTTGGTTCCTAGAATATTGGCAGGATTGAGGGGAGCTTACATTTCAACACTGTCACTAACTTTCTATATAACTCTGGGCAGTTGAAAGGCTATGTGATTGCGACTACAGCATCTTTATCTTGGCCAAAGCTATCCTTGACAAAACAGATAACAGAAAAGACAGGAAATATCATGGCAGTGCCATGAGAAAATGGGCTGTAAGTGAGAAAGGTTTGACTTTAAAATTCAGATGTAGGGGGTTGAGTAGTGGTCCCCCTACCAAAACAAACAACCAGAAGATATATCCTCACTCTAACCAAAGGAAACTATGAGTGTGACCTAATTTGGAAAAAAGTTTTTGCAGATATAATAAAGGATCCTGAGATTAAATCATCTTGGACTATCCTGGTGTATTATGCATCCAGTGACATGCAACCTTAAAGGAGACACAGGTCAAGAGGAGTTCCTGTGAAGACAGGGCCAGAGATTGAAGTTAGGCAATCTGTGAAGCCAAGACCACCTGAAGTCACCAGAAGCTGGAAGATGGAAGCCAGAATTCTCCTTGAGAGCATCTGAAAGGAACTCAGGCTTGCTGACACCTTGATTTCAGACTTCTGCCATGCAGAACTATGAGAGAATACATTTCTGTTGTTTAAGACACCAGGTTCATGGTTATTTGGTGTAACACCCCTAGGAAACTAATGTACCAGCTGTGCAACAAATATCTTGTATGCCCTTTGGACCAGTCCCTTAATCTTTCTAAGTCTCAGTTTTCTCATCTATACAATTTTGATTATTATACTCATCTCTCAGCATTGTGTGGGCCAGACACAATAAGCTATAAGAACTCGCCCAACCTGGTGCCTGGTGCGTGATAGGCATTCAGTACATATCAGATCCCTTCTCTGTCATGTCCCACTCCTTTCTGTACATGACATTCTAACTTAACATCTCTTTCATCTTCTCCTCCTCCTAAAATGTTTGCTAAACCAACAGCCCTCCCCTGAAGAATGTTCTATTCTTCAGGAGCTGTTCTTATGACTGTCAAATTAGAGGAGAGAGCACGATACAGCTGGTATTCTTAAGGCAGTTGGGTGAGAGCCATGTAGATATAAAAATTTTTCAGAAAATGCAATTCATTGAATGCAGCTCTATAATGGAGCAGCTGAAGTCTATACTGGAGTCCCAGTGTGGCTGGCCAGCTGTGATCTGTTTCCATCACATGAAGGGGGTCTCAGGGCACATTCTCAGCCTTGCAGAACAGACAGCACAAGGGAGAGGAGATAATATTTTGTACTGCAGAAAGAAGCTGATGGAAATGGTTTTTGCTGGATGCAATGATTTTAGATCTAGAGAGTCATGACTGATCACATCCCACCCAATACAGACTGGAGAAGTCAGTGCTGGAATTTAGAGCATGGTGGACTTGAATAAATGTTTTCAGAGGCAAGTGTCCTGCTAAGGGGCATTCAGAGGATGCAAAATTAAAAAGAGCACTGGTCTAGATTTCACTTTTGTCCTTGATGAGCTATAGGACCTTAGACTAGCTATTCAGGTTCTCTGTGATTTCATCTTCATGGTGAGGTGTTTGGAGCAGCTTATCTCAGGGCTAAAATTAAATTGTTCCATGAAAACTCGGGGTCAGGCTGTAGGACCATCTAGCCTATATCTATTGTCTGGAATCTGGCTAAGGATATTATAGAATTGCAAGAAGGCAACAAGGGAAGAAATTTTAGAGGAAAATAAAGGGTGTTCTCAGGCTTCTCAGTTGGTGCTAGTAGTAAAGAACCTGCCTGCCAATACAGGAAACATAAGAGATACGGGTTCAATCCCTGGGTCAGGAAGGTCCATTGGAGGAGGGCATGGCAACCCACCCCAGTATTCTTGCCTGGAGCATCCCATAGACAGAGGAGCCTGGCAGGCTAGGATCCATAGGGTCACAAAGAGTCGGACATGACTGAAGCAATTTAGCACGCACGAATGCATGCAAAGTGTTTTCTCATATACTCCATCCAGAGCATCCACAGTCATCAAGGGGATAACAGGAGATTTCCTAAAGGCTTGGAGACCTGCAACCCCTGGTTCTCTTGAGGACCATGTGTCAGTGACAGCTCTACCATCTCTAAATGGCACTGAGAAAACACTTCCTGGGTGCTGAGCGGACCGGAGAATTCCGGGGGATGTGGCCCTGTTATGAGGTTGGTGGTGTTTGCCTTTGGTGCTCCTTCTTTTGCCTTTTCTGCATGAGCAGTTTCCTCATGTTTCTCCAGTCTGATCAGTTCCTTAATGGTGAGTGGGAAGGAAAGGGAAGGAGATAAACATTTATTGAGAGTCTAGGATCACCCCCTACTGAGAGTCCAGGATCATATCTTCATAAGCACCTTATGAGGCAATAATTTTATTCCCATTTTATATATTATAAACCTGAGGCAAGGAAATGCTTGGTATGTTGGCCAAGTCACTATTAAACATTTTTTTTTTTAATCTATCTAGCTGCCGTAGGTCTCAGTTGTGAAGCCCAGAATCTTTGATCTCTTTTGAGGCATGAAATATCTTTAGTTGTGGCTTGTGGATCTAGTTCACCAGTCAAGGATTGAACCTAGGCTCCCTTCATTGAACGTGTAGAGTCTTAGCCATTGGACCACCAGGAAAGTCTCTAAGTCACTAACTTTTAAGAGAAGGAATTGAACTCATGTCTGTTTTAGAGCCTGTGCTTTCTTCACTAGGGCATCCTAGTCATGCATTGTGATGTTAAGTTCCACCCACTGGCTCCTACCTCCCCATGTGTATTGTATACAAGGCACTGGACAATGTGCAGTGATAGTTAGGGGTGAAGGAGAATGAGGATAAAGAAATATAAAAAACAATAACTGAGTAATATTCCATTGTGTATATGTACCATAACTTCCCTAACCATTTATCTGTCAGTGGACATCTAGGTTGCTCCCATATCCTAGCTATTGTAAATAGTGCTGCAGTGAATGTTGGAGTACATGCATCTTTTTTTCAATTCTGGTTTCCTTGGGGTATGTTCCCAATAGTGGTGTTGCTGAATCATATAGTAGTTTTATTCCGAGTTTTTTAAGGAATCTCCATACTGTTCTCTGTAGTGGCTGTTCAGTTTGCATTCTCACCAACAATGCAAATGTTCCCTTTTGTCCACACCCTCTTCAACATTTATTGTTTGTAAACTTTTTGATGATGGCCATTCTGACCAGTGTGAAATGGTACCTTATTGTAATTTTGATTTGCATTTCTCTAATAATGAGAGATGTTGAGTATCTTTTTCATGTGTTTATTAGCTATCTTCATGTCTTCTTTGGAGAAATGTCTGTTTAGGTCTTCTGCCCACTTTTTGATTGGTTTGTTTTTCTGGTATTGAGCTGCATGAGCTGCTTGTATATTTTAGAAGATTAATCCTTTGTCAATTGTTTCATTTGTTATTATTTTCTCCCATTCTGAGGGTTGTCATTGCACCTTGCTTATAGTTTCCTTCATTGTGCAAAAGCTTTTCAGTTTAATTAAACCTCATTTTTTATTTTTGTTTTTATTCCATTACTCTAGCAGGTGGGCCATAGGGGATCTTACAGTGATTTATGTTAGAGAGTGTTCTGCCTATGTTTTCCTCTAAGAGTTTTATAGTTTCTGGTCTGACGTTTAGGTCTTTAATCCATTTTGAATTTATTTTTGTGTTTGGTGTTAGGAGGGGTTCTAATAAGGAAGTTGTGGTACATATATACAATGGAATAGTATTCAGCTATTAAAGGGAACACCTTTGAATCAGTTTTAATGATGTGGATGAACCTAGAGATTGTTATACAGAGTGAAGTTACAAAGGGAAAGACAAATGTGGTATATTCATGCATATATATGGAATCTAGAAAGATAGTACTGATGATCCTACTTGCATGACAACAAAGGAGACACAGACATAAAGAACAGACTTTTGGACATAGTTGGGGAAGGAGAGGGGCTGATTTGGGAGAAGAACGTTGAAACATATACATGGTAGGCAGGGGTAGTTTGCTGTATGAAGCAGGGAACCTAAAGCTGATACTCTGTGACAACCTAGCAGGGCAGGATGGGGAAGGAGGTGGGAGGAAGGTTCAAGAGGGAGGGGATTTATGTATACCTACGGCCGATTCACGTTGATGTATGGCAGAAGCCATCACAATATTGTAAAGTAATTATCCTCGAATTAAAAATAAAATGCATGCTAAGTTGCTTCAGTTGTGTCGGATTGTTTGTGACCCCGTGGACTGTAGCTTGCCAGGGTCCTCTGTCCTTGGAATTTTTCAGGCAAGAATACTGGAGTTGGTTGCCATTCCCTTCTCTAGAGGATCTTCCCAACCTAGGGATGGAATCCATGTCTCTTATGTCTGTATTGGTTGGCGGGTTCTTTTACCACTAGCACCACCTGGGAAGCCCAAAAATAAAAAAAATAGTGTGTGTGTGTGTGTGTATATCATCCTTGCTCTAAACCTTATTATTTAATTATACAAATATAGCAACCCTAAAGGGAGTGCATTTTGTTGCTGTTTAGTCACTAAGTCATGTCTGACTCTTTGTGACCCCATGGACTGCAGCATGCCAGACTTCACAGTCCTTCACTATCTCTTGGAGTTTGTTCAGACTCATGTTTGTTGAGTTGATGATGCTATCTAACCATTGGCCCCTTCTCCTCCTGCCCTCAACCTTTTCCCAGCATCAGAGTCCTTTCCAATGAGTCAGTTCTTCGCATCAGATGGCTAAAATATTGGAGCTTCAGCATCAGTCCTTCCAATGAATATATAGGGTTGATTTCATTTAGGATCAACTGGTTTGGTCTCCTTTCTGTTCAAGGGACTCTCAAGAGTCTTCTTCAGCACCAAACTTTGAAAGTATTAATTCTTTGGTGCTCAGTCTTCTTTATGGTCCAGCTCTTCCATCTGGACATGACTATTGGAAAAACCATGATTTTGACTATACAGACCTTTGTCCGCAACATAATGTCTCTGCTTTTTAATATTCTGTCTACATTTGTCATAGCTTCCCTTCCAAAGAGCAAGCGTCTTTTGATTTCCTGGCTGCAGTCACTATCCACAGTGATTTTGGAGCCCAAGAAAATTGCCAGTGTTTCCACTTATTCCCTTCTATTTGCCATGAAGTAATGGGACCAGATACCATGATCTTAATGTTTTTAGTGTTGAGTTTTAAGCCAGCTTTTTCACTCTCTCCTTTTACCCTTATCAAGGAGCTCTTAGTTCCTCTTCACTTTCTGCCCTTAGAGTAGTATCATCTCCATATTTATCAACAATATAATAATTAGAGACATGATAATAGCAGCTTACATTATTGCACAGTTACTATGTGCCATGTACTAAAGATTCTACAAGGATTTTTCTCGTTGAATCATTACCACCACAACCTTATGTCAGTTTTTTACATATGAGGAAGCTGTGACCTAGCGAGATTCAGAAATGTAACCAGAGTTGACAGTGTTTAGATTTCCTGTGATGGAGCCAGGATTCAAATCTTCCCTTGCTTTCCTGCTGATATTATTACTCAGCAAGCAGGGAAATTGAGGCCCACTTGAAACTCACTGGTAGGAGAGATGAGTTTGGTCTGAAGAGATCATGGTGGGCTGCATGCAGGAAATGGAACTCTAAAGGCCTATTTGGAAGCAGCCATACTTTTCTATCAGTTTAGAGTAGCACCCTGCAATAGTTATGGGCTTCTCCAGCTCCTCTCATCTCATACATGGTAGCAAACAACCCATCTTCTTTTTATTCTAACTTGAGAATCCCTCTGAAATGATGGGATAGAAAGCAGATATTTTTGGAACATGTCTTCTGTGAGGGAAACAGTGCTTGGAACCAGGGGCCTAGGGAATGTCATGCTAATCCCTAGCTGATTGTGAGACAGTGATAACATCTCAGAGTGTCAGGTCTTATAGCCTTTCCAGAAGCACAGATAGCAGTGAGTGTGGCAGAATTATGGACCTGGATCAGTCCAAATGGCATTACTTATGTAAAAGCACGAGCCTTGTCAATTGCAGTCCTCCTTTAAGGCGTGTGTGAGATGGAAACAAGATGGTTTGAAGGAAGAGACTAATGGCTATGCTCTGCTTTTGGCAGAGCTTCCTTTTGGAAGGAAGCACCCCTCTACCCTGTCATAGACTCGATGATTCTTTGATGAGATGGGTACAGTTGAGGCAGCAGACAGCAGTGCCAGGTGAATTCCTGGAGATAACCAAAAAGATATGTGTAGATTGCAATCATCTGATATTTTAGCGAAAACACTGAACTTACTGGCATTATAGGTCTGCACTGTCCAGATTCATACATCCTCACAAGAGTCATTTAATTCCCCAATTTTACAAATTAGGAAATTGTAACTTTGAGAGAAGAGACTTACCAATGTGATGTATGTAGATGGTTGGTTTCAGTTTTAGAATAGAAAAATTGGATTCCTTGTTTGACATTTCATCACAATATTGTGCTCAAAGCTGGATTTTTCCTTTCTTTAAGCCTAGAGAAAAGGAAAGGGGTCTTGGGACTTCTCTGAACTTGAGTTTGAATTTGAGGCAATATCTTTAACCTTGGTTGAGATGATTAATCATGAAACTCATGGAGTGGGCTTGGTTGAAGGGGTTTAAGGGAGCTGTTTCAGAGCCTAGTGCAACTGTGACAGCCAAAAACATTTGCTATTCGGAAAACACATATAAAATGTTCAAGTGTGGATAAAACTGAAATACTCTGGCTAGAAAAACACGTGCTAGGCTATCTATTCACCTAGTGTGATAGATTCTTAAACTTTGCAGTGTGACTGTAACCTCTCTCCCAACAAGAGTGGAGGAGATTCTCTGTCTACCCCTTGCACCTGGACTTGACCTTGTGACTTGTTCTGGTCAGCAGGGCATTAGCAAACACAATGTAACAGAGACTTAGAAAGCATTTGCACATTGGGGCTTGTCGTCTCTCTTAACACCCTGAGTCTGCCATGCTGAGAAGTCAGGTGCCCACTGGAAGTTGAAAACAATTGGCTCTCCATCCCAGTAGAGACCTCCGGGACCAAGCAGCCTGCAGCCAACGTGCCACCTCACTGTCTTCACATGAATGATGGCAGATGGAACATGAGAACCATCCAGCTGAGCCCATCCCAAATTTCTGACCAAAGAATCATGAATAAATACAACAGTTGTTCTGTGATGGTTGGTTACAGCAGTTGGTAACTGATGAGCCTACCATTTCTTCTATCAGTTGTCTTCTTAGGTATTAGCTCAGTTTCACAAGAGCGATTAAATAATAGTCTCAGACTCGGGCTCCCCCTTCTAAGTTTAATTTGATCTGGGAGGAGGTAAAGTGGGAATTTCTAAAGTTGTTTTTTTCTTTTTTGAGATTCTTTCCTGAATCTTTTTTTTTTTCTTCTTCTCAGACTCGTCCAGTTTATACATCTGAATTGTATTCGGTTGTCCTTACCATGAACTTGATCATTATATTTGTGATTTGTTTGTTTGCTTTCCAATCCATCCTCAAACCCCACTCTGATCCATATTGTGTAACCAGGAGCTGATCCTCCTAACCTGGGTTTCCCTGATGCTTTTACCCCCTGGATAACAGCCAGATTCAGCCAGTGAGAGGCACTGGTGAGAGATTACTGGTGGGCAGAAGAGAGAAGAAAACTATGGTCTCTCTTTCCTGCTTTCTCTGTCTTAGATGGCCTTTGCTGACAATGGTTATGTGTCTCCAACGGCTCCCTCTCCTATGGGAAATGTTCCATCTGTTGTCCCAGTTCCCACTGCTGGCCCCACAGTGAGTCCAGCATCTGCCCTGGGGGTCTTGGCTCACAGATTCCAATAACACCCTCTTTCCTTTGACTCTAGTATGGAAGTGGCATTAGCTTCCTGAAGTTGTTATTCTCAGGGTAGCCTTCTCTTCTTTTGTTTGTTATTTCAGCTCTTTTAAAACCTTTGAATTAATATACTATATTGAATACGCTCTTTTGGATTACCTGTCCTGAGTCCCCTCCCCACCCCACCTCCCCCAGGCATAATCTCTGATTTACACAATAAGATGCAGGGTCTCTAAAATGTGAAGAGTATAACAAAACTCACCTCCTAGAGAAATGTGTAATGGAGATAGTGTTTTCTGTTTATCTGAACAGTGATTGATTTAAGCTTTAACCTTATAGGAAAGGTACCTTCATTTTGGCTGAGAAGTTCAAACTGAAGCCTGTTACTGCATGGGGTCCTCTAATGTTTCCTGAAATCATGGGGAAAAAATACACAAGGTCATATGGACTGGTGAATCCAGGCCTCTTTATTGGAAAACATGTGGCCCACAGAGATTCACTGGCTTGGTTTTACCCAAAGAGTCTGGGATAGTGTTTCTCAATAAGGGCAGCTTTTATCCCCAGGAGTCATTCATTTATGTGTGGAAATGTTTTTGATTTTTACTCCCAGAATGGGAATGTGCTACTGCCATCTACGAGCATAGGTTAGGGATTCTGCTAAATATCCTAACATCCACAGGACAGTCCCCACAGCAAAGAAATATCTGGTCCAAAATATCAACAGTGGTAATTCTGAGATACCCTTAAGG
This sequence comes from Odocoileus virginianus, assembly GCF_023699985.2. Lineage (NCBI taxonomy): Eukaryota > Metazoa > Chordata > Mammalia > Artiodactyla > Cervidae > Odocoileus > Odocoileus virginianus. The sequence continues at coordinate 65,637,652 of NC_069680.1, forward strand.
AAATTGCTGACTACAAGTCATTTTTTTTTTTTTTCCAGAATCCCTTGATATATCTAGGCAATATTTTACCCCCACCACACCCCATTCTCATTTTCTTCAAGACTAAAAGTTCCTTCTTCAGAGTCTTCAAAATGTCTCATTATTCCCTAAGAGATACCTCTTTGGGTTGGCCAGAGTAGATTGTTTTCTAATTGTAAAATGTCTTCCTGGCCCATCTTCTTATGCTTATAATTGCAGAGAAGTAGATTGAATCCCCGGGGGGTATGGACATGAATCAAGATGGGAAGTTGAGACTCAACCAGGGCTAAATTTGAAGAAAGGAAGGTTTTAGTTTAGTTTTTCCTTGCGGGCTGCAAAGGCAGCCATTCACCCCTCTCAACCTTTGGGAATTCTATTTGCTAAAGTTATCCTGAGAGAAGAACATCTCTACCACATCTGCCATAGCCAAAGGCTTTGCACAGGATAGTGTATCATTGGCTTGAGAACAGAGTGAGCATGTGCAGATGAGCCTGTAACTTTTAATATGACACTGGTCATAATTTTTCATGTCATACCACCCACTCACAACAGGACCCTCAAATGAAACACTAAATGCCTTTCTTATCAACACTTGATGGGAAAATGCTGTTCTGGCATCTTGCTCTAAGGGAAACAGAAGTCTAACCATGTTCCTTGCAGCCGAGAGCTCAGCATACAGGATCAGATTTGTTTTTCCCCCTACCCCTTCCCAATTAATAGGCATTTATAAGGAAACACATCCTGTTTGGTATTTAGAAGATGGAGTGGAGCGAGAGAGAGTCAGTTTCTTTTTCTTGAAATTTGCTCAAGCTGTTTTATGACTTAAAAAGACTCATATCTTATTCCCATTTTTATGAGCAGCTTGTTCTTTTCTATTCTGGTTTCCCCACTGACATTTTTGGCTGGCTCATGGGCCAATTATTAGAATTCCTTGGGCAGTGGTTAGTTCCTCCATAAAATGGGTATCATCATAAAATTTTTACTCCAGAAAATGAGGGCTCTATTCTGTGGCCTGGGGTGAAGTCCATGTGTTATAGTCGTGTTAAATTAAAGACTCAGTCTTACCTGAGAATGCCAGGACTGGATCCTTATTATCCTGTGCCTCTCAATAGTGCAGACTTTTCTGCAGAATAGTGCACCCCCATACTAAAGGCCTGGCAGAGTGGTAGGGCTGAAGGGGGGGATCAGCTCTTAGGGCATTAGTGCTATATGGACCCTCTCTTAATGCTGGAACAGAGCCCTAGAGCCAAGAGAAAACTGATTTTTGCATAATTCCTAAGAGGTCGATAATTAGAAGGAAAATCTTCAACTTTGAAAAGTTTTAAGAAAATGGAAATACTCCTTTTTAGACGTTTGCTTGGGCTTAACCATTTAGTAATTTTTGATAGGTCACGATACTGCATTTCAAGGTGAGAGCAACTAAAACAGAATGGGTTCTGATTAATTTCCTACTTAGGGGGAAACCATAGATTCTTCTTGATTCGACTTAGGGAAATCTGATTTCTGTGACGTGGGTTCTCACTACTGAGTCATTGTTCTTGGGAAGATGACTGGGTGCACTGATCGCCAAATAATCCCTGGCATTCCATGACACATACTTAAAAGATGTGTGCTGAAAAAATTCATTACCTTGGCTCTTTTATTTAAGAAATTGCATTCCCATTAATTGAAGCTTTACTCATTGGAGGTGGGTGTGAAGATGAAGAGGACATAATGAATCACAGAGTCTGGCCCCTTGTTAGTAAATTGTTGTAAATTATGAATGTTATTATATGAATGCATTTTTATTTTCAAGCAAAGATTGTTATAAAATATAATGGTACCTGTCTAGGCTGACCTTGAAAGAAAATACTAGCATAACTTTGTAAAACCAAAATGTGCATGGAAAAGGAGCATCCGTTGCTCACCGTGAGTAGGTTTCAAATCTCTTATTTGGAAGATTTAAATGTAAGTTTGAAGAAGTAGGACTGAGGTCACATCTTCCCCTGTCGGACATTCTTTCTGATGAATAAGTATTAAAACTGCTTTGAATTTGGTTTCCCCCTCAGATAAGGATTTATTTTTTCCATACGGTCTTTTCTTTGCACCTGAAGGAGCATTGAGGGTGAAAAATAGAGGCCTGTTTCCTGTTCCTAACTGGAGCCCTCGGAAGGTTGTCAAACCAGAACAACAACTCTGTGGGATTTATGCCTGGGACCTGTCAAAGGAAAATTATCATAGCAAACCCTCTCTGCTATCAATCAAAGGGGTATTGGGGATGGCAAGGGCAGGCATTTTTCAAATTTCTTTACTGTGCATATTTAGTTTTGTGCCTGGGGGAGGAAGAGCTCCTTTGAACAGTTTTTGTAGATTTTTTTTCCATCAGATGGCAGCTCACAGAACTACTTAATCTTCTCCAAAGGGCGTCTCTTATTGGCCTGCTGAGAAAAGAGCCAGGGAAGAAGGTTGGGTGGGAGGGTGGGAGGGGGGGATGACAAAAACAATCCAATCACAAATCCTGGAGAAGAAGGACACACAGTGTGACTCTGACGTCTCGCGTGCTGTGTGTGCAGGCTATCCGCCCTCCCTGCTTTAAGGGTCACGCGGACGCTTAGAAGCAGCACCACGGAGCGGCCCCTGCCGTCCCAGCGGCTTCAGTTTTCTCCTGTCCTCCGAAGGCATTTCCCACATTTGTCAAGGCCAAGGTTGCAGGGGGACCGACAAGGGAACTGGGGCACCCATTCATTCCTGTCTGTCAGAGGTTCGCTTTGTCACGATAACATTCATGGAGAGTATTTATCTCTCTGGCTACTGGAGGTTAAGGCAAGGGTAACAAAAAGTGGAGAAGAAATCCTATTTGAAAAGTTTACAAACCCTGCCGTGAGGGCTGTAAACAGAATTCAGCTGGTGGTGGAATGTGTAAAATACTGCCACATTGAGAGGGACCCGATTCCCCAGCACTAGAAATCCACTCATGTAAACAGAGGAACGGTTGCTGAGAATCGGGTCTGTTTTGGCTTAAAGTCTGAGGAACACATTGCCTTCAAAGTGAATTCTTAGGTGTCACTTCCCATAAGTTATGGCAGAAGATTACAAAGCTACTGATATAACATATTAGTTTGATGGACAGAATTATACCCCCAGCGCTTCCTGCTCTCCCCGATGACGCACACTAACTTAGTGTGCTGTGACAGCGGTCGTGATTTACCACCCGTCCGGGAGGCCAACGGGAGAGAGAATGTTCACATGGACGCAGGGCCTGAGACTGGCCCAAAGCCTAGTTTATAAAGCTGCCCTGTAATTCACCACAAATGTGTCACCATTAAAAGAGGAAAAAAGGATTGCAGATAATAAATACTCTCTAATTTATTAGCTAACAACAAAGAGATCAGAGCCAGTTGTGATGTGATTGTTTGACATAATATTGTCAAGGAAAAAAAAGCGAAGTTGACCAGAGAGGTAAATTACACATTCAAGCAGATGTATCAACTCTTGGCTTGTCACAAGCCCAGCTAAACAAAACACCAAACGGAGGAGAGAACTGGCAAAGAGCAGAGTCATTTATCTCTGAAAGAGACATATTCAAGAGCAAGTGAAATAAGACATAGTTCTTTTGGACTTGGTCAGAGGCCAGGTTTTAACTGTTATAAATTAAATGTTTTGTGTATCGGATTTGGCAGTCCCGGTTGCTTTTGTCATGGTAGGGAGATGTTGGATTTTTCTGCCTGTCTTAAGACTCACGGTTTGGTCAGCTGAGTTCTATGTCTTTGCAGCTAGTTACTGGAGGACCAGAGCATTCCAGTAATTAGAGCAAAGATCAGAAAGGCTTTTGTATGTGGCCTGTCATAAAATCCGTGGCTTTAGAAAACGTTTTAATCACCCCCTTTTTCTCTGATTTCCTCCTCCGCAGTTACTTAGGAATAATCCTACAGGACACCAGGCAGGGATTCACAGTCATATTAGAGTCATGGGATTTTAGGATTGAAAGAAGTGTTTCGTCTCACATCCCACCCAGGATATGCAGATAGCTATGTAGTCTGGGCTGGAGGACTGCCAGGGACACAGAGCATCTGCTGCGTGCTATTACAATAGAGCTCAGAGTCCACCAGTGCCCACTGGGCTTTTATTCTTACATAAGCTACTGCTCAAAAAAAAAAAAAAAAACAAAAAACCACAAACTTGCTTGTCTTGGGAAACTGAGTTTTCAAACCTAAATGGATACTTTTGTTTTATTTTTTCTTTATTTTATCTTTATTTTTAAAGATAAATTTGCTTTATTTATCTTCAGTTTTAGCCTATTGTAGATTTCTAGGTTTTATTCAATAGTTTGGAGAGAGGAATAGAATCCAGTGGAAAGACTCAAGGAATCTCTGTTCTAGGGATTCAACGGTTATTGTTTTTGCTATATGTGGTTCATCTACTGTGAATTAACTTGAATTATTTATCTATTTGATTGTTTAGTGATGGATTGCCTTGCAATATAATTAGAGATTTTGTCAGCTGTCTTGCTGAAATCAATGTATTATGTCTGTGATCTCACTGGTCTACCTGCTTAATAACTGTTTTTAAAAGATAGAAAGAAGAGGGGTAGAGTAAAAAAAAGAGGTTCCTTTGGCCTAGGTGGAAAGTCACTAGCTCTTACAAGTTGTTACTATCTTGTCAAAGTGTATATTTAATATATTTAATATAATCTCTTGCATTTTGAGTGAGACTCTATATCTTATTGTTTTCAGAATCTTCCATTCTGTCTTAAAAAAAGAGAGAGAGAGAGAGATTTGGCTGAATATGCTTCTCTCCTATAATTTTTGAAGCGTTAGTAATGTTATTTCTATGATCAGGTCTATAAAAGTGTTTGTTGTTGCTGTTGTAAAATAAAATACTATTTTTCTGGGTCTGGACACCAACCTCTTCATGTGTCTCATATACTCACTAAGGCTTCCTTCTTTATTCATTTGTCTTTGCAACTTGAAAGTATAATTTTATGATGGACAAAATAATAAAGTAAGCACTTAGTCATTGTGCTTTTCCCCTGTCATTTGAGTTTTTCTTTCACTCTCTCTTCCAGCAGTGAACTTGTTTTCTTCCTTTGGCATTACTGTTATAAAATCTGAGTTCATCAGTATTTTCCATGCAGTAATACTAGTTTGGTTTCTTTGGCTGTTTCTCCATCCTTCTTGCTCCTCAACCTTCTTTGTTGTCAATTTTCATTAGTTATATAGCCAGAGTTACAAAATTCTTATTTTCTCTGATTTCAAAAGAAAAATACTAATTAAATCAAGAGCATTTGGATGTTTCTGTTCCCATCTTTCTCAGTCATTATTAATCTGATGCATGGTCACTTTCTCTAAGGGATCTCATATCTTTCACACTAGCAAATCTGTTAATTTTGTGTGTTTGATAGTATTAACATTTGTTGTGTTCTCCAATCTGTACTCTGTAATGTTACTACTTTTCATATGTTCACTAAATGCTTTCCTGCTTCATTTTTCTGATTTCCAAAGAAGACTTGCCTCTTTCCCCTCCTGTGCTGTTTTCTATTGGAAATTCCTTCCTTTTGAACAAGGTGTCCTCTACCATTGTCATATTCTGGGCATGATCACCGCCATCATGTAATTATTTCACGTTCATTTTATTTTAGGAAGTTATGACCTGTTTTATAGGAACAATGTGCTTTTATCATGTCAACTCTTCTCTTCAGGAATATTCAGGAGCTTCTCTTTGCATCTGGAATTTGGCCCCAAACCCTTAGTCAGGCTTCCTAGATCTTGTTAACCTTACGCTTCATGTACCTTTTCAACTTTACCACTTAGGATTTCCCTGTATTACTTCTTTGGACTTCTCCCCTCGACCTTTTGTAGTCATCTTAGTTAGAAGGCAAGTCACCAGAAAGGTCATTAAAATGTCATGTCTATCATTGCCTTTTGTTTTTTCTCTGTGAAGAAAATAATTTTATTGTGCAAAATGAACCTCTGAAGTCTTAGAAAGTCTAGGGCCAAATGAAATTAAAAGTGACTTATAATTAATACACTGAAACAGGTGGTCTTTATTTTTTTTATTTTTAAGTTAATTTTTTTGAAGTATAGTTGATTTACAATGTTGTATTAATTTCTGCTGTGCAGCAAAGTGAGTCAGTTATGCATATATTTCCACTCTTTTTTTAGATCCTTTTCCCAAATAGGTCTTATAGATTATTGTGTAGAGTTTCCTGTGCTATACAGATTATATCTATTATAACTAGTAGATTCTTATTTATCATCTGTTTTATTTATAGTAGTATGTTTATGTCAGTTTCTATCTCTTAATTTATCTGCCCCTGCTTAAGTTTGTTTTCTTACATCTGAGACTCTATTTGTTTATATCAACAAGGATTTATGAGTGGGAGCTTGGTGATTGTGTATGGCTTTATAACTGTTGGCAACAGGATCTAGAATTTCAGAAGCATTAATTTAGAGAGATGACTTCATATTAAGAACATTAGAATCCTGTGGTTACTTACCTGAGCATTGACTACTTGAACTATACTGAAATTCCTACACATCCACAGTTACCAGTCTTACTATTCAGTTCACAATGATTGCTAGGATAGACAAAGAGCAAGGGTCATTTCACATTAGACCAAGTTGCATCTTTCATCAACCAAGAAGATGGAGGGTGAACCAGATCACATGGCCCAGTGGATGGGACTGGTGAAGAAAGGGATAGGGAAGATAGTAGCTTTAAGGCAGCATGAAGAAAAATAGATTTAAATCATTCTGAAAGAAATAAATCCTAACAAAGGATACACTGTGCCAAAAGAAATGAAGCTTACAGAAGAATTGATTAGGAAGTATACCAAATGAAATAAAATGTAGCAGAAAGGCATATATTGGAAAGAATAGAATATTTTAGTTTGAAGAGTATTGAATTTATTAATAGACCACTGACCAGCTATAAAGCAAATGAATATAATATGTAGCCAAGTCGGATATATAGTCAATGTGAATAGATGAATATAGATCAGTGGTGTCATATGATCAGTTACATCATTACAGTTACATTATTTGTTGTGTGATTTCTTTAGATCTTCCAAGAAAAGCTGGAGCTTTAATTTATTCCTGATGGAGGGAACTCACTTTAAAGGGGGTGTATGATTAATTGGAAATTAAGTGGAAATGAGATATTGTTTGTTGGCTTGGTTTGATCCAGAGAACTTTAATGATTTTCTGGAATTAGAAGGAGATTTTACTATAAATTGAAAGGGTATTACAGTGCAGGCTATTTAATTAATTACTTGTTTATCCAAGGAAAAGTTAGTTCTACCTTGTCACTTGCTTGGAAGACCCAGAGCCATAAATTATCTTCATTTCTCTTTCTAGAAAATTTGAAAATTTTAAGTCAATATTGAATTCATCACGTCTATCCCTGGGAATTTTCTCCTGCATGCAAGTATGCTCACTCAATACTTCTGATGTATTACAATCAGGGTTGTTTGGAGAATATTTATTTCATATGTAATTCTCAGCATTAATGGTATTTATTTCCAATGCTATTTGCAGTCGAGTATCAAGGGCAGGATACCAAGAGTGGTCTGCTCCAGAGGCAGAAATTGAGAGGATACATTGTGTGTGGGGAGTTTTAAAATAATAATAAAGTCAACTAAAATTCACTCTGCATTTTTTTAATCATCAACATACACTGACAGTTCAAGTAATGAAAGTGATAAAAATGTTTCTCTCTGGAAAACACAACCATATTTTATCAATCTAACTTCTAAATATTTGCTAAGTTCTGTTGTATTTGAATAATGTATGTTTTGAATTAATGTACTTTTAAAAATTACCTTTAAGTATACATTGTATTCTAATTTGGAGAAATGCACATGTGATCTCACCTTTGTATCTGAGAGTAGGTTCATAGTGGTTCGAGATCATTGGAGATTACTTCAGGTAGTGAATTTCTTCAAAACCTCAGTAGTACATATTGCTGCATTTCAGCAATGGATTTGAAATAGGCATTTATAGCACAGTGATTGAAAAGTAAAGAAACAGGTCTTGAATTATTATAATTCTGTCATTCTTTGAGGCCACTTGAAGCATTTACTTGTGTTTAATACTTAAAGCACTAGAGTACAAACCATGAAGTATGCTATTTTTCTTTGATAAATGCAAAATTTTGTTGTATATGAAATATTTAAAATTAATATTTATTTCTTACTGTTACTTTAAAACTGAAAAACAAATTCAGGAAAAATTATTATAACTGAGAATAATTTTATTATATGGAGGAAGCAATGTTAGTAATGATCTGCTCCAGGCATCAAATTTGCTAAGTATGGTGCTGGATATTTGTAACTTTGGGGTTATAAGTAATGCAAACTCAATTCAAGTTGCTGAAGGGAAAAAAACATATTTTAATAGTTGATCAATTAGCTTTCAGTTTGTAATAAACCATCTTGAAATTTAATGGCTTAACATGACTTATTTATTAGGGCACCATTCTTGGGTTAACTAGGTGGTTCTTATCTGGGCTGGCTCATAGTGAAGGATAATCTCACTGTCTGGGGCTTCAACTAGGATGTCTGGAATAGCTGGACTCTGGAGAGTCCATGTGGTCTCTCTTTTTCCAGGAAGCTAGGCTGGATTTGTAGACTGGTGGAAGAAAGGTTCTTCTAATGGGAGAGGACAAACTCATGTTCAGGTACCTTTCAAACATTTAACTCATATTAATTACATTTGCTAATCCAAGCAGGTCATGTTGTAAAGTGTAGTAAACATATAGAGAAAAGGAAATGTTGCAGTCGTTTTTGTGAACAGTTGATCACATACCCTCCAGAATTCCACATCAGCTCAGGTGTTCAGATGAGAGTAATTTCTCTCTCCATGTTTCAGTTCTGCTTTCCTATGTAGTTGCAGTAGGTTTTTAACAAATTTTGGAAAGATAACCAACATCAGCTAAAGGATGACTCCTGGCCAGTTTAGCAACCCCCACTGGAAAGAGACTCTTTTTCAATGAGTTCCAACAAAATTGGCTGCATTTGGAATTTTGCATTCCAATCCATGAACCAACCACCATGGTCTGGCCTATACCATGAACCAGGAGGTGGGGTCAGTGTCACCCAAACCACATGAAAAAAAATTGTCCAAAGAAAATGGTCTTACTGGTTGTTATCAGAGAAGAAAGTAAGAATGCTGGCCAGTCAAACTAACAGCCTGTGACTACAACTGAGCTGGTTACATTGCAGTGCCAAGGAAGGAATTAGAATTTTCCTATTGCTGTTTAAACTCACTTCTCATCTCATAAGCTTTGAAAAGCACTGCAAACACCTTCAGTAATAGGTCTGCAAGTTGGAATTTAAATATTTGTCTTGTATACTTTTCTAAAGTCATGCATGTAAATATTTTTATAACAGATTTACAAAGGGAACTAGTGTCTTTGCATGTAAACTACTGAAGCATCATCTGAGCACAATAAGAGGAATATGACCAAATACAGAACCTCAGTAATATTTGAGTAGTGTACATAGATTTAGAGGGTTATTGAGGAAGGAAAAATGTGAATGGAGAACAGAAATTTTGGTGACAGAATTAAAAAATGAACCATGAATACCTGACATTTAAGGAATATCTAAGCTTCACTGTGATTGGGATCTCCATGCCAGTATTCATTCAGGCCAGCCTCATGCTCCCAGTCTAGTTGATGGCTGCTACCAGTTTCTTATTGACAGACTTTATTGTTTTGTGGGTGGTTCTCAGTGAGGGAGGCAAAGTGGAAGATGGAAAACGTACTCACCTGTGTTCAGGTTTAAGTTCTGGCTCTACCCCTGGGTGGAGTTAATTAGTCCCTTCCTTTTCCTAGGCCTCAATTTCATTATGTATCAAGTGAATGACAAGGGTAACTGACCTTATAGAGTTCTTCTGGCACTTGCCTGCTTGGCACCTCTATCTTCTCTGCTTGGTCTTGGGTCATTGTCTCTCCTCAGTACAACTGACTTGGCTTAGAGAATATGCACTGACCTCTTCTGTCTGGATTCTCTCCCAGGCTTCCGAATCCATGGCTCTTGATTCTTAGATTCTGCCATTCCCCAGATCCCTCCCCAGAGAGAATCCACTTGACAAATTCATGCTTTCCAGCAAGCCCACAGGAAGAAGTATTGGCCAGTGTGACTTGTACTCCTCCATTGGCACAGGTGGCCTTGCCTTCCTTCAGCTGGCACTCTCTTGATGACAGTATTTAACTCTTCCTCAAACCCTTGATTCCCATTTTCTCTACACTATATACAAATGTGCCCTCACAAAGTGTCCCTCATAAAATATGAGTGATCCAAATATTTTGGAACTTTATGAAGATGTTAACATTAGCATTTGGGGAAAAATCTTCTTTACAGTTGTTTTATAAACTCATTTTCAGAATTATAAGAAAAAAGTCACATGTCCTTCTTCTGAAGGATACCTTCCAAACCTGGAATGATCAGTCTTTGGAAGGGAACTATAAGATCATATTATCCTCTCTAGGAAGTTGATTTCAAACCAAACTTATTTGAATGAAATGTTTCCATTTATTTTGATCTGAGACTACAGAAGGGACTTCGAAAAGTGATAATTTTGTGCAGTCATTGATTTATCTCATGCTCTTGCAAAAAATTAGTTAAAGGCATGGAATTCAAAGAAAAATCAAATCAAAACAAAAACTCATCAGTTTGAGAAATGGAGTTTATCTATTACCTGAATTCAGTGATGATTCTGCAAAGGAATTGTCTCCTCAGGTATGTGTTATGGTCACTTTATCTGTTTTCTTTCAGACATCAATAAAATGTTCTTTCATAACCCGTTGATCAAGCTTTTACATAACTCATCTCAGATATTTACAGTGTTTTCTCCCCCACTGGACTGTAAGTCCAGGCAGGGACTGTGCCTTGTCCATTCTTGAATGCTCCACACTCAGCACAGCACCTACTGTGTAATACACACTCAATGTGGTAATACGCAATGTATGCTCAGATGAAAAATAGCTCAGATGGGGTGAGATGTATCTATTGAAGGGCAGAATATTGAAAGAAGATCTGAATTGATTTGGGTGATGAACAATCCTGACATTGTTAGGGTTGTAACTTAGAGGCCCTCCTTTGTTATAGTGGCAAAACCTCTATCAATACTGATAATCCTACAGGTTTGAAAGAATTGAAAGCTGTGTAAAGTCTTATTTTATCATAATGATGGATTTGCTTTGATTATAACATACTCATAGGTAATCTTGTGAAGTCTGAACTTCTTCCTTCCATTTGGAAGGGGCCAGTTCACTCTAAAAGAAATCTGCGAATTTGACGTGATTCTCCCTTGGTTCCACCTTTTAGCAGTAATAAATACATTTACCTTTATTACTGAAGGAAAGCATATTGAAATATGTTTTTTCATTTGCAGGTGAGTTGGTCATTTTAGTTGAAGATATATAGCTACAAAGATTTATATTGGCTAGGTTGCTTCTCATGACATCTGTCAGGTGGCAAATTTATTAATGGCACTTCAGATTATAATTTCTTGAATGGTAGGAGCTTTGTCCCATCAGAGAGTTACAGATCCCCCTTACATCTGGTTTGTTTTATTTCTGGGGAGAAGAGTCAGTACTGAAGAGAAAGGGATGGACTGAAGAATGTAAAGCATATTTTCAGACACCTTTGAGAAAGGAAAATTCAGTTGGACACTACAGTAATATGGGAAATGGAGAGAGAAAAGAATCATGCCCCACGGTTAACCTTTTGGTCTTATCCTTGCCAATTTATATGTGTGGTTCAGTAAATTAAATAAGCTTTCCTTAGCCCAGAACAGTCTGTGATAGCATAACCCTTCACTGTGTATCACAGACAGACTCCGTGTTCAAAATAGGAACCTGACACCTTTCAAAAGTGAAGAAACCTGTGGCAGTTTTAAACGTTCCAACCATATTAATTCCAGTGACAGTTATCCTTTAAGTCATTTGAAATGGATTCCCCCATTTTGAACTTTTGAAATTTGTATTTGATCTTCGTGACCTCTGGGACTTGCATACAGGAGGCAGAAGCAGTCTTGTATCTCCCATCCCTTACCTGTTTTCTGTACTTTATTCATGTTTTTGTGGAGGAACCTTACATTTCCAAAAGAAAGGCTGAGGGCAATGTTTTTTATTACTGCTCTTCCAGTAGGCTGAGAGTTGAGCATCATCTGTCAAGCTTCAGCAACAGGGCCTTCAGAATCAATACTGGGCTCTGTGATTTCGTCAAGCACCACAGACCACTGGTTAATAAAGTCACTTCTCTTCACCTTGCTCACAGTGAGGCAGCCAGCATCTGCCTCCTCTGTCTTGGGAACACTCGTTTCCAGCTGTGGGCTGTTCCAAGTAGTGCTCCTCATTTCCTACAAGGGCAGGAGATTTGATGTCTATGATTAAAAAAAAAAAAGAAATGCACACGGAAGGATTGGTATGGAGCTTCCTGTTTGTACTTAAAAGGTGGGTTGGGGAGAGTTCAGCGGAGACTCGCCAGGCTGGGCTGAGTCTCAAGGTGATGGACATCCATTACTGTGAGTGAAGGGTCATATGTTCAGCTTTGTGTGTGTTGGATTAGTTCATCTACAGGTTAGGAATGACTTTATTAGTTGATCCAAAAGAACCTGCATTATTTTGGTTGAACCTGCATACAAACCAGAAGACCAGTATGTTCTTTGCATTTGGACAAAGCATGGTGGTCAGGGAGCAACTAGACTCTGCACATCTGTTTTGTAGGGACTTCCTGTCCCAGTATCAATGTAATTGGAAAAGTACATTGGTCACCTGCAAAATTTCTAAGTTAGCATGGATGATGGCATCGTTGTTAAGGTTCTAGGCCAGACTGCCTGAGTTTTGAATGCTGACACTAATTCTTGATCTCTGATTTCACATCAGTTATTTTTCTTTAGCTTTGATTAGCTGACCTGGAAAATCAGCTATTAAGAGTATTTACTTCAAGAGTTGTTGGGAAGATTTAGTAGGATAATCAAAACTCTGTCTTAAAATGTAAGGCACATAATAAGTACACAATAAATGCTAATACTGGTACTACAAGTAGTAATAATAATGTTTTGTTTCAGAAACAAAATAATTGGGTGTTTTTTCAGGCTAGTTTATCCTATAATGATAGAGTCTGAAGAACTGCATCTACTTCTCCATGGAATACTTGCTTACAGAGACAGGATTACCTGTTCCTTGCTAGAGGCACACTAGCAATTTCTTACTCACAGTAATTATTTTTTCTAGATTCTTTGTTTCTTTGTGTTTTATGAGTATTTAACTACCATTTACTGTACACTTGCTATATACCAGCAATACTATGTTCTTCGTCATTTTATCTAATTTAGCTCTCACTAATGAGGAAAGACTCATTATCTCAATTTTCCAGTTTAGGAAACTATGGTACAGGTAAACAATAAAAGTTAGTATGTGGTAAAGCTGCCCTTAAACTTAGGTCTGTTTATTAAATTCCATTTTTATGATGCAAGACTGCACTGCCTCTTCACTTACAGCTCAGTATGTTGGGCCTTGAAATACTGACATGTATTTGGTACAGTATCATTATTAACATTATATTTTGTGGAATGTGACAATTTTTCTAAGTTTTGGGATGTGCCCTCATGTCTTTATGCATGTCTTTATACACTGAGTGGATGACAACTGGAGACTTGATTCCAAATCCTAATGTGTCAAACAAGACAAGTTTGTTTTGATTCCAGAGAATGTTCAGTCTCTGGGTGATGATCCAAATTCATATAATATGGAACTTACCAGATACTTCCTATGAGACAGTGATACAGGAGGGAATTTCCAACTTTTCTTCACTCACTTATTTTAGATGGATCTAAGATAGTCATGCCCCATTCTTTAAGGACTATTCAGCAACATGACGAAACAAATGATTTAATAGAGAATGACATTACCATAGCAGATAAGAGTTTTCATAGATCACTATACACAGCCTCCTCTCCCTGGGCAAGACTGTCCTTTATTTCATCTACATAATAGTCTTTGTTTTCTTACCAGTTTTATTGAGGTGTAATTCTCATGCCATACAATTCACCCATTGCGAGTGTACCATGGTGGGTTTTGCTCTATTAAATTCTAATTTTTAAAATTAATTAAATATGTATAACATAAAATCTGCCATTTTAACCATTTAAGTGTATAGTTTAGTGGCACGGATCATATTCACAGCATTATCCAACCACCACCACTATTTCCAACACTTTCTTCACTCCAACAGAAATTCTGTAACTATTAGCAATAATTCCCCGTAGCCCCTTCCCTAAGCCCCTGGCAACCTCTACTCTACGTTCTATCTCTGAATTTGACTATTCTAGATGTGTCATTTAGTTGAATCATGCAATCAACACCTTTTTATGTCTGAATTACTTCAGTTAGCATTATGTTTTCAAGGTTGGTCTATTTAAACCGTGTATCAGACTTTCATTATATTCATTAGGACTGAATAATAATATTCTACTATACACATAATATTTTTGAAGGTACAGATTCTGTCCACGGCTGTCAATCTTGTGAGTAAAACAATCAGTTTTGTGACCAAATGTTTCATGTGACAAAATCAACTTGGAAAACCCATTCAGTATGTTTCTAGAATAATACTTCCAATCTATAGTCACCTGTACTATTATTTGCTTAATGTTTTTCTTTAAATTCACGTTTTTAAAACTTGAATACATATTACATCTTGTCCTCAGTAATATTCATGAAAGCAATTGACGTATGTACTATGTATTGCTACTAATATATCTTATGCATAATTGTTTCTGTAGCTCAAACTCTCTCCTGTATCTCAATATAGTATATGATATGAGTCACATCCCGAATCCCCAAACCTGGAGGAAGGGTGGGCTTTTGTGTAAGTACTAAAATAAGTGTGGTATCTTCCCCCACCCCATCCATGGAGTCGGATACGGAGAGGAGAGGAGTTGTACAGGTGTAGCCTGGTGTGATGGCCCAGGGCTGGGCTAGGAGTTGATGAGAAGCTTCAAGTTCTGAGCTAAAATGACCTCATCGGCTGAGGAATGTTGACCTCTTTCCTCCTGCTCCCTCACTTTTTCCTGCCCCTTCATTTGTGGGTGCTCTGCTCCTCTCATTTCTTACCTTCAGCAACGACAGGACTAGCACTCTCTAGCGGTTCTGTACTTCTGTTCCATGAGGCTGTACCATGGGATTTTCTCTTCTTGTATTCTTTGTATTTCACTTCCTTGTTTTTCCACCCTCTCCCCTTTCGCTTTCCCTCACCCCTATTAGGTTATATCAAATTCAATCTGATGTAACTCTTAATGATTTCATTTTTACGGAGGACATTAGGAGAGCCTATATCACAGACATCACTTACCTTCATTTAAAAGCGTGGGCATCTGCACTGTGTCCATTTCTAGCAGCGATAAAATGGCAGTAAATCTGGAACAAATGCCATGCTCCTTAGAGCTTTGAGAATGAGCTTTGGAGCGTTGTGCTTACAGGGATGTCAGCCTGCCAGTGAGTAAATCAGCTCTGTCCTTATGCCCCCAGTGCATCAGGGAAATCTCTGACATTGTGGGATGGGCTTGATTAGTCAGTCAATCTCTCTCTCCCCGCATCTGAGGTTGAGAGTGTATCTCTTCCTTGTTTTCTCCCAGCATGTTTAGTGAGCTTCTTGGCCCCCAGGTTTTATTGCCAACCACAGCTTAGCCCTTGTCAGAGAGATGATTATATGAACCCTCGGTGACTCATGACTTCTGAAGGGTCCTGGATTTACATTTTTGCATTCCAAAGTCAGGAATATAAATGACTAATGGAACACTGGGCCACCGAATATTTATATATCTATTTTGAAATTTACATTTCTCCCTTTCTTATGATGGGGTTTGCTGCTCGCAGGATCATAGTTGATGGGCCAGTAGCATTGGTGGTGACATAAAGCAATCATCCGGGAGAGTGCTTCCTAGCCCGGGTGGTGCCCTGTGGTGCACTGCTGGTTATTATGCTAGCAATTCAGCAGTCATCGAAACCCCTGTCTCCGTGGCCCTCTCCTCGCTTCCTTTTTATGATGCCCAATAAATTTTACATGCTCCAATTTGCCTCATCCACCATTAAGAGTCTCTTCCGTAGCTTTCAACAATGGAAACTTGGCTTTCTCCAACCAAATTATTCATAAGGGCTGCTCATGTGTATGCTAGAAAGGGGGCAGGACTCTGCAGACATGGACAGTGCAAATATACTGGTCCATCCGGAAGATGAGGTGGCTTGGCTGTTGAACTTGTCACTACATGACATATTGAGATGGAAGAGAACATATATAGATTCACACTGCTATCTTGGATGAATAGAGTGTGTTAGATCAGGAAGTTTTAAAAAGGCGATGCACATACTTGCAGGTTCCTCAACCCCTGATACTTTTCCTGGTATATAGGAAGAACTAATTATAGCAATAACAACAACAGTAACAATCCTTAAGCATTTGCTACTTAAGTGTTGAATCGTTCTAAGCCTTTTGCATACGTTTAAAAGAATTCTGACAGCAGTCCTGTGAGATTGGTCCTTTCTGTATACCCATTTATAGAGGTGGAAACTGAGTTTCAGAAAGGTTAAGTCAATTACTCAAAGTCACACAGCCAGTGCTGGGCTGAGTCTAGATGTCATATCATCTGGTGCATGTTTTGAACACTACACAATACCACCATGTGGGGTGGGCCAGAAGGAGAGGCCATGAGATGAATGTTAGTTAATTTCCCATTCACTCAGTCCATGACCTTTTTTTTTTTGCTGTCAGTGTTTACAGAGCATCTGCTCTGTGGAGTGCTTATTCTGGATGCTGGGGATACAGCACTGAGGAGGGCAAACAGTTCCTGCTCTTGTGTGGTTACTCTATTAACAGGTACAGTCAGCCAAAAACGTGCACGCTAATAAAGCTAATATTGGGTAGTACTGTTGCAGGAAGGGGGACCCCTTCAAGGGCCTGACACTGGGCTCTCGTCTAACACTTGGAAATGAATTGTCGGAGGAGACACATGTGCTGACAAAGCAAGAGATTTTATTGGGTAGGGCGCCCGGGTGGAGAGCCAGGAGGGTGAGGGAACCCAGGAGAACTGCTCTGTCACATGGCTGGCAGCCTCGGGTTTTATGGTGATGGGATTGGTTTCCGGGTGGTCTTTGGCCAATCATTCTAATTCAGAGTCTTTCCTGGTGGCGCACGCATCGCTCAGCCAAGATGGATGCTAGCGAGAGGGATTCTGGGAAGTGGACGGACACGCGGTGTCTCCTTTCGACCTTTCCCGAACTCTTCCGGTTGGTGGTGGCTTATTAGTTCCGTATTCCTTACCAGGATCTCCTGTCATAAAACAACTCATGCAAATAGTTACTATGGTGCCTGGCCAGGGTGGGCGGTTTCAGTCAGTGTGCTTCCCCTAACAGTACCTCAGACAAGATGTGCTGCAGCAATGTGATGACAAGTGTCCAGACAGGGAGAGGGGTTACTTAGCTAGGGTGTCACAGAAGGCCTCTCTGAGGAGAGAGCATTTGAGCTGAGGCCTAAACGATAAGTGGCTTGGTGAGGATGGGGGTCAGGTAGAAGAAAGGCAGATGCGAACACCCACTGCAGGACCCGTGTCTTATATTAGAAAGCCAACATGTGGGTGAAGCATTAACAGCCATGGAGAAAGGGTAGATTACAAAGTCAGGAGGTTGGCCAGACTCAGATCATACACAGCAGGGCAAGGAGTTTGGCTGCTGTGGTGTTTACAGTTTCTTTCAATCAATATTTTCCTGCCTGCAGCCTATTTTCTTTTATGGTCTGTCTTCTTTTCCTTCTCCTTGACTGGAATCTTAGCTCATAAGGGACATTTTAATCCTCTCTGTGATGCAACCTCCATGCTTCTTGCTGGGTTCCTTGCTTTGTTCCAGCTCAGGGCCGCATTTAAAAAGAACAGAGGAAGTCTCCAGCAGAGTATGGCTCTGGAGAGAGGGCAGGTTGCAGTCTAAAAGCTCTAATTAAATCAATGCCGAGTCCACAAGGCTTGGGGCAGTCTCGCACTCTTTACTGACACCATGATATACACTTAAGAGTTGTGTGACTTCGCAGAAACAGTTAAATTAGCCTGTTTGATTGGCCTGTTTAATCAGTGATAAGACCATCATCAGTAATAATCATTATTTTATTGATTTGATAAGTGCAGTGGAAATAATCACAAAGAATGGCTGTGTCTTTTCCCCTTGTCCTTAGTTAAGTCTAGGCTATCAGGGCCAAATCAAGACTGACTTCTTGAGCCATCTCCATGCAGATCTACATGCAATCAAGCATTTCCTTCTTATAAAAATTTCCACGCTTTCCAGTTGAAGCAGAAGTTTTTAGCATTCTGACATTCACCTGGTGGCAAAGGAATGCTCCCAATGTTAAGTGACTAAACATGCATTTTCTCTTTTAGCTTTATCAATCATCTGTATTGTTATCCTGTAGGTCAGTCTGTGGTCTCATTTTGGCCAGAACTGTAGGCTCAGTGAACATAAAATAGGCCTGGGACATCACTTAGTCGTGGATGTATACTCAACCACATAGATGCTGGAAAATCTAGAGGAATGTCTGAGACGAGTCAGCAGAATTTTAGAAGCTACTTTTACCTACCAACTGTTATTATGTTTGCCTGATTAATTCCATGTGTGTGTGTGTGTGACCAGGGGAGAGCCACAGCCTTAAAATGTCCCTAAAACAGGATTCAACCTTGGGAGACAGAATGGTGAACTTTAACTCAGGGGAAAGAATGGGCCCTAACCTGTGGCCTTCGTTGGAAGTTATTCAGTAGAAAAGCTAAGATACTTTGAAGGCTCCATCCCAGCCTGACAGAGCCATGGAGCAGAAGGGGGAACGGTTGGTTTTCCCTTATCCTCCCCTCAGACGCTCGTGTATCATCATTCCCACCTAACCTTTCTCAAGATCAAAGTCTTGAGGGTCCTTCCTGAGTGACAGTCAGAGGCCCCTTTGGGTTTTGGCTGGGAAGGTCTGCCCAGGAAATGAGGGTTACAACATGTCCGCCATCATTCAGTCCTCCTTGGTGGAAGATGAGCCTCCAAGTACAGGGTGGAACTTGTTCACCGGTAACTCCCATGGACGTTCGTCTCCAGATTACTTTGTTTCCAGATGTCTGTGCCTCTTCAGAGAAACTGGAAACCATGATCGGCAAGGAGAAACAACATCCCAGGTTGTGTCTGACAGACGTTTGTGTCTGTACTATGATGAAAAGGTTTTGTTATCAAAAGGTTTGGGAAATGTTTTACATTTTTCCTTTTGGACCTTAATAATACATAAGAGCATAGAAAAGAGTTTGCGATTCTAGAGTAATTTCTCAGTATTTTCCAAACATACTCAGACAAGGAATTCTTTGTCATAGAAGGTCTGTGTCTAGAGCTCATTTTGAAAATGCTGGTTTAAGAATACTTTCTCCTGTGGGCTTGCATATATAACCATATATGAGGTAAATATCTTTTCTCTTATGACAGACTTCTTAGTGGGGGATTCCATGACAGTGTTATATAGTTTGTTTCTATGTAAGAGGTCTGTGCTCCCAAGTTTAAATATCTCAATATATATCCAGAAGTTCGTAATCTGGCTTCACAAAAGGATTTAAGTCTTTTAGGCAACAGTGCAACATTAGATCCAAGAACTATGTCATCTTAGAATTTCTTTTGTTGACTTTTATGTAAATATTTAGGATATGTGTGCCTTGATAGTCATCAGGTTTAAACTTTTAAAACTGATACTTAACTGATATTTATAGTTATTAATGTCACATTATATCCATTCAGGAATCATTATAATAATCAGAAACAAACTATTCGTTCAAAGTTTGTTTAAAGTGCACTGTCTTTATTATTTTTAAATGGAGCAATACCTAATCTGTCTGTTTTTTGTGTATTACTTTCATAAACATTTCCATATCCCCATACAACTTAAACTCTTAAGCACTTAATATGTATGACAAAGCTCAGTGATAGCACTCTTCAAAGAAATTAAAATTTGGGTATAAAGTCATGATGCCTAAATACTTGTCATAATTATTCTCACACGGGAGGTGCAGGTTGAAATGGCATGGAACTTTCTGTCCAGAAGCAGGGAAGCAGAGGCGGAATTCCCTGTCCTCCAGCATCTTCCCCATTCAATAAACCTAGATCCCTGCGCTTGTGTGCTGAGTCGCTCCTTGTGTCCGACTCTTTGCAACCCCATGGACTGTAGCCCGCCAGGCTCCTCTGCCCGTGCCGATTCTCCAGGCAAGAATATCGGAGTGGGTTGCCATGCCCTCCTCCAGGGAATCTTCCCAACCTCGGGAGGGAACCCAGGTCTCCCACATTCCAGGCGGATTGTTTACCGTCTGAGTCTGAGCCAACAGGGTTCCCTAGATCAGGTGAATGGGAAAGATACTAGGTGATGGGGACAATTCAGGTTGAAATTAGATGATCTATGTAGGGTTCTTAGAGTATCTGACATATAGGAAGCATCCAACAAGTACTTCTATTGTCGTAATTTGTATTATTTTCAAGTATCTTTATCTTCTTTGATGGATTTTAATAAATTGCCTTTTTCAGGTAAAGCAAGATGTACATTTGAAGTTTTAGGTAAAACAAGATATACATTTGAAGACATCTATTAATATGATTTGAGTCCCAATCCTACCATCTTAATAGTATCTGAATCATTCATAGTGTGCTATAAACTGCTTTGATATCTCAAGTTTCAGTTGTTAAAATGTCAATATATGAGTCTTTTATATAAGATACTAAAAGAAAAAATGCCAGGAAGAGAAATCTAGTTTCACATATTTTCTCTCTTTAGTTGCTGTGTGTGCTCAGTCATGTCTGACTGCGACCTGTGGACTGAAGCCCACCAGGCTTCTCTGTCCATGGAATTTTTCATGGCAAGAATACTATGGTGGGTTGCCATTTCCTACTCCAGGGGATCTTCCCAGCCCAGGGATTGAACCCACGTCTCTTACATCTCCTTCATTGGCAACCTGGTTCTTTACCACTAGTGCCACCTGGAAAGCCCTCTCTTTAGTTAATCTGATATAAACTGACTACATATAATCAGGAGAATTAAAGAAATGAGTTAAGAAAATGCATTTCTAACACAAAAAGAAATCATCTGGCTGTAATGGGTCTGGAGCACTATCTGTATATATTTGTTTGAAAACAAATTGGGATATTTCTAAAGTGATCAGGTCTTTAGGAATATAACCATTTCTCAGGAGTAGGTAATCCATGGCCAAACATTAGACATGGATACTGTATATATTTTTTGTGTGTGTCCCTTTGCAGAGTCCAATGGAACACTTACTATTGTCCAAATGTGTTTATTCTTTCCAGAAGGTTATGTTGTTTATTTAGAACGTAGCACTCTTTCAATTAAAACAGATTTTATTCTTGTGGGAGCTACTTTGCTATGTACAGACAGAAAGAAATAATGAAACATTTCTCCTTCCACAAAATTAGGACCAACAAGTACTCTACTTGTAGGTAAAGAGACTATATATATTTTGAGATTGGAGTGTTAGTATTTTTTTTAAATGTATGTCAATTTTAGGACCATTGACTCTTTGCTTTGAAGGATGAAGATCACAGCTTCTTCTACCACTCTGCAAATGCTCAATTTTCCTTAGTTTTATTATTATCTTTATATTGTCAATGACAATTGCTTTATCTTTTATAATGATGATTTCCATCTTTGTTTATTATTGATTCTGTACTTAAATGAGCTCATTGTCATTAAGGGCTCATTACAAGTTCTTTTAAATATAGCTTTTTAATTCTTAAACTTGTTTTCAAACCCTGATTGGCTGAATTTTCTTCCCAGGATATTTTATTTTTCATAAAGGGCTTATGAATCCTGGATTTGTTCAATGCTTTGTGTCCCTGGTGGCTCAGATGGTAAAGAGTCTGCTATAATGTGGGAGACCCAGGTTTGATTCTTGGGTTGGGAAGATTCCCCTGGAGAAGGAAATGGCAACCGACTCCAGTATTCTTGCCTGGAAAATCCCATGGATGGAGGAGCCTGGTAGGCTACAGTCCATGGGGGTCACAAAGAGTTGGACATGACTGAGCAACTTCACTTTCACTTTGTGTCTATTATATCTGAATGACATTTTAGTTGGGTATATTATTTTTATAATATAGAATTTTAAGTTATTTTAAATGAAAAATAATTCTTCATTGTCTCCTAGCATTGAATGTGATTCTGGGAAAGTATGAAGTCTGCTTGACTTCTCTTCCTTGTATGTGATATATATATATATATATATATATATATATGTGTGTGTGTATGTATATATATATATATTTTTTCTATATGGATGTCTGGAAAATTTTTTCCCTTGACTCTTAATAGCTTCATTAAGATTTATCTAATAATTGTTCATTCTCTGTAACATTTTCTTGAAACTTGGTAAACTCTTTTGACCTGAGATTTTTTCCTTTATTTTAGCAACTATTTTTGTAGCATATATTCAAGTATAATTTCTGTTCCATTTCTTGTAAGTATACTAATATTACCATTTTTATCTTTTATTTTCTTTGTCTTTTTTCCCCTCTATGCATTTACTGTGACTATGTCAATCTTTTACTCTGTCAGTAATTTGATTTTAGCATGGTCCTTCTGTTCTTTCATTTTCCCAGGTTTTTTTAGTTCTGAATGATACTGTTTTAGTTTTTGTTTCCTTAGGTTTTCTTTATTAAGCAATTCAGTGGATTTTGTTTGTTTGTTTATTTTGTTTTGTTGTTTTAGTTGAGTTTGAGATTGACAGCTTCTTAAATGTGTTAAACTTTGTTTTCCCTAAATTTGGTAAGTTTTTGCACATTATTTCTTCAAATACTTTTCCTGTAGGATGTTTTCTTCTGTTCTATAAGTTACATCTATGACACATATGTTAGACCCTATGGTGTTGTCTTATAGGTACTTGAAACTTTGCTTTTCTTTTTTCATTTTTTTCTCTGTATTCTTCAAACTGGATAATTTATTTTCATCTATCTTCAAGTTTACTGAATCTTTCCTCTGTTATCTCCATTTAATACCACCATTAATATCTTCATATTAATATCACCAGGTGAAATTTTCATTTTACATACTCTATTTTCAGTTTTTAAATGTCTAAATTGTTTATATTTTCTATTTCTCTCCTGAGAACTTCTCCTTTTCCATTAATTTTAAATGTGTTCAATTTTACCTCATAAAGCATGTTTGTAATAGCTGCTTTAAAGTCCCTATATGGCAATTCTAGCATCGAGGTCATCTTGAACTTGTTATGCCCCCGAGCATTGATCACATTTTCCTACTTTATATATTGAGTAATATTTTTATCACAGACTGGCCATTTTGATCATTGTTTCTTTGATATAGGGTTATGTTATAATCCTAAGAAGAATGTTGATTTTTCTTTGTTTGAGTAGGGAACCAACCTCATTACTTTCCAACCACAGATTCTCTCTTGCCTTCTGTGGATTCCAGTTTTACTTTAGTTTTCAAAGTCTTTTCCATCCTCCTTTAATCTGTCTTGTGCATGTACCACTCAAGACCTAATATGAATTTGGGTGAAAGATTACCTTTGGGTCTTAGTTCACTTTTCAGAGGCCGTGCTAAACTCTTCTGGATGTTCTCTCCCCTCACAGGAACAGCTCAGAGATGAACCAGAACCTTGTGTAGTTTTGTGTATAGAATTAGAAGATTCCTTTCTCCGCCTCTCTTCACTAGGGAATTCCCTCAGTACCCTCGAAAACTTAACGGCCTCTTTTCTCACCCATTCAGATGGGTTTTAACTTCTGTATGACTTCTCTGTCACATAACTCTCTGATTAAACCCTCCAGTTGGGGAAAAGTCACAAGATAAAAGAGAAATAAAGTTGGAAACCCACTTATTGGTAGCTAGCCTTTCCACAACATGTATTTACTTTTGTTTAGTTTTCAGCATCCTTGAGTAGTTGTCCTTTGTATGTTATTCAGGGTTTTAGTTGTAATCAATGGAAGAGATAGTGTATAGTGGACTTATTCTATCTGGTTGGAACAGAACTCATTCACTTGAACTACTTGGGTTCAGTAGGTGCTCAGTCATCTCCAACTGTTTGCAACCCCATGGACTGCAGCACACCAGGCTTTCCTGTCCATCACCAATTTCCAGAATTCCAATCTCCAAACTTTATTGCATTAGCTCTATTCCTTGCCTTCTTTGGTTTCTTCTTCTTCTTCTTTTTTTTTTTTTTTTTGCTGGTTTTTACTATTTTGTTTTATTATGTGTAAGTGGAAAAAATTCTATCATGTAATTTTGTTTTAAGAAATTTAAGACTTTTTAAAGAACAAAAATTAATATACATAGGCTTATCTGTACATTAGCTCTCTATGTAATCTTACTTTTTCCTCCCAACTCTCTGAGTCTTAATGATTTTTCAAGGTCCAACTCAAATTCTTCATCTTCTGTGATACATTTCTTGAGCATTCTTCCTAGCACTGATTTCTACCTGTCTGAAATTCAACAACAATTGCTGTACCTCTCATTACCACTCCCTGTGTGTTGTAGCAGTTGTGATATTTCACTGTGTATGTGTCCTCCTCCATCATCTAGCCCAAAGACTCTTTGGGTGTAGAGACTCATGTTATTAATTTGTTTCCTCAAGATAGTGTCTGAGACGTGTACTTAATTAATAAATCAGTGTTTCCTGTGTTTATCTGCTGTCCTGTGGATTACTCAACTCAAAATAGAGATCTTTTCTCAAACTAAATATGCTCCTGCAAGTGAAAATTCCCTTTGCAGGTTTGGCCATTACTGAATCTTACACAAGAAATTCTTAAAAACATAATGAGATAATGACTGTAAAAGTGTTTTATAAGGTGCCCTACACATGTAAGACCATGAAATGATCATGACTTATGTTACCTCTACCACTAATGGTCATCAGGTCAGCTGGGGGATCAGCTTTATTCACTGCTGCTTTGTTCCACTGTCTCATCCTGACCTTGATACTCTGGCAGCAGTGACCCTTACCAAGATAATTTGACAGTCAGTAGTGACTCACCATAGACTATTACCTGCCTTTGTTAGTTGCACTCAGACACCATTTAGGTAATTCCCGAAGTTTCCTGTCCATTGTCTCTGTGATAAAATGTTGTCTTTTACAGTAATTCTGACTCTTATTTCAGAGAACTTTTACTGCGGAACCTCCCCTGACCTATCTCCTCCTCCTAAAACCAGTACTGTGTGTTTTAAGTTTGAACCCAGAAGCTGATTGCACTTTCTTTGAATATTTTTTTATTTTGCCTAAAATCATTGAACAGTGACGTAGTGCTATGGTTATGAAAAGCATTGCTCACTAGAGAAAAGCAAGTATGTTGAAGCTAGGTGGTTTTGAACAGGTTTGGATTTTTTTATTTTGGATGAGCTTTTCATGTGTGTGTATCCTGTTTCCTTGGTTTAATTTTAAGGTTCTTGAGAATAAGAATAATGATGAAATCTGTTGTGAATGATGGAGGATGAAAGAGGGCATGAACAATACCGATACTATTATAAATGGAAGAAATAGAGTCATAAGGAATTGCTGACCTAATACAGTAACACTAAATTGTAAGAGCGTGAACCTGGAGTTTGACCAATGATAGCTTGGTGACCTTGGATAAGTTAGTTAACCTTTCTAGGTTACATCTGTAATTTGGAGATAATAAGAATATTTGCCTTCTATAGGGCTGTTGATAATGAATATAAAGTGCTTAGGGCAGTGTGTGGGACATAATATAGGCAAACAAATTTTATATTCTATTATCATCATCATTATTTTATTAACTCTTTCTTGCGCCATTAATGAAGTAGGTACAGGACAAATAAAAAAATAATAAAATTTGTATAAATTAAAGTAGGAATATATGAAGTTTACTGTGCCAAAAGTTGATATAGGCTGAGAATTAAAAAAATAATAAGTACTTCTTATGGTCATTGTTTTAAAATGTTACATGTACTGTCTAATTTAATACTCATAGCAACACTAGCTTAGCCTCTTTATAGACAAGAGAACTGAAGCACTGAGAGGTTAAGTAACTAGACCAGGGTCACATAACTAGTAATGGTTAAGCTAAGATTTAAATATGGCTAATGATGTATTTCACCATTATTTGGAAGTGTTAGGCAAGGGAGAAATATTTTCATGCATGGGAGATAGTGAATGGATTATTGGTAAAATTTTGATGTCTGGGCAATGTCCTTACAGTGAGGATCATTGTCAAGGGGGGAGTTCAGAAACACTTTCTCTTATCAGAAAGAAAATTCAGAGATACATGGAGCCAAGGTCTAAGCCAGGGATGAGGAGCTTGTCATTTGATTCAAGGCATGTGGAATTAGCTAGGAAAAAAATGAAATGTGATTGTGGAGTGTGTTGGATAATGGATCTGGGTGTGATGGAATGAATGATAGACAACTGGTTAAGATAACTGGGTACCATTCCCCCTTTGCCACTATCTAGTTTGGTGACCATGGGCAGGCTATTTCAGGTTGTGGGGTGGAGATGCTTGGTTTCCACAGTGGTTGAATAAAAACTCTATTAGGATTTCCTCTGTGTTCACTTCACATTTTGAAACTCTTAAAATCCTTTTACATTGTCCACTCTCCCAGTAAAAATTATCCATTTAACATTTATTTTCTGTCTCATTCTGTATTGTGCACAGTTGTCATTCATTCATCCTGTTTATTCAAGATATGCTACAGGCTCACCATGGGACTTGTTTCCTCAATTAAAATTGGTCTGGGAGAGACTGAATTCTGCCTCTTGGAATTCTCAGAATTCTAGCAAGATGCCCTAACATAGAGGGTACACAGTCAGTGTCATTCATATGGATAATATTATAGTAATGTATAAAATTACACATGAAATAAGGCAGCAGATATGAGAAAAACTCCATAAAATCAGCCCTAAATAACTTTTTAGAGAATCTTCTTTAAAAAAAAAATGTATGGGCCTTGTGTTGAGAAAACTATATGCACGAGATTATCTCGGCCTTCAAGAAGTTTACTGACAAGGATGCAAATAACCGTCATAGAATTTAGGCTCCTAGGGCCTCCCTGGTGGCCCAGTGGTAAAGCTGCCTATAGTGCAGGAGGTACGGGTTCAATCCCTGGGTTAGGAAGATTCCTTGGAGAAGGAAATAGCAACCCACTCTGGTATTATTGCCTGGGAAATCCCACGGACATAGGAGCCTGGCGGGCTACAGTCCATAGGTCACAAAGAATCAGACGTGACTGAACAACTGAACCACCACCATCACCACCACAGAGCCGAGAAAATATAACTGATACTGAGTCAAGTTCTCCCCATGCACATTGGATCCCCATTACGACATCCCCACCAAGTGGTGGTTTGGCATCTTCTTGAACCTTTTCAGTGACTGTGAAATCACTACAGCTCATTCTATCCAGGGTGGAATGATATGCTCTCAAACTTTGTGTGAAATGAAATGTCTTGACGAAAAGCAAAGGTCTTTTCCAGGCTGAGGAAACACCATAGCAGTGGTCCTAGAGATGTGAAATTGGTTGTGTTGGCGATATCTTGGAAAAGGATCTCAAGGATCCTTTGTAGGAGAAAAATTGTCAAAGAATCAAAGTGAAGGGCATGGGCATGTTGTAGGAACACCAAGTGGTCTAGCTTCACCGTTTATCAACAATGGCTTGGGGGTAGAGAGCAATGATATTCTTAGATAGGCTAGGGGTTTTGCTTGAAAGGACCTTGACTGTCTACCTTTGGGCTGGATAATGGCCCCAGTGGAAGTCATAATCCTATGTTCAGTGGGTGGCTGGGCTAGGAGCTAAATCACTGTTAAAGGTCACATCTCATGTCCCCCAAATCCATATGCTCCCATAGTTCTCCCCTGGAGAACTACCTGCACCCATGGATTTTCTTCGGTTTTGAGGCACGGTTAGAGAGGAGTTATGAAGGGCCCTCTGCTGGCCTTATTTTCCTGTTTTAAATGCAGAATAACTCTAGGAGGAAGCTGTGTTAGTCTGTCTCACCTGATGGAGCCTTAAATTCTCCCAATGCTGCCTCCACTGTTGGACATGTGCCGAGTGGCTTACTGCCTCCAAGAAAGCATCCTGATTTTGGGGGTGTGGGATTTGGGGGACAGTGATAAACAGGTCTTTGCCTGTGTTGTCTTCTCCCATGATAATGAGCCCATCACCAGCACAGGAATTTAGTGCAGTGATTTTTCCAAGAGCCATCCAGTCCCACTGCAGTACTGGCTGAAAATATAAATACACTTCCTGTGGACAGATTTGCATTTTTTGGTGAAAGAAATTCATATATATGGCAAAGATGCCTCTGTAATTATAGAAAGTTTATTTCTGTCCCCAGATGTCAGCAATCAAATTCCACATAAATATATTTTGTGTAAATCTGTCGGCAGCTGGTCTCCATTCAGGTTTCTGGAGATATTAGCCTGTCTTTGAGTTTATGACAAAGTTAAAAATTATTCATTAAACTGACCTGCAGTATATTCAGTAACTGGAAAATTGCCTTGCAGTTCTATTTGGTTTGTAGATGTGATCACAAGTAAATTTTTAACTTAATTAATTGGCCGTTTCTGTTGACAAGAAATTTATGTGGTAATAATTTGCTCGAAATAGATGCCGACTGTAGGAAATGAGATATCCATCATAGGCTTGTGTTCCACCAGCTGCACAGTGGCTATTATGAAAGTATTTCAGCCTGCACCGACCCCAGTGTTTGTGCAGTCAAGATTATATATACCCACGATCCATAGCCTGCCAGAGAGGCGCTGGTGGAGGTCTATGATAACAAAGACTTTGTGATTTATGGCTTGCTGTGAAAGCAGAGCTTGATGAGATTAAACAATTTCATAGCACAAGTGTTTCTCAAGACCTGATTTGTAGTTGCAAGCTGATGGTAAATCACATTTATATATCTGCAAGCGTGCTCAGCAGAGGACTGCAATTACAGTTTAAGACAGCTACTTTTTATTTAATTTTTATCCTGGTTTTGTCTCTTTTATATCCCCTTCGTCTGCAAACCATTCACCTTCACAAGTCCTTTCCTGGTTAGAAGGCCAAAGATTGGAGTCAATGATGTTCTTCTTGTCTTTGTGCCAGCTTAGGAGAGAGGCGGGGAGGACTGCAGAGCAACACAGACTGGTTCAAACTGGCTTTGACTGGTGTGTGCTTTTTGTTCAATCCTTTGTCCAAAGAGGAGTCTGTTTCCTGTTTTCCATCCGTGTGCAGCTGATACGTCTTGGTGCACAGCTGGAGTCAGAGGGGTCTTCATCATCCTGGGATGTAGGGTGACTCTGGGTACATGATCTAAA